>NC_080539.1:16924422-17299422 GCF_028640845.1 Ahaetulla prasina
TTAAAGCTTTTAGGATTATGGGAAGAGACCACAGAGTCAGGTAAAGTATTCCAAGCACTGATGATTCTATTACAGAAGTCATATTTTCTGCAATCTAGATTAAAGCGGTTAACATTAAGTTTAAATCTGTTGGTTGCTCTTGTATTATTACAATTAAAGCTGAAGTAGTCTTTAACAGGAAGGACATTACAATAGATGATTCTATGAGTTAAACTTAGATCTTGTCAAAGGCGACGGAGTTCCAAGTTTTCTAAGCCTAGGATTTCAAGTCTGGTGGGATAAGGTATTTTGTTGTTTTCAGAGGAATGGAGAACTCTTCTTATAAAATATTTCTGGACTCGTTCAATTGTATTGATGTCAGAGATATGGTGAGGGTTCCAAACAGGCGAGCTGTATTCTAGAATTAGTCTAGCAAATGTTTTATATGCTCTGGTTAGTAGTGTAGTGTTTTTGGAAAAGAAGCTACGCAAGATTAGGTTTACAACTCTTAGAGCCTTTTTTGCTATGGAGTTACAGTAGGCTTTGGCACTTAGATCATTTGACATGAAAATCGCTTTCTGTAAGAAGCAGGAACGTTCAATACAGGTAGTCCTTGACTTAAAACTATTTGTTTAGCGACCATTTGAAATTACAACAGTGCTGAGAGGAGGGACTTACAACAGGTCTCTCACTGAAAATCATTACAAGCATCCCCATGGTTAGAATTCAATGGGGAAAGTCAGATTTGCTAAATGACTATGGGATTGACTTAACTTCAGAGGTTCATTTAACCACCATGGCAAAAAAAAAAGGTTGTAAAATGGGGCAGGATCTACTTAATGACTGCTTTGTTTATCGATAGAAATTCTAATTCCGATTGTTGTCATAAATCAAGGACTACCCATATAGAGGTGCAGATTATGGATCTATGGATGAATTTTCTATTGGCATCAGCGAAGCATGTGCCGTATCAAGTTGGAATTGGAGTTTTCTGGAGCTGCCCAGAAAATATTTAAACTAGGATAACATTTAGAAAGCCTGTGGCATTAATACATTTTTTTTTGTCAAGAATATAACGTTTCTGACTTTTTTTCCTGGACTTTGTCAGCCAAAGACCACTTGAATGGTAAATAGGCAAAAGTGTTGATTTATTTATTTATTTATTTCTTACTTATTTATTTCGGTTATTATTTATTTTGGTTTATTATTTTTATAAATAGCTTAAAGTGGTGAACATAACTAATACTCCACCCTCCTCCTATTTTCCCCACAACAACAACCCTGTGAGGTGGGCCTGCTTGAGAGAGAGTGACTGGCCCAAAGTCACCCACCTGGCTTTCATTCCTAAGGCAGGACTAGAATTCACAGTCTCCTAGTGATTGACCTAAAATCATCCAGGTGAGTTTCATAACTCACAGTCTCCTGCTTTCTAGCCTGGTGCCTTAATCACTAGACCAAACTGATTCTTAATTTAAATTATTCCTATAAACTGTATTTATTAAAAATTAATAAATTGGCTGGATCACCTTGGGCCATTCATACCTTCTGTGACCTAGGAAGAAGGCAATGGCAAACCACTTATGGAAATCTTCATAAGAAAGCTGTAGGGATTTGACCAGGCAGTCTCTGAGAATAGGATACAATTGAACAGAAGGGGGGAAAAGGGGGAGAATTTAAGATGAGATCAGATTGCAAGCTAGAGTAGTTTGCTAGCAACCTAAGAAACCTTGATTTGCAGAAACCACCCCTTCCCTTGAGTATAAAACATACAATAACTATTTGGAGTTGTACAAAACAAGGGAACAATATAAATAAATAAAATAGTGAGCTGGCAGAGATAACGAAAACCAGCGGGAGACTGTACATCAAACGAATAACACCCACAGCCAAATAAAGCATAAGATTCTGAAGCATATTTCTAGCTTAATTTATTTTGCTATTCCTTAGAGAACCAATAGATTTTCCTGTGATGTTCACAGATTCCTGTGGTTCACCAACCTTATCAGAGGTTTAGAAGCAATATGACATTAATTCTTCTTCCTGCCCCAGTAGCCAGATTCTAGTTTGGATATTAAAAGACAAAACCTTTCTTCTCCTTAAAAGGGAAGGTTGGGAGAGGTGTGTGTGTGTGTTTGTGTATGTGCAAATTTGCTTTCTGTAAGAAGCAGGAACGTTCAATACAGGTAGTCCTTGACTTAAAACTATTTGTTTAGCGACCATTTGAAATTACAACAGTGCTGAGAGGAGGGACTTACAACAGGTCTCTCACTGAAAATCATTACAAGCATCCCCATGGTTAGAATTCAATGGGGAAAGTCAGATTTGCTAAATGACTATGGGATTGACTTAACTTCAGAGGTTCATTTAACCACCATGGCAAAAAAAAAAGGTTGTAAAATGGGGCAGGATCTACTTAATGACTGCTTTGTTTATCGATAGAAATTCTAATTCCGATTGTTGTCATAAATCAAGGACTACCCATATAGAGGTGCAGATTATGGATCTATGGATGAATTTTCTATTGGCATCAGCGAAGCATGTGCCGTATCAAGTTGGAATTGGAGTTTTCTGGAGCTGCCCAGAAAATATTTAAACTAGGATAACATTTAGAAAGCCTGTGGCATTAATACATTTTTTTTTGTCAAGAATATAACGTTTCTGACTTTTTTTTTCCCTGGACTTTTGTCAGCCAAAGACCACTTGAATGGTAAATAGGCAAAAGTGTTGATTTATTTATTTATTTCTTACTTATTTATTTCGGTTATTATTTATTTTGGTTTATTATTTTTATAAATAGCTTAAAGTGGTGAACATAACTAATACTCCACCCTCCTCCTATTTTCCCCACAACAACAACCCTGTGAGGTGGGCCTGCTTGAGAGAGAGTGACTGGCCCAAAGTCACCCACCTGGCTTTCATTCCTAAGGCAGGACTAGAATTCACAGTCTCCTAGTAATTGACCTAAAATCATCCAGGTGAGTTTCATAACTCACAGTCTCCTGCTTTCTAGCCTGGTGCCTTAATCACTAGACCAAACTGATTCTTAATTTAAATTATTCCTATAAACTGTATTTATTAAAAATTAATAAATTGGCTGGATCACCTTGGGCCATTCATACCTTCTGTGACCTAGGAAGAAGGCAATGGCAAACCACTTATGGAAATCTTCATAAGAAAGCTGTAGGGATTTGACCAGGCAGTCTCTGAGAATAGGATACAATTGAACAGAAGGGGGGAAAAGGGGGAGAATTTAAGATGAGATCAGATTGCAAGCTAGAGTAGTTTGCTAGCAACCTAAGAAACCTTGATTTGCAGAAACCACCCCTTCCCTTGAGTATAAAACATACAATAACTATTTGGAGTTGTACAAAACAAGGGAACAATATAAATAAATAAAATAGTGAGCTGGCAGAGATAACGAAAACCAGCGGGAGACTGTACATCAAACGAATAACACCCACAGCCAAATAAAGCATAAGATTCTGAAGCATATTTCTAGCTTAATTTATTTTGCTATTCCTTAGAGAACCAATAGATTTTCCTGTGATGTTCACAGATTCCTGTGGTTCACCAACCTTATCAGAGGTTTAGAAGCAATATGACATTAATTCTTCTTCCTGCCCCAGTAGCCAGATTCTAGTTTGGATATTAAAAGACAAAACCTTTCTTCTCCTTAAAAGGGAAGGTTGGGAGAGGTGTGTGTGTGTGTTTGTGTATGTGCAAATTTGCTTTTTGTAATGTCTCAGGCTGGAAGATCCTACTTGGAATGGAGGTGTTGTTTTGATATCTAGGAAATAGCTTTCAATCTTGTGAATGCCAGGTGACATTACGACCGATGGTTATTGAAAAAGCCATAATGTTATATTTCTAAGCCATAGATCACAGTAAACAAACACTCCAGGGTTGCAACTGCACAGTGCACGAAGTCAAAATCCAATAAGCTGTATTATATGTCTTTATATGTTACCGTTGCTTGTGGGTGCATGCATCTAAATTGCAAATACAAAGCTATAACATAGTGAATCAACCAAGAAGTATTAAAATATTCAAAGAGCAGTTGGGGGCATCTACCATCATCGCTTTGCTGGTGCTAGACTAAGTATTGGGACCAAGACTCTAGAACACGGGTGTCAAACTCGATCGCATCACGTGACATATTGTGACGTATTCAGCGGTGGGATTCACATTACGTTACTACCGGTTCGCCATGGTTCACTACCGGTTTGCGCGCACACCTGCCTTCCGTATGTGTACCTGGCCTTCCGCGCATGCGCTTTGTTTGCGTGCGTGCTTTCCGCGCGTGCACCCGGCCTCAAAAATGTGCCTAAATAAGATGGCATAGAGCTGGGACAAGTGGGTGGGATACCCGCGATTTCTGCTACCAGTTCAGGGGAACCAGTCCAAACTCTCTGAATACCACCTCTGGACGTATTGCGATGTTTTTGGCCTTTATGGAGCCAGGGTAGGCGTGGCCTATGTTTGATGCATCCGGCCTGCGGGCTGCCAGTTTGACAGTCTAGAAAGTATGCAGAGAAGAGCAACAAAGATAATAAAGGGTCTGGAGGCTTAAATTTTTGATAAATAGTTGTGGGAACCAGATATGTCTAGCCTGCTGAAGAGAAGGGTTTGCAGGACATGATAACTGTCTTCCATTGTTGTGGTCTGCCAGCAGCCTGTGGAGCTGGCAACCGAGTTGGATAGCGATGAGGCTGAGGAAGAACAGGGGCCAGTCCTGGAGGCTGGGGAAGGCCTGGATGAAGGCTCTGCGTCAGAGGCAGAGGTGGGGCCAGGGCCATCAGGGACTGAGGTATGGACTCCAGAGCCTCCAGAGGCTGACAGTAATGAGGCAGAGGAACAGGAAGAGCCTGTTCCTAATGCACGCATGAGAAGAGCTGCCAGAAGGCAAGAGCAGCTCAAGCAAAGAGGACGATTTGGAAGTAAAGCCAAGAGATGATTGGCCCCTCCCATAAGGCTTAAAAGACCAGCAGCGGCATTTGGGCTTTTTGCCGGAAAACAACATTGATAGCTTTGTCTTGTTGCATTTGTGTTGTATCTGTGTCTTCTGAACTTTTGCCAAGAAAGGCATTTGGCAGTTTGCCTAATTGGACCAAGGTTGGTGATAGGACTGAGGAATTGTGTTGGGAGGAATTTGCTTTAATTTAGTTGGACTGCGCTGAGAATGAATTAATTCTCAGCTGCTCTAATAAAGTTTGCTTGTTTTTACACTGACTGAGTTTCCTACTACCTAATTGGGCCTGGGTCACAACATCCATTACTTGAGAGGCTGTCACAAAGAAGAGAGGGTCAGCTTATTCTCCATAGCACTTGAGGGCAGGACAAGAAGCAATGAGTGGATGCTGGTCAGAGGGAGATGCAACCTGGGAATAAGGAGGAATTTCCTGACAGTGAAAACAATTTATCAGTGGAACAGGTTGCCTTCCGAAGTTGCGGGTGCTCCATCACTGGAGGTTTTCAAAAATAGAACGGACAACCGTTAGATGGTAGAAGGTCTCCTGCCTTAATTAGGGGGTTGGACTAGAAGACCTCCGAGATCCCTTCTAGCCCTATGATTGTATATTATATGTTCTATATATTAATAAAGTTTCCTGGCATACAAAGGAGAAAAATGGGAGCGTGGAAAGAGAAGCCCTCAATGACATTCCCACCTAGTTAGCTCAGTCTTGACAAGGTATCACAGTTTCCCTCGCATCCTGGATATAGTAGATACAGCTCTAATGAATTGCTGTCGAAAGAATGCAAGCCTGGAGAAATGCTGAACGAGCTTTTGGCTGGGTTCCGCTGGGTAACCAGTCCAGCTTTCGAACAGCTCCATGTGACAAGCTTGGGGGTGGGGTGGGGGGAGGAGTGGGGGTTGGGGCTTGCTCCTGAAACAAGCTTGCTTTGTAGAGATTGCAGCTCGTTTTCCTTCCTCAGAACCGCCAAACGATGATAGACACGTCCCAATTCCAGACCTCTGGGCTCGCTGCATCACTTTCAGAGCAGCTCGCGAGCCTCTTTTTTTTTTTTTTTTGTCACAACGATATACACAAGCATCAACATAAAATAACTACATATCATATAAGCATATATATGAGCAAAAGTATGCAATAACTATATTAATTTGATATAATGAAAGGAAACATTAGGAAAGGAACGGTAGGCACTTTTGTGCTCTTATGCACGCCCCTTATGGTCCTCTTAAGAATGGGGTGAGGTCAATGGTTGACAGTTTTTGGTTAAAGCTTTTAGGATTTTGAGAAGAGACCACAGAGTCAGGTAGTGTGTTCCAAGTGTTAATAACTCTGTTGCAGAAGTCATATTTTCTGCAATCAAGTTTGAAGCGGTTAACTTTGAGTTTAAATCTATTGGTTTTTTGGGGTTGTTTTTTTTGTTTACATTTATATCCCGCCCTTCTCCAAAGACTCAGGGCGGCTTACAGTGTGTAAGGCAATAGTCTCATTCTATTTGTATATTTACAAAGTCAACTTATTGCCCCCCCAACAATCTGGGTCCTCATTTTACCTACCTTATAAAGGATGGAAGGCTGAGTCAACCTTGGACCTGGTGGGACTAGAACCTTGGACCTGGTGGGACTAGAACCTGCAGTAATTGCAGGCAGCTGTGTTTTAATAACAGGCTTCTTACAGCCTGAGCCACACTGCGGCCCATATTGTTTGCTCTTGTATTATTGCAATTGAAGCTAAAGTAGTCTTCAACAGGAAGGACATTGCAATAGATGATTCTGTGTGTTAAGCACAGGTCTTGTCGGAGTCGGCGGAGTTCTAAATTTTCTAAACCCAGGATTTCAAGTCTGGTGGTATAAGGTATTTTATTGTTTTCAGAGGAGTGGAGAACTCTTCTTGTAAAATATTTCTGGCCTCTGTTTAGGGTCCCTACAATTTGGCCCCATGAACGAGATCTCCTGGATAAAGACTAAATCGTTTGGTGAAGGGGATCAGGGTGAGAGTAAAGAGATCTAACCTCTTTTTAAACAGGATTTAAAATATAAATAAACACATATACATATGTAATGTAGTCTTTCTTTTAGGTGAGAAAAGAATATGTAAGTTTTCTTTTTGGGGGGGTGGGTGGGGTTAAAGCGATAAGAAATGTTTTGGGGGTGCAGGCAGGAGTAGCTCTGTAATATAAAAGCACTGTATTGTGGTGCTGTCTTGACAGTAAGGGATTATTGTGGTATTAATTTGGGGAAAATACATGGCTGCATTCTTCACCTTTTTTAATAGCTGCTCAAGCCTCTTATATAATGTTATCCAAATGTTTGTCTTCTTCCTATTCGCTCCAGCTTTTTGCTATGAATTCAGGAAAGCAAAGTTTGAGTGTCTGCAGTGAGAAACACTTTCATCGCTCTTGTTTCAACATTCGTTATCATGCCCTTTGCTGCTGAGCATCCTCTGAAGGATGCTTCCCACACCTAAGCCCTTCACAAAAAGAAGAAAGGAAAGGGTCAGTGAGGCAGAAGGTGAAAAGAACCATTTATTCTAATGGTGAACTCAGATGTCCCTGTGACAACAGGACTAGCATCGTCTTGGCATCATTGAGAAACAAGGGTTCAACACTCTTGCAGGGATATACCCCCAAAATAAAATGCAGGCAGCTCCCTCCCACCCAAAAATACATATTAATTCTCATTCTGTCTCTTTCTCAATATTATGTATAGAAATCTCTGAGTTCCTGGGGTGGAATCAGTGGTGGGATTCTGCCGGTTCGGGCCGGTTATGGAAAACCGCTTGTTAAATTGCTGGTTGGCCCTGCCCCGCCCCTTCCAGGAATCCCCACGCTCTCTATTTTGGCTCCCAGGTAAGTGTACGGAGGCCTGCTAGGCCCAAAATAGGTTGCAGGTTGTGTATGTTTGTGTGGCGTGCCCCCCACAGCCCGTTTTTGCTCCCAGGGGGCTGCAGGAGGCCGAGTGATGCCTGTCACACCCCCTAGCCATGCCCACCTAGGCCACACCCACCCAGCCATTAGAGAACCGGTTGTTAAATTATTTGAATCCCACCACTGGGTGGGATGTAGTCTGGATTCCCAGGAGGGAAGGGCTGCTTCCCACAGGGCAGAGAGGCAATGGAGCTTGGACAGTTTGATCAGTAGGAAGAGGGTTCAAATGGCTCCTCCCTATCAATTCCCAGAGTATATTTATAGTTATGCACACAGTTGGTTTGTGAGGGGTCCTTGGTACTCTTTGAGCTGGGTTGCTCTCTTGCAATAATTTCATTACCCAAGCTAGATAACATCATCCGTGCTTCTAAAGCATAGTTGCTTTAGTCTGGCAAGAATCTGTCTATAGTAAACTACTCAGAAATGACTCCACATGTCATTCTTGGTTCTTGGGGCCTTCATTAAAAACAACAACGCAATAGTAAACTTGAGTGTTGGAAAATATAAGCTGATTCATTTGAGGTGACAAAAGCTTAAAGTATGGTCTGATGGGCTCAATTCAACTCACTGATGGGCCCAATTCAACCTGCCCAGCAGTGATGTTATTCAGATGGTTCAGACTGGTTCGGATGAACTGGAAGTGGCCCTGGCACTATACCATCCTATTCAGCTACATTTTCTAAGCTGTGTGCATGCGTGCAAGCCGCACGCGCTCACATTTCCAGTGCGCGGTGAACCGGTGGTAAAGTTATGTGAAACCCTTCTCTGCTGCCCAGCCATCCAATTAGCCTTCTGAGGTATCCTCTTAAGCTTCTTTCTCAAGCATTGGCTTTCTTCAGTGAAACAGTAAGGTGTCCTTCTTCATCAGGAGCTGCCTTGAACAAAGCTCTTAAAATTCTCCTTTCACCTGGTTTTTCCATCCAAGCCAGAAAGGATCCAGGGAAATTAGGTCAATGGAAAGCAATAGCCAAGGGTGCGATTGCAAAAAAAGTTCCCATACGTTTGCAAAATAAATTATTCCATGCAAACAGGGGGTGGGGAAATCAGGTAGGTATCAATTTTAGGCAGTCAAAACAGCATTTTAGACAGTCAAAACAGCAATTAATTAAGAAGAAGAATGAAAGGTTTGCTGGAAATACAAAAAAAACTGGGGGTGGGGATACCCTCCTTTGTAAACAAGAGGAGAAAGAGCTCAGCTAATCCCGTGAGCGCTGAGCAGATCCAGAGATAAAACCAGGTAAAAACCTCATTCAGTGTTTTCTGCCAATCTATTCCTGGGTAATATCTTGACGAGTAGAGAACAGCAGCGGTAAGTAGCATGAAATGCAACTAACAGGACTCATCTTTGATTTTGAGACTTTATCTTTCTCTATCCTGAGAATGCTTAGTTTGCTCCTGGGAAATCTGGGAATTATCAAGTTTCTAATGTACCCCAGTTTCAGATGACCATGCAGTCATATAGTCAGTCATATAGTCAGAACAATAGAATAAAAGAAGGGACCTTAGAGGTCTTCTAGTCCAACCCCCTACTCAAGCAGAAGACCCTATACCTGTGAGGCACACATGCCACGGGTGGCATGCGGAGCCATATCTGTGGGCACATGAGTGTTGCCCTAGCTCAGCTCTAGCTGATTTTCGGGCCTTCTGGGCCCACCAGAAGTTGGGAAACAGGCTGTTTCCAGCCTCCAGGCGGGGTGGGGAAGGCCTTTTTCACCCTCCCCAGGCTCCTAGAAAGTCTCTGGAGCCTGGGGAGGGCGAAAAACGGGCCTACTGGGGCCACTGTGCCATAGCGTGCCAAAAGCAGGGGGGGTACATTGAATTATGGTATGGGAACCCACAAACATGACCCCCCTGCACGACCCCTGTTTTTGGCATGTGATGGCATGTCCTATACTATTCCAGACAAGTGGCTGTGCAGTCTCTTCTTAAAAGCCTCCAGTGTTGGAGCACCCACAACATTTGGAGGCAAGCTGTTCTACTGGTTGATTGTTCAAACATCTTATTGCTCTTTCTTGTTGTTCTTTTGTCCTCTCTCTTGTTTTCTCTTCTTTTTCTTTCGCGACTTGTTCTTGATATCTGGTTTCTCTTTCCTCTCCCAGTCTTCCATCGTCTTGTGGTCCCCAGTATTGCTCATAAAATAATTCTGCTTTCTCTATGGATTCTAATCTGTGTCTTTGTTCTTGCCAATTTACCAATATTCCTTCTGGTATTAACTACCTGAAACTCACTCCTTTTTTGATTAAGCACTTTGTCAAAAATTGATATTCTTAGTTCTAGGTTGCTTCTCTTAATTGTGATTGTAAGTCCTTAACGAACACCCACAATTAAGGGCCAAATTTCTGTTCTGTAAATGAGACCGTGGTAGCTCAGGCTGGTAAGAAGCCTGTTATTAGAACACAGCAGCCTGCAATTACTGCAGGTTCAAGCCCGGCCCAAGGTTGACTCAGCCTTCCATCCTTTATAAGGTAGGTAAAATGAGGACCCAGATTGTTGGGGGGGGGCAATAAGTTGACTTTGTAAATATACAAATAGAATGAGACTATTGCCTTATACACTGTAAGCTGCCCTGAGTCTTCAGAGAAGGGCGGGATATAAATGTAAATAAATTAAAAAAAAAGACAATTGTTAAGTGAATTTTGCCCCATTTTATAATCTTTCTGGCCACAGTTGTTAAGTGAATCACGGCAGCTGTTAAGTCAGTAGAACATAGAACATCAGAATGTAACACACCAGGGGTCTCCAACCTTGGCAACTTGAAGAGTTGTGGACTTCAACTCCCAGAATCCCTCAGCCAGCAAAGCTTTTATAATCTTTCTGACCACAGTTGTTAAGTGAATCACGGCAGTGATTAAGTGAATCACGGCAGCTATTAAGTCAGTAGAACATAGAACATCAGAATGTAACACACCAGGGGTCTCCAACCTTGGCAACTTGAAGACTTGTGGACTTCAGCTCCCAGAATCCCTCAGCCAGCAAAGCTGGCTGAGGAATTCTGGGAGTTGAAGTCCACAAGTCTTCAAGTTGCCAAGGTTGGAGACCCCTGTAACACACAGTTTCACAGCTGTTAAGTGAATCTGGCTTCCCCACTGAATTTGCTTATCAGAAGGTCACTCAAGGTGATCACATGATCTGGGGACACTGCCCTTGTCATAAATATGAGTCCATTGCCAAGCGTCTGAGTTTTGATCACGTGACCATGGGGCTGCTGCAGCGGTCATAAGTGTGAAAAACAGTCATTTAGGTCTCTTTACTCAGTGCTGTCATAACATGAAGCAGTCATTAAACCAACTGTTGTAAGTCAAGGACTACCTGCAGTCTATTTTCAAATCCACATTTATATATCCCTCCCGTTCTAATGATTTATCGGCCGATTTGCTCTTTCCAAACATGAAATGTATAAAGCACCATTGAAAAAAAAAAAATTTCAGTATTCCTTGTAAATATCGGATTCTGTCTCCATAAATGTGGTCCGTTTACTCATCAATTAATGTTATGGTGTTTTTTTTTTTCATAGCACTGTGCTCCTATTAATTTCCAAACATCTGCTACACGTTTGTAATGATTCACTGCTATTTTGTTATTCCCAAAGAGCTGGTGTTAAAAAAGAAAAGAAGAAGAATTAAAAGAAGAAGAGAGGATTGAAAGAAAGGACATTATGAATAATAGAATATAGCTTGTTTTTCAATAAGTGGTAGACTGGGACAACCTGTGCAATGATATTTTCTGTCTAATTGTTTACAGAGTCACGTTGCTGCCATTGATGTTCCGGTAAAGGTTTTCTGGTTCTATCAGGAAGGGCCATCTCTCTCTTTCTCTCTCTTTCGCCCAATGGGGTTGACTGCCCAACATGGAGAAGGCCATCCCAAACCAGAAGGAGATCAAAGGGAAGAGTCTCCTACAGTCAAGGAGAAGCTCTCAGAAGAATCTTTGCAGAGGGACAGGTCAATGGAGTTCTCCACCTGGCAAGTGTTACATTTTATTTTCTCTTTGTTGGTTTCCTGGAGTAATTTCATTTTCCAGGAAGCCGAAGAGTTCTGGATAGGAAGAAAGTAAAACACTCCCCGTTGCATTCATTCGGTCAGACTTCTGTTCCTCTGTGATTTTGACAGAAGAGTGGAAAGTTCTCCAAGAGCCTTCAAATCGTGTCTCCTGCATATCCACCTACATGACATGGATGTTGATGTGGAAGGTCTTGGCTGGCTTTAAAGCAAGATTGGTGTCAACCCTGAAGTTGGTCTGACCGAAGCCATGTTGCAGCTTCAGTGTTGCCACATTGGAGCTGAGGGATAGGAAGTGGGGGATTAGAGATAGCTGGGGTTTTGTAGCCAAAATAAAATACTTTCTCTTGGGAACCAAGGCCGAGGAAGGAATGAGGTCACCAGGCAACCAGAGAGCATCTTGATTGGACCATGTGACTGATTGTTTGGGGTTGTGGGTAATAGTGGGTTTCAATTTAGTTTGCTATTGGTTTGCTCATGCATGGGTGTGTGCACTTGCGTGTGCGCATGTGCACACATGTGACGCTTCTGCGCATGCGCATCCCACCGCCACCACTACCGGTTCACCCAATCTAGGGCGAACCGGTAGCAACCCACCACTGGTTGAGGGAAACCTTTTACTTTTAATTAGGTGAAAACCACACTAACCTTCAGAGTCGGTTTTCACCAGATCTGTGCCAATATGATACACCCAATAAAGCTATTTGAGGAATCCACTTGCCTCGGAGTTTTGCTTGCTATGGGTCTATTACTTGGAACCCTGACAATTGGATAAATTAATAGAGAAAGGTCAACTAAGAGCTGTTAGTTGTGAGAATGATATCTCTTGATTTGGGACCATGTGGCTTCAATTATTAGTTTCAGGAGATAGAATAGAATATAATTTTTTATTGGCCAAGTGTGATTGGACACACAATGAATTTGTCTTGGTGCCTATGCTCTCAGTGTACATAAAAGAAAAGATACGTTCATCAAGAATTCTAAGGTACAACATTTAATGATAATCATAGGGTACAATAAGCAATCAGGAACCAATCACTATCAATATAAATCGTAAGGATACAAGCAACAAAGTTACAGTCATACAGTCATAAGTGGAAGGAGATGGGTGATGGGAACGATGAGAAGATTAATTGTAGTGCAGATTTAGTAATAGTTCGACAGTGTTGTGGGAATTAATGAGATCAATGGATAGTAAGTTTCTCTTGCCCCTAGGTGCATCTAATTGGCCACTACGGCAAATGATCATTAGACTAAGAATGTGCCATAACTTGATCCAGCAGGGTATTCTCATGTTCTTATTCTTTTTAAAATTTCTCTTTATTTGCAAATATTTTATGGTCTCTTTTTAAGATAATGATGACTTTGCAATAGTGGTGAATATCTGTAGCTTGGGTGTAGGATTAGGGTTGGCTCTCCAAGCTTGTGGGTTGGTTTCCGAATGTTTTGTTACCAGGCTAGGTAACATCCTCAGCAGAGTTTATGGGATGTCAGCAGGGGTGAAATGCAACCGGATCGGACCGGATTGCATGATCCGATAGCGATCGCAGCCGGTAGTTCGGCAATCTGGTAGCGATGGCAGAGTGAAGCTCCGCCCACCTGCCCAGGTGTCATTACTTCCTAGTTTTAACCAGGAAGTAATGTATTTTTTACCTTCTACGCATGCGCATAAGATTTTGCGCAAGCGCAGAAGGTCTGTGTGTGCTTGTGATGGACGTGTGCGAGCGAAGCCAGCGCGCATGCAGTGCGTGCACTCCCGAGCTGGTAAGGAAGGTCAGTAGATGTTACCCCTGGATGTCAGTATCATCCGCTGAAGATGTTACCTAACCTGGTAACGAAACATTCGGAAATCAATGCACAAACTCGGAGAACAAATCTTCATCCTTATAATGATGACTACAATTTGGAAAATGCACAAATGTTTGTAGGGTCACAATTGTCACATGGAGTCTTCATAAACAGCAGCCCTTCCCTTTTGTACAGATATGTATACAGGTAGTCCTCAACTTTACAACAGTTCATTTAGCAATCGTTCAAAGTTACAACGGCACTGAAGAAAGTAACGGTCACTTGGTCAAAATTCAAACACTTAGCAATTGACTCATATTTATGACGGTTGCAGTGTCCCTGGGGTCATGTGATCACCTTTTGCAACCTTCAGTCCATGGGGAAGCCAGATTCACTTAACGACCATCTTAATAACTTAGCAACAGCAGTGATTCATTCATTTATTTATTTATTTATTTATTTATTTATTCATACTTTTATACCGCCCTATCTCCCTAGGGACTCAGGGCGGTGTACAGCCATATAAAAAACACATAAATATACAAAATAAAACATTCATCTAAAAAACTTATTATAAAGGCCAAATATTTAAAATAAGATATAAATAATAAAACCCAATTTAAAACCAAATCTAAAATTTAGACATTTAAAAATTTAAAAAATCTAGTCCAGTCCTGCGCAAATGAATAGATGTGTCTTAAGCTCGCGGCAGAAGGTCCGAAGGTCAGGAAGTTGACGAAGTCCTGGGGGAAGCTCGTTCCAGAGGGTGGGAGCCCCCACAGAAAAGGCCCTTCCCCTGGGCGTTGCCAGTCGGCACTGCCTGCCCGACGGCACCCTGAGAGTCCCTCCTGTGAGGCGCCCGGGCCGGTGGGAGGCATTCGGTGGCAGTAGACGGTCCCGTAAGTAACCCGGACCTATGCCATGGAGCGCTTTGAAGATCATTACCAAAACCTTGAAGCGCACCCGGAAAACCACAGGCAGCCAGTGCAGTCTGCGCAGGAGGGGTGTTACATGGGAGCCACGAGGGGCTCCCTCTATCACCCGTGCAGCCGCATTCTGAACTACCTGGAGTTTCCGGGTGCTCCTCAAGGGGAGCCCCATGTAGACAGCATTGCAGTAGTCCAGGCAAGATGTCATGAGAGCATGAGTGACCGTGCATAAGGCATCCCGGTCTAGAAAGGGACGCAACTGGCGAACCAGGCAAACCTGGTGAAAGGCTCTCCTGGAGACGGCCGTCAAGTGGTCTTCAAAGTGGTTGATTCATTAATCAACCGTAGCAAGAAAGCTGGAAAAACTCACTTAACAAATATCTTACCTAACAACAGAGATCCTGGGCTCAGTTGTGGTGATAAGTCAAGGGCAATTAATTGTACTTGCAATTAGGTCAGATATTGATGTGTGTATAAGGGACAATGTGGCTCAATGGCTAAGATGCTGAGCTTGTCGATCGAAAGGTCGGCAGTTCAGTGGTTTGAATCCCTAGTGCCACATAACGAGGTGAGCTCCCGTTCCTTGTCCCAGCTTCTGCCAACCTAGCAGTTCGAAAGCACATAAAAAAAGTAGAAAAATAGGGACCACTTTTGGTGGGAAGGTAATAGCGTTCCGTGCACCTTTGGTGTTTAGTCATGCCAGCCACATGACCACAGAGACGTCTTTGGACAGCGCTGGCTCTTCGGCTTTGAAACAGAGATGAACACCGCCCCCTAGAGTCAGGAACGACTAGCACATATGTGCGAGGGGAACCTTTACCTTGGTAACATTACCAGTAAGGTAATTGGTGGTGTGTGACTCTTCCGTTCTTTCTTTATGTGTTCATTTGAAAGTTGAAAGAGGCCATTTAGGCAATCAAGTCCTTGAACATATATAGCAAAGGTGAGATCATGCCTCTCTGGGCTATTAATTACACTGTCAAGTTGTTCTTATAACCAGGAAGTCTTTTGTAAACCTTCAGGAGAACCTGACCTTCCTCTAACTTAACATAATTACTCCATTTCTTGTACCCTGAGATTAAGGAGAACAGATCTTGACCTTCCATCTGACATATTTTTAGATACTTGAGAAGTGCTGTCCATCAGAGGTGGGTTTCAGCAGGTTCTGCCAGTTCTGGAGAACCGGTAGCAGAAATTTTGAGTAGTTTGGAGAACCAGCAAATACCACCTCTGGCTGGCCCCAGAGTGGGGTGGGAATGGGGATTTTGCAATATCCTTCCCCTAGAGTGGGGAAGGGAATGGAGATTTTACAGTATTCTTCCCCTGCCACGCCCACCAAGCCATGCCACACCACCAAGCCACACCCACAGAACCGGTAGTAAAAAAATGTGAAACCCACCACTGCTGTCCATCTATCTCATCATCTTTTCACAAGGCTGAACGTACCGAGTTCTCATAAGACTTTTTATTTATTTATTTATTTATTTATTTAGTCGCACAGTATATATAAGCATAAGCATGAAATAACTATACAATATATAAGCATATATATAAATATAAGTATGTAATAGCTATATTAATTGGATATAATGAAAAGAAACAATAGGACAGGAACGGTAGGCACGTTGGTGCTCTTATGTATGCCCCTTACAGACCTCTTAGGAATGGGGAGAGGTCAATAGTTTTTGGTTAAAGCTTTGGGGATTTTAGGAAGAGACTAATTGTCCTTGATGCCCTTCTCTGAAGGTGCTTTGTTCGATTTCTTTGAATCAGAGACGAGTCCTAAGATACCAACTTTATAGGGCCTCTGGTGGCTCAACAGGCTAATGCAGTCTGTTATTAACAGCAGCTGCTTGCAATTATTACAGGTTCAAGTCCCACCAGGCCCAAGGTTGACTCAGCCTTCCATCCTTTATAAGGTAGGTAAAATGAGGACCCAGATTGTTGGGGGCAATAAGTTGACTTTGTATATAATATACAAATGGATGAAGACTATTGCTTGACATAGTGTAAGCCGCCCTGAGTCTTCGGAGAAGGGTGGGATATAAATGCAAATTAAAAAAAAAAAAAACTTGGACGGATTCATCCTTTCACCCACCCACTCACCCCACCCCCGCATCAGAATAGAGATAGTTGTCTATGGAGGGTGATTGATGCTCTGCTAATCTCAGGATTGGGTTACTGCAAAAAAACAAAAAAAATCATCTGGGATTTGTCAGAATGCTATTGGAAAATAAGCTTTGTTGTGGGGATAAAACCCATGGGATCCCCGGGTAAATCCTCTTGAGCTCTTGGATGAAAGAAAGCATATGAATCAAATGAAGAAATTGAATTTGGATAGTAAATGCAAGAGAATGAACAGGAATTACGAATAAAGTCTCATAGAATGGAACAGAACAGAACAGAACAGAACAGAACAGAACAGAATAGAATAGAATAGAATAGAATAGAATAGAATAGAATAGAATAGAATTCTTTATTGGACAAGTGTGAATGGACACACGAGGGATTTGTCTCTGGTGCTGTCGTGTCCCACTCCTCCGCTGACGGCTGGGTCCGGGAAATCCGAATCAGGCTTGCCTCTGCAGCTCTGCCCAAAGTCCTAGCAAAGTCCTCAGAGCAGGCAGGAGACCAGTAAGTGACTTCAGCAAGATAAGTTTGACTTTTGCCTGACTCAGAGACTGCCAGAAAGTAGCTCCTTTATATAGGCCATGGGGTGTGGCTCCATGACTCAGCACTCATTAAGGCCTGCCCCTCCCTTCCCTCTGTAGCCTCCGCCTCTCCAATCTTCTGATGCGAGGGTCACACCAATCAGCTGTTGGTAATAAACCCTCCTCAGGCTCACCTGCTGTGGAGGAGGGGGAGGGGTCTAGCTGCTCCGTTTGCCTGGGCATGGAGTCAGGGCTGGGGCAGGGAGATTCTCCTTCTGCAGTTTGTGGGGGCATGGAGCCAGGACTGGGACCGGGAGGCATACATTCCTCAGTGTGCGGGAGCAGGTAAGAAGGCCCCGGCTGCTCTGAGGGCGGGCAAGACACAACAGGTGCATACACTCTTAGTGTACATAAAAAGACAAGATACATTCATCAAGAATCATAAAGATAAAGGTTCCCCTCACACATATGTGCTAGTTGTTCCCAACTCTAGAGGGCGATG
This sequence comes from Ahaetulla prasina, assembly GCF_028640845.1. Lineage (NCBI taxonomy): Eukaryota > Metazoa > Chordata > Lepidosauria > Squamata > Colubridae > Ahaetulla > Ahaetulla prasina. Next base: position 16,942,166 of record NC_080539.1, read on the forward strand.
CTCATCTCCGTTTCAAAGCCGAAGAGCCAGCGCTGTCCGAAGACATCTCTGTGGTCATGTGGCCGGCATGACTCAATGCCAAAGGCGCTGTTCCCTTCCCACCAAAGGTGGTCCCTATTTTTTCTACTTGCATTTTTGCGTGTTTTCAAACTGCTAGGTTGGCAGAAGCTGGGACAAGTAATGGGAGCTCACCCCGTTACGCAGCACTAGGGATTCGAACCGCTGAACTGCCGACCTTTCGATCGACAAGATCAGCGTCTTAGCCACTGAGCCACCACATCCCTACAAGAATCATAAGGTACAACAATTAATGATAGTCGTAGGATACAAACAAGCAATCAGGAAACAATCACTATCAATATAAACCGTAAGGATACAAACAACACAGTTACAGACATGCAGTCATAAGTGGGAGGAGATGGGTGATTGGAACGATGAGCAGATTAGAATAGAATAGAATAGAATTTTTTATTGGCCAAGTATGATTGGACACACAAGGAATTTGTCTTGGTGCATATGCTCTCATGTACATAAAAGAAAAGATACGTTCATCAAGGTACAACATTTACAACACAAATGATGGTCAATAAATCAATATAAATCATAAGGATTGCCAGCAACAAGTTATAGTCATACAGTCATAAATGGAAAGAGATTGGTGATGGGAATAATAGTAATGCAGCCTTAGTGAATAGTTTGACAGTGTTGAGGGTATTATTTCTTAAACAGAGTGATGGCATTCGGGGAAAAACTTATTTTATTTATTTATTTATTTTATTTTATTTTATTTTCATCAAGCATGTATTTTATGACAGATACAAATGTAAACATATCTATAAAGGGTATGAATAAAAGAAAACATTAGGGCAGGGACGGTAGGCAAGCTGGTGCGCTTATGCACACCCCTTATAGACCTCTTAGGAATGGGGTGAGGTCAACAGTAGACAATCTAAGGTTAAAGTTTGGGGGATTTGGGGATGAGACCACAGAGTCTGGTAGTGCATTCCAGGCATTGACAAGTCTGTTTCTGAAGTCGTATTTTCTGCAGTCTAGTTTGGATCGGTTTACCATGAGTTTGTATCTGTTGTGTGCTCTTGTATTGTTTTGGTTGAAGCGGAAGTATTCATCGGCTGGTAGGACATTGTAGCAGATGATTTTATGTACTATGCTTAGGTCAGACCGAAGATGGTCTAATTGTTCTGGTGTGCAATGCTCTATTAGTGTCATTTTAAGGGTAGGAATTGAAACAATTTGTGTCCAGGATGTGAGGGGTCTGTAAATATTTTCACAGCCCTCTTTTTGACTCCTGACTTTTTAACTTTGTGACTTTTGAGTGGGGGCCTGCCTTCTGGCCAAGCAGCTATACACCAGGTCCCTTCAATTAAACAACGCCATCTATTGGGACCTAGGAAGTAGGTCTTCTCTGTTATGGAGGTTTCCTTGGGAACAGCATCACCCTGGAGAGATGTATGGTTTCCACCCTGATCATGTTCAAAAGGTTGTTGAAATCCTGGCTGTTCCCCCTGTCTGTGGTTTAAGGTGGTGTCAACTCCTGAAATTTTATTTTAATTAAGTGTGTTTTGTTTTGACCAAACATGTTTTTTGTGCTTAGTGTTTTACTGTTTTCTTGCTTTTAATGTTGCAAACTGCCTAATCTTGCAGAATTAGATGACTTCAAAATTGGATGGATGAATGGATCTAGGTTCACATAGCATGATAAGGTAAAGGTAAAGGTTCCCCTTGCACATATGTGCTAGTCGTTCCCGACTCTGAGGGGTGGCGCTCATCTCCGTTTCAAAGCCGAAGAGCCAGCGTTGTCCGAAGATGTCTCCATGGTCATGTAGCCGGTATGACTAAATGCCAAAGGGGCACGGAAGGCTGTTACCTTCCCACCAAAGGTGGTCCCTATTTTTCTACTCGCATTTTTTAAGTACTTTCAAACTGCTAGGTTGGCAGAAGCTGGGACAAGGAATGGGAACTCACCCCATTACGCAGCACTAGGGATTCGAACCACTGAACTGCCGACCTTTCGATTGAGAAGCTCAGTGTCTTAGCCCCTGAGCCACCACATCCCTATAACATAGCATGATAGGTAAGGCTAAAATGGACACACTGAATTTGGATATGTTGCGGTCAATTCAGCCATTACCTTAACTGACCGAACCAGGCCATCATGTTAAGGCAAAAAATAGCATATTATGAGATCTCCAATTGTGTTTAAGTAACCTCAATTGGCTTTGCTTGTCTATTTATTAACTTTGTTATACCTGTTTTATAAAACTAGGACCTCATTTAGATAATGAGGTCACAAAGTGTCTTAAAATTACCACAAGCTGTGGCACATTTAGAAGAAAATTCTTCTTCTTCTTCTTCTTCTTCTTCTTCTTCTTCTTCTTCTTCTTCTTCTTCTTCTTCTTCTCCTTCTCCTTCTCCTTCTCCTCCTCCTCCTCCTCCTCCTCCCCCCCCCCCCCCCCCCCCCCGCAGGGGCAGGTTCCACCTTTCAGATCATTGAATGCCATTTTGCAAGGTCAGCTGCATCTCCAGGGTACAGATTGTAGCTTGCATATCTTTGTTGACGGTGTCTTACCATCTCTGTTCTGGACATCCATGAGACCGCTGGACATTGACTTCTACTTGGTAGGCAATCTTGCCTATGGTGGAAGGTGCTGCTCTCTGGATATGCCCATACCAGCAGAGCTGACCTTCTCTCATTTTCTCTATAATTGGTGCCACACCAAAATGTTATCGAATGGTATCATTTGTGATGTGGTCAAGAAGAATGTTGAGACTCTAGAAAGAGTGCAGAGAAGAGCAACAAAGATGATTAGGGGACTGGAGGCTAAAACATATGAAGAACGGTTGCAGGAACTGGGTATGTCTAGTTTAATAAAAAGAAGGACTAGGGGAGACATGATAGCTGTGTTCCAATATCTCAGGGGTTGCCACAAAGAAGAGGGAGTCGGGCTGTTCTCCAAAGCACCTGAGGGTAGAACAAGAAGCAATGGGTGGAAACTGATCAAAGAAAGAAGCAACTTAGAACTAAGGAGAAATTTCCTGACAGTGAGAACAATTAATAAGTGGAACGACTTGCCTGCAGAAGTTGTGAATGCTCCAACACTGGAAATTTTTAAGAAAATGTTGGATAACCATCTGACTGAGATGGTGCAGGGTTTCCTACCTGGGCAGGGGGTTGAATTAGAAGGCCTCCAAGGTCCCTTCCAATTCTGTTGTTATGTTATGTTAAGGGTGATGCTCGGTATCCAATACAGCATTATCATTTCCATGGTTCCATGGAGATAGTTTTCGGTCTCTGCCCAGCATTCAGTGCCATACAATGCAACAGGGCGGATGGTTTTTCTTGTAAGTCTTAGGTTTAGAAGAAAATATAATAGTGAAATCAAACCCAGAGATACTAAGCAAATTAAAAACAGGAATACAAATAACTTAAACCAACAATTAAAAACTTATGGGAAAAGGCTGCTTTTAAAAACCAACAATGATTCAGGCCCATGATGGCGAACCTATGACACGCGTGCCTGAAGTGGCACATGGAGCCATGTCACCTGGCACACGTGGCATCGCCTGTTCCTCTTCTGGGTTTCTGCCGCGCATGCACGAGCAATGATCAGCTGGCCTTTTTGCATGCAGCAGTGCCGGAAATTGGAAGAGCTGGTCTTCCTGTTTCCTGCATGAGATGCACACCAGCCAGATGATCATTGTATGTGCATACGTGCCGGAAACCTGGAAGAGTAGCTGGCCAACATGCAACTGGGAATTCATTTTCGGGCATGCACATGCATCCTGGGTAGCTCCTCTTCTGGGTTGCGGTGACCTCCCTTATCAGAACTCGGTGCCAAAAAGGTTCACCATCATTGATTTAGGCCTTTTAACTTTATCAAGCATTCCAGAACTGGGCACCAATAAGGAAGACATATTTTCAAGTTGCCCTGAGTGGACATGCAGCAACTGTAGATAGACCTCAGTTAAGGTCACTGAGCAGAGACAGGAGAATCTAGTAGAAAAAGGTGTTCTCTCAAGAACCCTGTACATAATTTGCACTTTATATTTCCCCAGGAGACAAAATTGCAGCAAATGTAATGCTTTTAGCTTCAGTGAACATGGTCTCCTTGAGCTCTTCCAAAGACCATCTTGACTGCTGATTACCACTCCTGTTGGTTTCAGTATCAGGCTTAAAAGCAGCCCCATTTGTCAAATGTAAACACTGGGATACTGCTGCTCCCAGATTGTTCTAAAGTTTTGTTTAGGAAGGGCTGGGTTGTTTTATCAACCAAAGATAATTGTCTCAGTTCGGGAAGAATCGGTCAGTCTGGAAGATATTGTAGTACCAGGAGTGGGCTGCTTGGGATTCACAGGGGTTCGGGAGAACCTCTAGCTAAGATTCCAGGGCCTTCGGAGCCTGGAGAGGCCGTTTTTTCCCTCCCGGAGGCTCAAGGAAAGCCTACGGAGCCCAGAGAGGGCAAAAATGCTCCCCCCCTCACAATGGTGCAGGAGGCCGACTAGGCCACACCCACCATGGCCACGCCCACCCAGCAACCGGGCAGAGAACCCCTTGCTAAAATTTTTGAAGCCCACCCCTGTGTACCACCCAAAAGTTCAATATCTCTTTCTGAGATAATATTATCCCGTTTAACTCCTCTCTGAAATTGTAACCCTTCATAATATGCATCTCCATCTTGTCTGGATTAAGTTTGATTGTATGATTAGCCTAATATCAATTCTAGGTGGGCATTTAAAGGAGGAATATCATTGTCCTGAAAACCAAAGGTGTTTTTTTTCAAAAGGCAACTGGACTTTCTTTGTTTTTCCTTGAAGACATTTCGCTTCTCACCCAAGAAGCTTCTTCAACACCTTTGGGACAACCATGACTTAGATGACTGAGAATTTCCATAAATATTGTCCTGGTAGTGTTATAGAGTAGGTGCCTTCAGCACACTGACAGTATCCAATGTCAGGTCTCCTGGTGATCTCCATTATGTTTCCCATAAATATTGGAAAACAACTAAGACAGAATTGGGTCCTGGAGGACCATATTTTGAGCAACAATTGTCTATGCATGATGCTATGGACATTATGAGAGGTTCAAATGGAATTACTGCAAAGCAGTGATTACTATTTTCAGATCTCTCTGGCAAGCCAGAAGAATCCCACTGTTTGTGGTTGTGATGATGATGATGATGTTATCCATTCAGTCATGTTCAACTCTTGATGATTCTGGGCCAGGTCTCTCCACATCTTCTGATCTTGCAGTACTTCTCTGAGTTTTTCTATGCTCTGACTGGTATCAGCTTTGATGGTGTCCAGCCACCGTGTTCTTTGATGGTTTGGTTACTGTTAATTCTTCCAAACATAATTGCTTTCTCCAGTTAATTCCCACACATGGCCTAAGAAAGCGAGATACAGTTTCGTGGTCTTGCCTTCTAGTGACATTTCTGGTGCTATGCACTCCAGTACTTGCTCGTTAATCACCTTTGCTGTCCAAGGAATACACAGGAGCCTTCTCCAGCACCATAGTTCAAATGATTCAATTTTCTTCCTGTCGTGCTTTTTCTAAGGTTCAACTTTAAGGTTCAACTTTTACAACCATAGGGCTAAGGGGGAATATCATAGAGCGGATCAACTTACAGTAGATTTGGTTGTCAACATGATATCCTTGCTTTCCCATATTTGGCTCATGCTCATCATTGCTGTACAATCCAGTGTAATCCAATATTTTATTTCTGGGCTGCATTCACCATTTGTGAATTTTTCCACACATTCTATCTCTTCATTAATCAATTGTCATTTTGATGTTTCCATTCCTTGCAGTGGTCATGAGCGTGGTTTGTAGGATGTTCAGAGAGAGCTCAAAATTCTCTTTGAATTTCTTGATCAATGGTTAGTAGCAGAGGTCAGATTCTACCGGTTCGGACCGGTTCAGGTGAACCATTAGTTCCGACGATCAGCTGGGAGAGAACTGGTTCGCTCCAACAATCAGCTGGGACCGCCCACCTGCTCCTGCACTTTACTGACCTATATCCTGTTAGCTGATTTGTGCGGTAAGGCAGATTGTCACACCTTAGCTGTGTTACTCCCCAGCAGTAATATGGAAGGTAAGTTTTCGTCAAACTCCGTATGAGATCACCAAACAGGTTGTTAAACCGGCAGGATCCCACCACTGGTTAGTGGTACCGAAAGCTAAAACATCAAGAGGGATTCTATTGTACACTGACTAAACCTCCCTCAATAGAACCGGCCAAACGAATCACAACTCCATAATCTGCTCAAGAGCCTAGTTTGAAATGGACTCTTTCTACAGTATTTCCTGACACTAAGAAGCCATCAGTGTCTCAAACACCTTCTCCAGTCAAGGATAACTAGAGAATTATGGGTCCAATACAAATTTATTTGGGGTAATCTAACTATGGCTAGAGGGCTCAGTGGCTAAGATGCTGAGTTTGTCGATCGAAAGATCGGCAGTTCAGCAGTTCGAATCCCTAGTGCCGCGTAATATGGTGAGCTCCCGTTACTTGTCCCAGCTTCTGCCAACCTAGCAGTTCGAAAGCACGTAACAAATGCAAATAGAAAAATAGGGACCACCTTTGGTGGGAAGGTAACTGTTCCATGCACCTTTGACGTTTAGTCATGCTGGCCACATGACCATGGAAATGTCTTCGGACAGTGCTGGCTTTGAAATAGAGATGAGCACCATCCCCTAGAGTTGGGAATGACTAGCACATATGTGCAAGGGGAACCTTTACCTTCACCTTTTTAACTATCGCTACCTTTGAAGAAGGGCTACATCCTATCCTTCCTGAAAGAAGCACTCTGATGTTAACTAAATAAGCTCCTTGTAGAAGTTACAGAACTTGCTGGGCAAGGATCCAAGTGGTGGAATGTACTGTGCCAAACAGCTTGTCCACAAATTGAAATTGGTTCAGTTTTAATTATATAGGAGGATTCATCAGACCTCTTGATAATTAACTCCATCAATAGCAGCCTCCCGTCTGGCTGAAATGTGCATGATTGTGCCTATAAAAGTTTACTGAAATCATTAAAAAAAAAATCTTAAAAGTTCTATGATCAAATTTTGGGAGGAAGTTATGTGGACACAAATCAGCCCTTGCAATGTGGAATGATTACTTGATGAGCTTACAAATTCATTACATTAAAAAATGTTTGCTGTAAATATCATCGTATAAACCTTCAAACGGGCTTTATTGCATCCTATTGAATCTGAGTCAGATCTCCTTCCATTTGCATTCTTGGCATCTCAACTCCTTTTGTTGTTGTTAGTTGCGAAGTCGTGTCCGACCCATCGTGACCACATGGACAACGTTCCTCCAGGCCTTCCTGTCCTCTACCATCCTCTGGAGTCCATTTAAGCTCACACCGACTTCTTCAGTGACTCCATCCAACCAGCTCATTCTCTGTCGTCCCTTTCTTCTTTTGCCTTCAATCTTTCCTCATTCTAGGATTTTAAATCTTCTTCTGTTGGTGGGTTCTCCTTCTTCCAATTTTGTGTGTAAGCTATACGTTCTGCTGTTAATATGTGTAGTATTAAATATTGTGTATCATTTGTATAATTTTCTGTTGGGATCCCTAATAAGAATTGTTCTGGCTCTCCCTTTATTGATTCCTGTATTATCTCCTCTAACCACTTTTTGATTTTAGCCCAGAATTGTTTTGCCACCGGACAGGTCCACCAGAGATGATGGTATGTTCCATAATTACTCTTACATTTCCAACACTTTGGTGAGTTACTAGGGAACATCTTTGCTATTCTAAGTTGTGGAAGATGCCATCTGTGAAACATTTTTATCTGGTTTTCCTTGAATGCTGTCGATATTGTCAATTTCATGTTTGTTCTCCACATCTTTTCCCACTTCTCTAATTCTATGGTATGATTAAAGTTTCTTGCCCATTTAATCATAGTATCTTTCACTATTTCCTCTTCCATTTTATACCGTAACAAGAAATTATATGTTTCACTAATTAGTTTTTGGTCCTTCCTGTATATTGGCCTCTTTCCATCTGTCTTTTATTTTTCCAACTGTCAGATTTGTGACCACATTTTTTTCACTGACTCAGTGAGAACAAAATATTTTACGCTACAGGATTCCCAGCTGGGAGGAACTAGTTCACTGATTCCTCCCCCCCCCCCAACTATATCTTCATTACACAGACCACGTTATAAATGATCCAGACAACTTGGCAATACAATAGAACAACTTTAGGCTCTTTGAAGGGTCTGAAAGATGACAAGGACAGTGGAAGGGAGAATAATCCAAGAAATTGCTAGCCTGCCAACTTCAAGGTATCTAGTCTCTATGAATATATGTTGTGTGAAGGGAACCAATGCACCATTGGTTCAATGAGTGACCATTTCAGATGAAGAAGTGGATTCTCTGTTCTTTTTGATTCTCATCAGCTTCCTTCTCTCTTTCATAATATTGGACTGTTGGGAAACTCCCAGCCAAGCAAGGAGTCAAGCAGGGAACTAGCCTTGAGGCCTTGCAGAGCCTCAAGAGGCATAAGCCTGACTCCTCCTAAATTCTATGGGATATTATGTGTTTGTTCCTAAGGGCAGACTGGGCAGATTCTTATAATATAAGTAGAATGCAATAAAGTAGCTGTTTTGAGCCTTCTATGAATGGATGTAACTGCTTGCGCTTGACATTGACATACCAATTCTTTGTGATTTATGGCCTTGGGAATGACAATAGAGAATCAAGACTTAACCTTAGAGCTGGGATGCAGATGATTTGAAAGCCTGATCCAGATTCCCATCTACATTAAAGGGCTGGATGATGTTTGGGATTCGTGGAGGAATTTTGTCAGGGTTCCAAGTAATAGACCCATATCAAGCAAAACTCCGAGGCAGATGAATTCTTCAAAGAATAGCTTTATTGGATATATCATATCGACACAAATCTGGTGTCACGTTCCAGCCTTCAGCAAGGATTTAGACAGAGCCTAAGATGGTTAACCGGCAAACTTTATCCAACAAGCTATAACAACTGGCACAAAGACACAGACAGGCAATAGGCAAAGTCAGTGCTAATGTGGTTATTTATTTTATTTATTTATTTATTTATTTATTTATTTATTTATTTTATTTATTTATTTTGTCACAACAATATATGTAACTATCATACAGATAGGTTATATAATATATAAAGGTATAAGCATATATATATATATATATATATATATATATATGAAGAAGAAAAGAAAAACAATAGGACAGGAATGATAAGCACGTTTGTGCGCTTATGCACGCCCCTTATGGTCCTCTTAGGAATGGGGTGACGTCAATAGTTAATCCCTCCACCCTTTATATAGCTGCAGCTCCACACACACCCCACAGCCCCACCCCTCCCCGGGGCCCACCTCTATAAACCCCCACTCCTTACGTGTCATCCAGTGATGATGCCACCCAGCAAGCCTTGCTGCCCATCCAGTTCTGATATGCTTTGTGCAGCCCTGGATACAGTGGAGCAACCTGTCAGGGCTGCCACTCCACTGATAGGTGCTTTTCGAACTGTGGAGGCCTTGCGCTGGCCCAGCTGGCAGTTCCTGGAGCAGCGGATGGGCGTGGCCACGCCTCCCAGCTGGCAGCTCCCAGCATGGTCCATAGGTGAGGCTGTGCCTCCCAGCTGGTGGTTTCCAGCACAGAGGCGTGGAGATGAAGCCACGCCTTCCAGCTGGCGGCTCCCAATGCAGTGTGGAAGCAAGGTCCCTGGAAGATTGGCAGCCCTGGCAACTGGAGGACTGACATCTGGTGAAAACCGACTCTGAAGGTTCCCATGGTTTTGACCTATTTAAAAGCAAAAGTTTTCCCCTCAACCCCAAACAATCAATCACATGGTCCAACGAAGATACTGTCTAGTTGCCTGGTGACATCACTCCTCCTTCCTCCAATCAGGTGTGAGAATGTTCTTGGTTCCCAAGAGAAAATATTTTGTTTTGGCTACAAACCCCCAGCAATCTCTAATCCCCCCATTCCCTATCCCTCAGCTCCAATGTGGCAACACTGAAGCTCCAAGATGGCTTCGGTTAGGTCAACTTCAGAGTTGACAGATGGTATGGCAGGATGGATTTAACAATGGGGCTGAGATTTCCTAACTTTTCTACAAACTAAGTGAATAAGGAGCAATGTGGGTTCATATACAGAAGTACCACTCAAGAATAGGCATTAGCACAGTATAAGAGCCCCATCTTTAATTCCTGGAATCTTCAAGTCAATCTGAAATCCTGAGTAGCTGATGATAATGTAGATAATAATGTAATATGGGTTATAAAGAGGGATAAACTATGGGCTCATTCTCTAATGGTAGAATCAGCTCTGCACTCAGTGTAATTTGCTCTCTGGTGCTGCTGCTAATAGAAAAATGTGTAGAAAGGGGACAAGCCATGAGGATCTTCTAGCCAGATCTTGAACAACCCTATTGAGCAGTGGTGGGATTCAAATAATTTAACTGGTTCTCTGCCCTAATGAACAGCTGCGTGAGCGTGGCCAGGGTGGGCATGGCCAGGGGGTGTGACAGGCAGCACTCAGCCTCCTGCACCCCCCTGGAAGCAAAAACAGGCCACGGGTGGACCTGCCACCCCCACACCCCGTTTTGGGCCTAGTAGGCCTCTCTGAAGCCTCCTGGGAAGTGAAAATGGACTCCGGGGGAGCGCCACCCCCTGCGCCCAATTTTGGGCCTAGGAGGTCTCCCTGCACTTACCTGGGAGCCAAAATGGAGCGTGTGGGGACTCCTGGAAGGGGCGGGGTGGGAAGGGGCAGGGGCAGGCAGCAATTGAACTACTGGTTCGCCCGAACCAGCTGAATCCCACCACTGCTATTGTGTACACAACATTGGTTCTGAAACTGGTGAGACCACTAGTAGATAACATCTAGACTGGTCATGTAGTAAGACAATAAAACTTAATGAAACTTTCTCCATAAAATAGTATAATAACCAAGGCCCTGTAAATGTCTTCTTAGAAGAAAGTAACTTTTTAGTTGTTGTTTTTTTAAGGTGGGACACAGTCTTAGCTAAGGATCTTTCCTTTTCCTTTGAAAGAGCCACTTGCCTCCAATAATTTAAAAAAAGCAGTAGTCGATTACAGTCTTCGACTCTTACCAGTCCCATTTGGCATCCTTCTCAAAAAGGGATTTGGGGAATTGAAGACCCAGACGTCTAGAAGAAATCAATAGCCTGCCCTCTGCTGAGTCTATTCGAAAGAAAATGGCTGGATGACCTCCCTAATTAGTGATTCATTGTGCAATGCAGAAGTGAAAAGCAATCTATAAACTGTGATAAAGAAATGAAATTTCATTTACCCCCCAAAAAAAAATTAAAAAAATCCTGGCGATATAAGATAAGGTCTTTGGCCTAGTTCTGGTTCCTTTTAGCAATTCAGAATTACCATTCAAAATTATCCTAATGGTTATGTTTGATCGAACAGCAGGATCCCTATAAGGAACACAACAAAGCACCCATATTATTATTGCTGATGTTGTAGCTAAATATCTGAAGATCAGAAATGGACTAAATGTTTCAGTTTCCTGTCTCACACTACCTGAACTTTGATGGAAATCAAAGGTGGCGACTTTGGGGTGAAGAATTTGTGTGAGGAAATCTACTGTTACTTTTAATATCTTGAGTGCATTTTCTTATTTAGTTAAATTGGTGATAGTTGCCAATTTCACCGACAGTATTTTAAGCTGCCTTTTTTGTCAGTTTCAGTCTAGGTGTCAAAAGGCTTAAGCCTTTGTTTTATGGTCTGGGATTCATTAAGAGGTCAGCAAGGAAAAATAATAAAGATAACCATAGAACATCATAGTTGGAAGGGACCTTGGAGGTCTTCTAGTCTAACCCCCTGCACTAGCAGGAAACCCTATATCATTACAGACAAGTGGCTGTCCAATCTCTTCTTAAAAGCCTGCAGTGATGGAACATCCACAGCTTCTGAAGGGAAGCCGTTCCACTGGTAAATTGTTCTCACTGTCAGGAAATTTCTCTTTAGTTCTAGGTTGGTTGTCTCTTTGATTAGTCTCTATGCATTGCTTCTTTTCTTACCTCTTCATGCTTTGAAATATAAATTGACCCCCTCTTCTTTGTGGCAGCCCCTCAAATATTGGAACACTGCTATCATGGTACCCCTAGCCCTTCTTTTCACTAGACCAGACATGGCCAATTCCTGCAACTGTTCTTCCTATGTTTGAACTTACAGCCCCCTAATCATCTTTGTTGTTCTTCTCTGCACTCTTTCTGGAGTCTCAACAACTTTGTTGAGCTTGAGAGGCTTTGGCCTTCCTAGAGATAGATAGATAGATAGATAGATAGATAGATAGATAGATAGATAGATAGATAGATAGATAGATAGACAGACAGACAGACAGACAGACAGACAGACAGACAGACAGACGATTAGATAGCTAGATGAGAGAGAGAGAGGAGGGAGGGAGGGAGATGGAGAGAAAGATACAGAGATCAGAGATACAGAGATATAGATAAACCTTTCAGAAGAATAATTAATCAGTGGAACAATTTACCTCCAGAAGTTGTAAATGCTCCAACACTGGACATTTTTAAGAAGATGTTAGATAACCATTTGTCTGAAGTGGTGTAGGGTTTCCTGCCTAAGCAGGGGGTTGGACTAGAAGACTTCCAAGGTCCCTTCCAACTCTGCTATTCTATTCTATTCTATTCTATTCTATTCTATTCTATTCTATTCTACTCTACTCTACTCTACTCTATTCTAGAAAGTCTGCATAGATATTTTCTGATAAGTCACACTGAGCTTGACTCAAAACAGTCTTGATTTTATTGACAAAACACTTTCTGAAAAACAACCTTGATGACATTGCACATTGAATGCTGTCAAGTTGCTTTATGTGATGTTTTACTTCCATGATATTGCACATCTACGTTTATTTGCTTTTGCATTTTTAAAAATATATTTAAGTCTGGTTTTGACTCCTGGCAAATAGTCCGTGCAGTCTTCTTGGCAAGTATTTTGGAAGTAGTTTGCCATTGCCTTCTTCCTAGGGTTGAAAGAGAAGGACTTGCTTAAAGTCATCCAACTGGCTTTGTGCCGAAGTCAGGACTGAAACTCATGGTTGCGCAGTCTCACAACACCAGACTGGCTCAAAGTTAAGAGAAATCTGGCTTTGTCTTCAAAGCTCATATCAGCAATCAATTCCAAAATCCACTTTCCATTGAACAAACATCTAGAATCTAATAATCTTTGCTTGAAGTTCTTCTGAGAAAGGGTAACAATATAAAAAAGATATTGAGACTCTGGAAAGAGTCCAGAGAAGAGCAACAAAGATGATTAGGGACTGGAGGCTAAAACATATGAAAAATGGTTGCAGGAACTGGGTATGTCTAGTTTAATGAAAAGAAGGACCAGGGGAGACATGATTGCAGTGTTCCAATATCTCAGGGGCTGCCACAAAGAAGAGAGAATCAAACTATTCTCCAAAGCACCTGAGGGTAGAACAAAAAGCAATGGGTGGAAACTAATCAAGGAGAGAAGTAACTTAGAACTAAGGAGGAATTTCCTGACAGTTAGAACAATTAATCAGTGGAACAACTTGCCTGCAGAAGTTGTGAATGCTCCAACACTGGAAGTTTTAAAGAAAATGTTTGATAACCGTTTGTCCGAAGTGGTGTAGGGTTTCCTACCTAGAACACCTCCAAAGTCCCTTCCAACTTTGTTATTCTATTCTATTCTATTCTATTCTATTCTATTCTATTCTATTCTATTCTATTCTATTCTATTCTATTCTATTCTATTGTCTATAATTATAATTCTGGGAGTTGAAGTCCACAAGTCTTAAAGCTGCCAAGGTTGGAGACCCCCGGTCTGGATTATCCTCTCTCCTGAAATTTATTTGAAATCTACAGTCCTATGCTTTCTCTTGCAAGATGCTGTAAGATCTCAGAACCAGCACGGGATTGTCAGAACACATGCAGCCTTGTGAAAACGGATAACTTTATATATTTTGGCTGCAAAATATTACCGGTGAAGTATGATTAGGACAGTGTAAGAGTTTGCCAAGAGGGCATCAATGTTTTGAGTGTAGCATGACTTCAAAGCCACTTTTACAAGTTGTTTTACAAGAGTGAAAATAAGCTTTCTTGTTGCTTTGCTTCCTGCTGCTTTTGAGGGCTGGGGCTTCCCATATGCAGAAATCTCTTGCAATACTTCCAATAAGTGACTAGTGGGCTCCTTGATGTTCTCCAAGCTTGGATGTTTTCTTGCAGATATTCCATTACCCAACAAGGTAGAAAACAACCACACTTAGAGAGCACCAGTGACCCCACAGTTCAACCCCAAGCTTCAAATATTCTCTTCTATTAATAAGTGACAAGAACTCCATAGAGTCAGAGGAGACCCCTGCAGAGACCTTACTCACTGTTGCCTTAAATTTAATTTAATGAAGGTTTAATTGGGCAGACAGGATTGCAGCTTTCTTTTTGGGTGGGATGATGTCTTCTTTAATAACTCTAATAGTGACAAATCTTTCTGGGAAGGAAGCAGCTGTTCAGAGAACAGAGGAGTTGAGAAGATAACTGGGAAAAGACAGGGGAGCCCAGTGTATTACTAGTAGTGGAATCAATATTCATAACTTTTCTTTCTCTTTCTTTCTTTTTCTCTTTCTCTTTCTCTTTCTTCTTTCTTTCTGTCTGTCTGTCTTTCTTTCTTTCTTTCTTTCTTTCTCTTTCTTTCTTTCTTCTGTCCTTCCTTCCTTCTCTCTTTCTCTCTCCCTCTTTCTTTCTTTCCTTCTCTTCTTTTCCTTCTCTTCTTTTCCTTCCTTCCTTCCTTCCTTCCTTCCTCCTTTCCTTCCTTCCTTCTTTCCTTCCTTCCTTTTCCCCTCTCTCTTTCTCCCTCCTCCCTCTTTCTTTTCCTTACTTCCTCCCTCCCTCTCTCTCTCCCTCTTTCTTTTCCTTCCTTCCTTCCTTCCTTCCTTCCTTCCTTCCTTCCTTCCTTCCTTCCTTCCTTCCTTCCTTCCTCCCTCCCTCCCTCCCTCCCTTTCTTCCTTTCATCTGGCCACCTCCTCATTCTCATTGACTCTGGGTGGCTTACAAACATTTTTTTTTAAAAAAAAACTCAATATAAAAAGGGTTAAAAAAATAAAAACTATAACCCTCCACCCCACCTCAATGACAACAAAAAATCAAATGAGTCACCTGAGTGGCTCCATCCCTTACTGAGTTCCTCAGGCCCTTCGGCAGAACCCGGTCTTCAGGGCCTTGCAAAGGAGTGTCAAAGTGGGGGGGGGGAACTAAACTCTGCAGACAAAGGAAGGGAGCCACCACAGAGAAGGCCCTTCTTTTGGGTCCCGCCAGATGTGTGGGACCCAAAAGAAGATGTGAGATGTGAGATGACCCTTCAGATAACCTGGTTCCAAGCCATATAGGGCATTAAAGGTGACAAACAGCACCTTGAATTGCACCCAGAAGCAAATTGACAGCCAATGCAACTCCTGCAGGACAGGTGACACATGTGCACACCTGGGTCTGCACAAAACCATCACTAGAACTGTAAAGAGGAGAAATAGGCTCTAACAGCACCTCTCTCTAGATATTTTCACTTCTGGAAAGAGTTCATTGCTAGGTATTTCCTGTTAGGTGGCTAGAATTCCTTTCTCCCTTGAGTCCTGATCCTTCTGGAAGAAGCATCAAGTGCTTCTCTTCAGTAGAGGACTCTTTAGTCACAATCCAAACAGACAGACAGACAGACAGACAGACATCTTAGCACTCCCATGGCTTTAAATTCTTCTACAATCCCTCACCAATTTCTTCTGAAGTTATCCTTACAGGTCCATCTAGAAATTAAATGAAGTTTCCGCGTTCCCTAAAATGTTCCTCAAATTCTCCCGCCATCACTTTGTGCCTGCCAGATCCACATGGGAAAGGTTCAAGTTGACTACTGCCTGTAGGAGATGACCAGGCCGAGCTTGAGGGAATGGTCAAGCACATCATCAGTTTGGAGTCCCTTCACAACCACAAGAGTTCTAATCTCAGCTCTCCTTTAATTCCATTGACTCTTCTCTACTGCGAATTTGCCTTGACTGTTAGTAGTTCAGATTCTTGTAGAGAGCTAGCACGAATTAAACTTGTTTGGACAACTCTGCTTTCTTATTTCTTGAACTTGGCATGACCTATGCTACAAGAATATCCTCAAACTGCTCACCTTCCCTTGGGAACAAATTGATAAGATTTCAAGGAACCTAGACAGTGGAGATCACCTCTAGTTCTCTTGCAGCTGCCCAATGTCTCAAGGCTAACTCCCCACATGACCCCTTCACCTTGCCTGACCTCCTTCCCAACACCTTGGTTAGAATAACGCCGCCCCCCAAAAAAGGGATATTAATCAGCAGATAAAAGCAGAAAACAGAATAACAGAATTGGAAGGGACCTTGGAGGTCTTCTAGTCCAATCCCCTGCTTAGGCAGGAAACCCTACACCACTTCAGACTAATGGTTATCCAATATCTTCTTAAGAATTTCCAGCATTGGAACATTCACAACTTCTGCAGGCAAGTTGTTCCACTGATTAATTGTTCTAACTGTCAGGAAATTTCTCCTTAGTTCTAGGTTGCTTCTCTCCTTGATTAATTTCCACCCCTTGCTTCTTGTCCTGCCCTCAGGTGCTTTGGAGAATAGCTTGACTCCCTCTTCTTTGTGGCAGCCCCTGAGATATTGGAACACTGCTATCATGTCACCCCTAGTCCTTCTTTTCATTAAACTAGACATACCCAGTTCCTGCAACTGTTCTTCATATGTTTAAGCCTCCAATCCCCTAATCATCTTTGTTGCTCTTCTCTGCACTCTTTCTAGAGTCTCCACATCTTTTTTACATCGTGGCGACCAAAACTGGATGCAGGTAAATCTTTGCCTTCTGAATCCTTATTTTCCAGAGTATCAAGTTTGAGGGTGAGCCATAATTTTTGACTGTGGAAGAGTCAGGTTTTCAGCATATGTTCACATTCACATGTAGAAGTGCACCTATCAAACTGTTAAAGAGAGAGAGGGGAGAGACAGAGAGAGAGTGTGTGAGATGATAATGCTTCTTCCATGTCTCAAACAAAGATTTTGCTTCAAATAGGGTGCCAGAAGTACATTATGTTCTCTGTGTGTTTTCAAGGAGAAACCGGCTTGATACAGATCCAAATGGTGTGCTGGAATGCAGTTATTATAAGGTTGTTTTGCTGGCTCCAATTTGGCAGAGAAAAGCTTAAATTTGAACCGGGGGGAGGGAGGAAAGAAACATCAAAATGTGTTTATTAAGACTCCTAATTCCATGCATTCAGTACCTATTCATTATGATGTTGATGATGATGATGGCGGTATCATTCACCACATTTCGTTTCCTTCCTCCGAGCTCTGCGATACTGTAGATACAAACATATCAATGTAGTGAAGGAATTTAAAATCACAGCAAAGTGCTTATAGGCTACAGACTCTGGGGTGTGTGTGTGTGTGTGTGTGTAGATAAAGATGTCAAGAAAAAAACAGAGCAAGAAACACCTGGCTGAAATTACAAGGACTGTATTTTAATTGGACATCAGGAAAAAGCATTCTAATGATAAGAGCTGTTCAACAGAGAAACAGACTTTCTCAGGAGGTGGCTCCTCCTTAACTGGAAGTGTTTCAAAAGAGATCAGGCTCTGAGAAAAGATCAGCACTAGTTTTTATGGAGTGACCTATAATACGAAGTTTGTTAAGGCTTATATCAGATTTTCAGGAACTACAATCCAAATAATCTTTTTTATTCCTGGTGTACACTGTAGTAGGAATCAGCACAACCGAATAAAAAGCTCTGTCCAAGATTTATTTATTTATTTATTTTGTCACACAGTATCTATAAGCATAAGAATGTAATAACTATACAATATATATATATATATATATGAGTATGTAATAACTATATTCATTGGATATAAGGAAAGGAAACAATAGGACCAGAACGGTAGGCATGCTTGTGCTCTTATGCACGCCCCTTACAGACCTCTTAGAAATGGGGTGAGGTCAATAGTAGACAGTTTTTGGTTAAAGCTTTGGGGATTTTGGGAAGAGACCACAGAGTCAGGTAGTGTGTTCTAAGCATTAACAACTCTGTTACTGAAGTCATATTTTCTGCAATCAAGATTTTCTTCAAGAATCTAGGTATAAGCCAGTAGAGACAGGCCTCAACTTATGACCAATTGCTTAGTGACTGGTCAAAGTTACAAATATTCACAACCCAGATTCGAAATTACAATGCCCTCAAGGAATCCCGACAGCACAGTTGGTTAAAGGGAAGATATTGCAGGCCTGAAGTTCTATCCTGATGAGGCTCAAGATGGACTCTGCCTTCTATCCTTCCGAGGTGGGTAAAATGAGGGCCAAGTTTGTTGGGGGCAACTTGCTGACTCTGTAAATTGCCCAGAGAGTAAAGCACTGTGGAGCAGTATATAAGTCTTAAGTGTCCCAAAGGTGCTTTTTTTCAAGAGGCAACTGGACTTTCTGATTTTTCTTTGAAGACGTTTCGCTTCTCATCCAAGAAGCTTCTTCAGCCAGAGCTGAAAATCAGAAAGTCCAGTTGCCTCTTGAAAAAGCACCTTTGGGACAGTCTTGACCAGGATGACTGAGAATTCTCCATAGACATAAGTCTATTACTATTAATGTTGCTCCCTTCCTTCTTTCCTTCTCTCTCTCTCTCTCTCTCCCCCCCCCTTTTTCTTTCCTTCTCTTCTTTTCCTTCCTTCCTTCCCACCTTTCTTCCTTCCTTCCATTTACAGCCACTTGCTACATCTTGTAGTCATGTGGCCATGATTTAGGATGTTTTTGCCACAAACTGACATTTACTTCTGGTTTCTGGCAAAAAAACAAAAAACAAAAAAACCCGGCCATAACAAATAACAAGTTCACTTTATGACTGCCATGTACACTTAATGTCAAAAAAAGAGATCCAAATCGGATGTGGACAGGTGATGGTCTGCTTAATGACCATCACAACTTAATGACTGTAATTGCAGGCTCAATTATAGTTGTAAGTCAAGGTCTACCTGAATCTAGTGTTCCGTCATGGACTGGACAAATAATTGGGTACAGGTAAGCTTGATAGGGATAAAAGTCATGGTGGTTCAGTGGCTAAGACGCTGAGCTTGTCAATCGAAAGGTCGGCAGTTCCGTGGTTCAAATCCTGAGTGCCGTGTAATGGGCTGAGCTCCTGTTACTTGTCCCAGCTTCTGCCAACCTAGCAGTTAGAAAGCATGTAAAAAATGCAAATAGAAAAATAGGGACCACCTTTGGTGGGAAGGTAACAGCGTTCCGTGCACCTTCAGCATTTAGTCATGCCGGCCACATAACCACAGAGACGTCTTCGGACAGCACTGGCTCTTTGGCTTTGAAACGGAGATAAGCACCGCCCCCTAGAGTCCGGAATGACTAACACATATGTGCGAGGGGAACCTTTACCTTTTAAAACACAATAGAATTTCCTCTGTGTGCTGATTTTTTTCATGTTCCAGCTTACTCAATCAAAAACCATCTATGATGTAACTTAAGCCAGAAAAGCCTTTTGTAGCAATAAAAGTGTGAAAAGCTTTTACATTGGCTGGAACTCTTACCTTCTGCTTCCCAGTTCCAGGATTCAGCTGACATTACATTCAATTCTGTGGTCTTTAGAGGGGAAATATAGCTTGTAGGCTGCAGATGTCCTCTTTCTCAGCAAACTGCTTTGGCTTCCCCCCCCCCATACAAACAAATGCACCATATCACATTTTAAAGCACAATTGGGATCCATCTGTGCTGTATTGTCTCTACAAATCCTTGTCTTTCTGCCCACAATAGCCTAGAGAAAAGAGATTGATGTCAAAAGAGAGCCAGTTTGGTGTAGTGGCTAGGTGCTGGTCTAGAAACCAGGAGAGCATGAGTTCTAGTTCTCCCTTGAAAGGCATTGAAAGCTATCTGGGTGACTTTGGGCTGATCACTCTCTTTCAGCCCAACCTACCTCCCAAGGCTGTTGTAGTAGGGAAAATGGAAAGCTGAAACATTAGGTAACTAGGCGTTCTGACCTAGGCTTCCCCTGCAGCACGAAGCTCAGTCCTCATCCCGATAAACCCCTTTTATTTAATTTACAGTGTATTACTCTCAAGCAAAGTCTTTCCTCTCCCACAGTCTTTCAAGATAGTTCACAATTACTGACCTTTTATCAGGCTTGTAGAGTGGCCAGGCCAATATCTTTCAGATGTCGCAATACTTGTGTATTGCAATACTCCGGCTCCGGAGCCTGTCCTCATGGAGGAGGATGACTCTGAAAGAGATGGGGAAGAGCTGACAAGGCCTCCCTCTCCAGGACCCTCCTTTCTGGCAACGCCTCAGGTGCCAGCTGAAGGCCAGAAGGAAGGCATGTCAGAGCAGCTGACAAGGCCTCCCTCTCCAGCTGAAGGCCAGGAGGAAGGCGTGTCAGAGCAACCACTAATAGGGAGTGATGAGGATCAATCTTGGATTGATCCCAGGCAGCATCGGAGGGAGAGGTGTGCACAGCAAAAGAAGAGGTGTGGCAGGGCCAGAGATTGCTGAGTCACTGAGCCAAGCCCCACAGGGGATAAAAGTGGGTGGGGTTGCTCTGCAGGCTCTGTGACAGACAAAACTGCATCTCATGAGCTTCGGCCGGGATATTTTCTGGAATAAAGATTTGAACTTTGCAGAGGACTTCAGTTTACAGTTTGAGCTCCTGGTTGCCCCAGCAACGGACTTCAGTTATGCTGACTCTTGAGGTGATAAGAAATTTGGCAGGCATTCGGAGGGTAGCTGCCAGAACTGTTATCTGTTGTAAAAATAAATTACTGGCAGACATTATTGGCTTGTGGGTCTTCCTAGGTGAGGTTGGGGGACAGAACAACTTGGCAAGAATGCAGTAATAAACTAATTGTCTCCTGCAAACTCCACTCCCCTTTTGCTCCTCTTTTATTCCCTCTGGGAAGGATCATTCATCATCCACTTGTGGCCTTACTCCTAAGTCAACCCTTCTTCTTTAACTGTTCCCTTCATCTGGCAACTCTGTGCATGTGCACACTGAGAACAGGCTCCAGGTGTTCATCTGCCTCACTGATATCCGAAGGCAGCTGACAACTTTCAGACGGCCCTGGCCCCCTCTCTGCCTCCGACGCAGAGAGCTCCTCAGAGCCTTTCTCAGACTCCAGAACTGGCCCATGTTCCTCCGCAACCATCTCACTGTCCGAATCTGCTGCCAGATCTGCTGGCCACTGGCGGGACACAACAGTAGGACTCCCATCTATGAAAGAGTATTATCTGGTGAGACCCAAGAAGAGACCCTTTTCTGCCACATGGAACAACTTCCCTGGAATCAGATTTAGCCCCAACCCTCCCAGCCTTTAAGAATAACTCTCTTGAGCTGTCTTGAGAGGAATTCTGCCACTGATCACAGTTCTCAGTTTCAAATTGATGGTGGATGAGTTTTATGTGTTTGTACAGTGGTTTTTAACTTGTTTTTATTGTATTGTCCTTTGCCTGTTGTGAGCTTCCCAGAGTCTCTTAGATGAGATGGTCATACAGATCAAATCAATAACGATGCCATTATAACCATAATAATAATGCCTCCAAACAAGACCTGGTGGGACCACCAAATAGACAAAGTACTAGAAAATGAAGACGCTAAAAGGCTCTGGGGTTTTAGAACTGAAATAGACAAGCATCTGCCACACAGCACCTCAGACTTAGCAATTGTTGATAAGAAAGGCAAGGAAGTCTGGATAGTGGACATGGCAGTACCTGGCAGAATAGAAAAGAAAGAACTGGAGAAAAAAAATCACAAAATACAAGGACCTGGAAATAGAAGTAAGGTAAAGGTAAATGTTCCCCTTGCACATATGTGCTAGTCATTTCCAACTCTAGGGGGCGGTGCTTATCTCTATTTCAAAGCCGAAGAGGCAGCGCTGTCCGAAGACATCTCTGTGGTCATGTGACCGGCATGACAAAATGCCAAAGGTGCACGGAATGCTGTTTCCTTCTCACCAAAGATGGTCCCTATTTTTCTACTTGCATTTTTTACCTGCTTTCGAACTGCTAGGTTGGCAGAAGCTGGGACAAGTAATGGGAGCTCACCCTGTTATGTGGCACTAGGGATTCAAACTGCCGAACTGCCGACCTTTTGATCGACAAGCTCAGCATCGTAACCACTGAGCCACCACGTCCCTGTGGAAATAGAAGTAAAAATATCATATTTATCAAGAAACTCCAAAATGACAGCAAATAGACCAGGGGTGGGCTCTAATTACCTTTACTACCAGTTTGCATTGTGCACGTGCATGCTGTTCTGCACATGCGCAGAAGCTTCTGTACATGCGCAGATCGCTTTTGATGACTTTTGGGTCAGTGGGCAGAGCTTCCAGCCGGTTTTACTACTAGTTCTATAGAACTGGTCCGAACTGGGGGCAACCCACCACTGAAATAGACCCTAGCTGGCTGATGCAGAGCCCCTTCCCTGATCTTCAAGTTTACAAGATTTTTAATGTTGAAATCCCTTGTCATTTTTAATATATATTTTTTTTCAGGGTACAGGGCAGTGGTGGGTTTCAAAAATTTTTTACTACCAGTTCTGTGGGTGTGGCTTGGTGGGAGTGGCAGGGGAAGGATACTGTAAAACCTCCATTCCCTCCCGATCAGCTGAGACTCAGGAGGCAGTGAATAGATGGGGGAAGGGCCAGTCAGAGGTGGTATTTACTGGTTCCCTGAACTACTCAAATTTTTTGCTACTGGTTCTCCAGAACTGGTCAGAACCTGCTGAGACCCACCTCTGGTACAGGGGACATTAATAGCACAACACCAGAATAAGGTCTGAGGGCACATCTCATCAGTGACTTGATTGCAGCCCAGACAGTTTATGGACTGCCAAAGATTAGAGCATCTTTCTTAGTGGACTGTTACTTATCCTCCCTTCTCCAAGGCTTGGGCTGGAGGGTACATGTTGTCCTCTTTATCTTAATTGTTACAAACCATAAGTACAGACAGGAAGCTCAACAGCAAAAGTAATTATAAGATATAATCTGAGAAAGTTGTTAGCTAACCCTTTCTAAAGCATGGGTGTAAGGGATTTATTGGGTCTATTCAGCGAAAAAGAAAAGTAGACCACGCCACCTCTTCACTATTTCTTATCCTCATACCTTTTATTGATTGACTGATTTTGGTCCATCAGGTTGGTATCAGCCATATAGATCAGGTGTGTCAAAACTCCATTTCACTGAGGGCCCCAACAGTGTTGGGTTTGACCTCAGGGGGGTCGGGTGGGCGTGGCTGGGGTGGGTGTGTCCAGCTCGACATCACTTGTGTCGGGGCACCTGTGGTGGCCCCAGCACTCTGCCAGTGAAAATGGGCTCCCAAGCTTTGTTTTTGGCTGCGACGGCCTCCTGCAAACTTCTACCTGGGAAAACAGCTAAGGAGGGCCAGTGGCCCTTCTGAGCTCTGTTTTCCCTGGGAGAGGCATTTCACTGTTTCCAGGCCAGCCCTGCAGGCCAGATCTAAGCACCCCGTTGGTCGGATCTGGCCTCCCAGGCCTTGAGTTTGACGCCCCTGATGTAGATCTTTTGGTTTTTGGTTGAAACTTTGGGGATTTTGGGAAGAGACCACAGAGTCAGGTAGTGCATTCCAGGCATTAACAGCTCTGTTACTGAAGTCATATTTTCTGCAATCAAGATTGGAGCGGTTTACATTAAGTTTAAATCTATTGTGTGCTCGTATATTGTTGAGATTGAAGCTGAAGTAGTCTTCAACAGGAAAGACATTGTAGGCAGATGATTTTATGAGTTATATTCAGGTCATGCCGAAGGCGACAGAGTTCTAAATTTTCTAAACCCAGGATTTCAAGTCTGGTGGCATAAGGTATTTTGTTGTGTTCAGAGGAGTGGAGAACTCTTCTTGTAAAATATTTCTGGACACAGTCAATTGTATTAATGTCTGAAATGAGGTGTGGGTTCCAGACAGGCGAGCTGTATTCAAGAATTGGTCTAGCAAATGTTTTGGTGTGGTTTGTAGTGTAATCTTTCTGGAGAAAGTGTAATCTTTCTGGAGAAAGAAGGACTTTTCAACTCCCAGAATTCCCTAGCCAGCAAATCAAAACTGTGTTGGCTAGACATGTCATACCACAAGTTCTCATAATAATTACGGAATCTATTTGCAGGAAAAGCTTTATCGCAAACTTCACCAAGCTTGAGAAAATATTCTCAAAGCTGTCTAGAATCCAATGAGATCTATCAGTTTTTGAATATGGTCCAATGTAATATGGGTCTCTACAGCAGAGGGTTCTGGATTATCTTACTATCAGTTTGCCCCATGCATGCGCCCAGTTTGCGCACATGCCTGCCTTCTCTACATGTGCCCGGTTTCCGCGCATGCACTTTGCTCGCACGTGCGCCTTCCGCGCATTCGCCTGGCCTCAAAAACATGCCTAAATCAGATGGCATAAAGTTGGGGCAGCCGGGTGGATTTCTGCTAATGGTTCGGACAAACCGGTCTGAACCGGCTGAACACCACCTCTGGGTCTCTATATTTTTTACAGAGAGAAATATGCTGCAACAGTCCAAACCTCACCATATAGTGGTCTCTCCATTGCATGGATATCACTTCTCAGGCCTCTGAATGAAGGCCAGTTCTTTCCACTGCAAAAGCAGATCAGAGCTATTCTCTGCTACATGGTGGGCTCTGAAGCAATCTATGCGAAACCTATGAAAATTATGGAGGCTACAAATTCCTGTGTTGCACCCGCGTAAGCAGTCACAGCACGAATGTTGATGTCCCTCAAACCACAGCCTACAGAATCCATTCTACGCATCATCTCTCGCCATTGTCCAAAATCTATTCCCCTCCCCTTTCTCTCATTTCAGGCACAGCTGCAGATTATAACCAAGATTAGAAGCATTAAGAAAACTCATACTTTCACTTCGACTATTCTCAGTAGGATGGAGGAATAATGGTTTAGTAGCTATGCAGCTTCTCTTTTTCCTCATTCATTCTAGACTGGGATTTTTACCCAGTGCTAATAAAGCCAACGGCAATAATTTAATTAATTGAATTGACTTCTTAGAGTTATGAGCTTGTAGGAGTAGAGAAAATTGCAGGAGCCAAATGGGATTTCATTGGATCCCATTGGATAGGGAAAAATTGCAACTTTATTTTTTTAACAAACCCCTGATTGAAATGTTGCTTTTCATTCCAGAATGAATGTAGGCAACCAAGTCATTTATGGGCCCTGGACTTCAAACTTATGTTTTAACTTCAGCATATTTAACCATCTAAAATTAATTCGGTTATTGTTAACATTTTGATACGTACATTTAATCACCAGCAGTTTTCTTTTTATTACAATCTATATCAGTGCATTTTATATGTTTAAATACTTTTTTCTGGAAAAGAATATGTAGATTTCACCACAGAAGTCCATTGAGTTTTACCATACTATCAAAGAGATCTGTGATACAATTTTTTTTTTAAAAAAAACCTGTGCTAAATCAAACACCCAAAACTAAACACCCAAAACTAAAAAAATACGTATAAGATGCTAGCTAGCAATTGATTTTATTTTGGCATGAAATTGAGAATGGGTGAAGATTTTTTCCCCCATGGGATGTGCGGTTAGTTTTGCAGGACAGGGTAATCCTGGATTACTGATTGCCTCGTACAGTGACCATTCAAAGTTACAACGGTGCTAAAGAAATAACTTTGAGACTAATGTTCGTATTTACAACCACAGTCGTGTGATTGCCATTTGTGTGTTTCACAACTGACTTGTCACAAGGGGAGTTCCTACAGAAGGCAGAAGTAAAATCCAGAATAGAATAGAATAGAATAGAATAGAATAGAATAGAATAGAATAGAATAGAATAGAATAGAATAATCGATTGAATAAGAACAGAGAATATATATTTATGTCGATATGGCAAGCTGTATAATATATGATGTAATGTTATGTCTGTTATGTGTTTTTAATGTGTTTTTGTTTTTTGTTGTATTTTTCTTTATTTTGTTTTTAAAAGTTAAAAGTTTAATAAAAAATTTTTTTAAAAAAGAATAGAATAGAATAGAATAGAATAGAATAGAATAGAATAGAATAGAATAGAACAGAAGCCTGTTATTAAAATACAGCTGCCTGCAATTACTGCAGGTTCTAGTCCCACCAGGTCCAAGGTTGACTCAGCCTTCCATCCTTTATAAGGTAGGTAAAATGAGGACCCAGATTGTTGGGGGGGCAATAAGTTGACTTTGTAAATATACAAATAGAATGAGACTATTGCCTTACACACTGTAAGCCGCCCTGAGTCTTCGGAGAAGGGTGGGATATAAATGTAAATAAATAAAATAAAATAATAAATAGAATAGAATAGAATAGAATAACAGGGTAGGGTGGAGTGGAGTGGAGTGGGATGGGATAGGATAGGATAGGATAAGATAGGACAGAATAGAATAGAATAGAATAGAATAGAATAGAATAGAACAGGAGTTGGAAGGGACCTTGGAGGTCTTCTAGTCCAACCCCTTGCTCATCCAGGAAACTCTATACCATTTCAGACAAATAGTTATCCAATCTCTTCTTAAAAACTTCCAGTGTTGGAAAATTCACAACTTCTGGAGTTGCAAGTGGCAAGTTATGGTCATGCGATTTTTCACTTAGCACATTGTTTAACCCCCAAAGGAAGTGAAGGCATAAGCTCATCATGGTCATGTGATTTTCCGCTTAGCGACTGAGTTGCCAGTCCCCAATTGTGGTCATTAAGGGAAGACTACTTGTAGTGGGGATTGGTGGCATTGTCCTCTATTATTTGTTGAAGACGAAGCACTGGCAGACTTCAGGTGCTCCGATTTCCAAAAAGGAAGGAAAGCTATAAAGAAATGAAAGCATCCCAAGGCAGCTTCGCGCAGAGCAAATGTACTTAATGTAAACATAAATAAAGAAGAAAAAGTGATGATTCCCAATACATATTTTTATTCAAATTGAAAGATACAATAAATCAATTCAACAGCGAAAAATGTAATTACAGCCAAGCAGCAGAAACAAGGCTTTTAGAAGAACAAACATACTTAAAAACCCATTTTTATTGAAACTAGCAATGCTTGCCTGCATGTTAAAGATTATAACTTTGGTTGTGATTCAGTTGTTCTACTTAGAAAAATCTTGAGCTTTCTTTGTCTGCACTGAAACAACGTGCTATTGGAACCTTACCAGAGAAAACTCTCTAATACTATTTTGCATTAGCCTGAGTAATTTTTTGCATTCGTAATTAATAACAATTTGTCACCTTTTTTTTTTACAATTTCGCAAAACAAGGTATTAAAATATCGCTTAAAAAGCAACGGAGGGAAAATGGTCATGTATAAGAGGGGGTTTCTGCCCACTTTTATATGCAGGAGCAAAAGTGGGCTATGTCAGGAGAAACATCAAATTATGTTGAAAGTTAAAAAAAATGAGATAGTTAAGAACTTTGTGGGGGTAAAACAGGAAGTTAGAATCAGCAAGAAATGGGGAATTAATAAATGCATGAATAAATGGATGGAGGGATGGATGGGCCTCTGGTGGCTCAGACTGCTAAGACAGTCTGTTATTAACAGCAGCTGCTTGCAATTACTACAGGTTCAAGTCCCACCAGGCCCAAGTTTGACTCAGCCTTCCATCCTTTATAAGGTAGGTAAAATGAGGACCCAGATTGTTGGGGGGGCAATAAGTTGACTTTGTATATAATATACAAATGGATGAAGACTATTGCTTGTCATAGTGTAAGCCGCCCTGAGTCTTCGGAGAAGGGCGGGATATAAATGCAAATAAAAATAAAAAATAAATAAATAAATAAATAAATATGGATGGAACACAACAGTGAATAATCAATGGATTGGACATATGAAGACTGAATAAAGGTAAGATTGCAGGAGAGATGATAGATAGATAGATAGATAGATAGATAGATAGATAGATAGATAGATAGATAGATAGGTAGGTAGGTAGGTAGATAGGTAGATAGGTAGATAGATCGATTGATCCTGCAATTCTTTGATTCTAAGACTAAATGGGATGAGAAGGGCAATACTGAGACACAGTGGTGGGATTCAAATAATTTAACAACTGGTTCTCTGCCCCAATGACTGGCTGGGTGGGCATGGCTATGGTGGGAGTGGCCAGGGGGTGTGACAGGCAGCACATGGCCTCCTGCACATCCCCGGGAGCAAAATTGGGCTGCAGGGGGTGCGTCACCCCCCACGGCGCGTTTTGGGCCTAGGAGGCCTCCCTGAAGTCTCCTGGAAGTGAAAATGGGCCATGGGGGGTGCACTGCACCCTCCCATGGCCCATTTTGGGCTAGGAGGCCTCTCTGAAGCCTCCTGGGAGCGAAAATGAGGTGCATGGGGACTCTTGGAAGGGGCGAGGCAAGAAGGAGCAGAGCCAGCCAGTAATTTAACTACCGGTTCACCTGAAATGGCCCGAACCACCTGAATCCCATCACTGCCAAGACAGCCATTTCTGGATGGAGCTAATGTGATCTTCAAAAAGAGAGAGAAGTCTAAAAAGCAGAGATGGCAATGCATATTGTCATGGTCAACACAATAATGGCTTGCAAGAGTAGAAGGGTATGAAGAGGTATCGCAAATAAGTAATCCATTTGTGTAATCTAATTTGAGCTACTTTTCTGTGGGAGATGATCAAACTGGGCCCGAGGGTGGAGTCAAACACATCATCAGTTTGGAATCTCTATGCCCTAATATAACATCAGCTCCCTTTAAAGTCCGTTGACTCTTACCTGGCGCAAATTCACCTTGAACCCTTAGCAGTTCAGATTCTTGTGCATAGGTAGCATGACATAAACTTACAACACTTTTGAATTCTATCTTGGTTCCTGACTACTTTTACCTGACAATTTCATATTAATTTATTTGGCTTCGTATTTTTTTTTAATTCCCTTCCTTTGTAGAATAGAATAGAATAGAATAGAAATTAGGAATAGAATAGAATAGAATAGAATAGAATAGAATAGAATAGAATAGAATAGAATAGAATAGAATTTTTTATTGGCCAAGCGTGATTGGACACACAAAGAATTTGTCTTGGTGCATATGCTCTCAGTGTTCATAAAAGAAACATCCTAAAAGTAACATCCTAAAAGAAAGATAGATATATTTTACGTGGAATGTCACTTATTTGGCATTAAAATGGGAATTATTATGCAGCTATTGACCTTTCTTGGACATGGATCACCCCAATTATGATATATATAAAAAAGAGATTCATTTAAAGATGGTCTATGATCCATCCAGATGTTAAAGTGTCATGCAGATGAAGCTGTTTTCAAATGCTATCAAATGGCCGAAGCAGCGCTGACATACTTAGATGGGATCCAGGTTGTTCAGCTTGAATTAAATGAAAAAATATTTTAAATTAAAGGCAGTCAAAATCTTATGAGAGCGTAGCGTGCTTGCTTGAGTTGTCAGAAGCTATCAGGTAAGAATGCCAAATTCATTTTGATGGTGAGAGGACTCGCATCCCACAAGAGAATGGAGAATTTAAACTCACGCAGAGAAGAGAGGTTACCTTAGCTGTTGAGATCAAGGGCAGAATTCCAAATGGATTGTAGGTATAATTCTCCTACAGGTAGTCCTTGGCTTATGGCCACAACTGAAATTTCCATTGCTAAGCAAGACGGTTGTTATGTGTGTATGTATGTATATATATATATATATATATATATATATATATATACCAAGACACTTCCAATTTTACACGGGAGAAAACCCGAACAACCAAAGACTATATATATATATATGTATGTATGTATGTATGTATGTATGTATGTATGTATGTGTATGTATGTATGTATATATATATATATGTAGGTCTTTGGTTGTTCGGGTTTTCTCCCGTGTAAAATTAGAAGTGTCTTGGCGACGTTTCGACGAAGTCTCATTCATCATCTTCAGGCTTCAGCTTCGTGCTTCTGGGAGCAATGTGTGATTGCAGCTGTTTGTTCCTTTTTAACTGCTAGTGGAGGTTTGAACTGATTGGGTGGGAGCTTGGCTGTGCTCTGATTGGATGGAGGTTTTTTTGTGCTCTGATTGGCTGGGGGTGTGTCCTGTTTGGGTGGGGGTTTGGTTGTGCTCAGATTAGTCTGAGCACAACCAGATGATACCTCCGCCTACCAGCCATTTGGAAACCCGCCCTTATTGACAAACGAGTCCCTAACACGAGGAATGACACCAGACCCACACTCACAAGGTCCACACAGGATGTCACCACCACACATCCACCCAGAAAGCAGACCCAAACCCACACTGATCAGGAAGCACGACCAAGGACCAGAAGCCAGACCGCAGCTGCAACATTAGCCATTTCAAGCCCCTCCAATCCATACATACAGCAGACAAACACCCACTATGAAGATGTAGCACGACCACCAACACGAAGCCAAACAACAGCAATGCAGCTCACCAGCTCAAATCCCCCTGCAACTCAGACTAATCTGAGCACAACCAAACCCCCACCCAAACAGGACACACCCCCAGCCAATCAGAGCACAAAAAAACCTCCATCCAATCAGAGCACAGCCAAGCTCCCACCCAATCAGTTCAAACCTCCACTAGCAGTTAAAAAGGAACAAAAAGCTGCAATCACACATTGCTCCCAGAAGCACGAAGCTGAAGCTTGAAGATGACGAATGAGACTTCGTCGAAACGTCGCCAAGACACTTCTAATTTTACACGGGAGAAAACCCGAACAACCAAAGACTTACATACAAACACCCGTGAAAACCTCAGAAAACACATATATATATATATACATATACATACATACATATATATATATATATATATATATATATATATATATATATATATATTAGCATTTATATATATAAATATATAGGCATAGGACCGGGATATCTTCGGGACCGCCTTCTGTTACCACATGCCTCCCACCGGCCGGTGCGCTCCCATAGAGAGGGCCTTCTCAGGGTGCCGTCAGCCAAACAGTGTAGGCTGGTGACCCCCAGGGGGAGAGCCTTCTCTTTGGGGGCACCTACCCTCTGGAATGAGCTTCCCCCAGGACTTCGACAACTTCCTGACCTCCGGACCTTTCGCCGCGAGCTTAAAACATATCTATTCTTTCGAGCAGGACTGGCTTAATAGGGTTTTTAAACATGGATTTTATTGGGGTTTATTTTATATTTTGTATTGTATTTTAAATTTAGGCTTTATTGAATAAGTTTTTTAAATAGTGTTTTTATTGTAATGTATTGTATTATTATTTTATCTGCCTGTTCACCGCCCTGAGTCCTTCGGGAGAAGGGCGGTATAAAAATTAAATTATTATTATTATTATTATTATTATTATTATTATTATTATTATTATTATTATTATTATTATTATTATTATTATTATTATTATTATTATTATTATTATATCCCGCCCTTCTCCGAAGACTCAGGGTGGCTTACACTATGTCAAGCAATAGTCTTCATCCATTTGTATATTATATACAAAGTCAACTTATTGCCCCCAACAATCTGGGTCCTCATTTCACCTACCGTATAAAGGATGGAAGGCTGAGTCAACGTTGGGCCTGGTGGGACTTGAACCTGCAGTAATTGCAAGCAGCTGTGTTAATAACAGACTGCATTAGTCTGTTGAGCCACCAGAGGCCCTTTTTACGAACTTCCTTGCCGCGGTTGTTACATTTATCACTACAGTTCTTTTTTTTTTTTCATTTTTCATTTTTGATTGTATAAAATACAAAAAAAGAAAAAGAAAAAAGGGAATTAAGGAAAGGGAATGGGAAAAAAGGGTGCAAAATACAAGGGGGAAGAGAAAAAGAAAGAAAAGGGGACATTGACTTCCAACTCTTCCTAGCACAGTACAAGATAAACACACTCCAGCCTCAACTTTTTGCTTTTACATATTAATGTATAACTAGCCATTTCTGTAACACCAAATCTTCCTAATCAACAAAATCAAAATCAAAGTTTCATTTTTTTTCCCTTCTTCACAAGCACAAATTCCAAATAAGAACGTATTTTCCTCTTTAAATAAAGTAATCCATCTAACCATTCCTGCTTTATCTTCCTTGCTATGGAAATAATATGTATTTTTATTTGCATCTAGTAATCCTTGTGAACTATCACCATTTTTATTTACAATATTGATTGTATTCTTTCAAATTCTTTTGAGGGGGGAAAGCAGGGGTGAAATCCAGCAGGTTCTGACAGGTTCTGGAGAACCGGTAGCGGAAATTTTGAGTAGTTTGGAGAACCAGCAAATACCACCTCTGGCTGGCCCCAGAGTGGGGTGGGAATGGAGATTTTGCAGTATCCTTCTTCCAGGAGTGGGGAGAGAATGGGGATTTTGCAGTATCCTTCCCCTGGAGTGGGGTGGGAATGGAAATTTTGTAGTATCCTTCCCCTGCCATGCCCACCAAACCATGCCCACCAAGCCATACCCACCAAGCCACACCACGCCCACCAAGCCACGCCCACAGAACTGGTAGTAACAAAATTTGAATTTCACCACTGGGGGAAATCCTTTTTTCCCCACTGCAGTTCTTGAGTTAGTCACGTGTTTGTTAAATAAATCCGGCTTCCCTACTGGCTTTGCTTCTCAGAAGGTCCCAAAAGGCTATCACCACGTTTGTAAATGTGAGAAATAGTCATAAGTCACTATTTTTCAGTGCCGTGGTAACTTCGAATGGTCCATAAACAAATGGTTGTAAGTTAAATATATATATATATTTATATATTTATAAATAAATATAGCGACCATGCTTTGCTCGCACAAGCACGAAGCCGAAAGCACCAGCCTGAAGATGATGAGTGAGACCTCGTCAAAACATTGCCAAGACACTCTCAACCTTACACGGGAAAAGACCCGAATATGCCAAGACATATATATATGTCTTGGCCCCACCCAAACAGGACACACCCCCAGCCAATCAGAGCACAAAAAGTCTCATTGACTCATGACAAACGAGTCCCTAACACGAGGAATGACACCAGACCGACACGAGGTCCACACAGGATGTCACCACCACACATCCACCCAGAAAGCAGACCCAAACCCACACTGATCAAGAAGCACGACCAAGGACCAGAAGCCAGACCGCAGCTGCAACATTAGCCATTTCAAACCCCTCCAATCCATACATGCAGCAGACTGACACCCACTATGAAGATGTAGCACCACCACAAAGCCAAACAACAGCTATGCAGCTCACCAGCTCAAATCCCCCTGCAACACAGACTAAATTGAGCACAACCAAGCCCCCACCCAAACAGGACACACCCCCAGCCAATCAGAGCACAAAAAACCTCCATCCAATCAGAGCACAGCCAAGCTCCCACCCAATCAGTTCAAACCCCCACTAGCAGTTAAAAGGAAGAAACAGCTGCGATCACACATTGCTCCCAGAAGCACGAAGCTGAAGCCTGAAGATGACGAATGAGACTTTGTCGAAGCGTTGCCAAGACATTTCAATTTTACGGGAGAAAACCGAACAACCAAGACCTACATACAAACACCCGTGAAAACCTCAGAAAACAAATATATATATATATATATATATATAAAATTGGAATATATATATATATTCCATATATATATATATATATATATATATATATATATATATATATATATATATATATATATATATATATATATATATATATGTTTTCTGAGGTTTTCACGGGTGTTTGTATATAGGTCTTTGGTTGTTTGGGTTTTCTCCGTGTAAATTGAGTGTATGATTTCCATTTAGTTGATGAGGATCACCCTGCAGCCTCCTGGCTATAGTTTCATTTCCTTCATCTAGAAAATTATATATATATATATATATATATATATATATATATAATTTTCTAGATGAAGGAAATGAAACTATAGCCAGGAGGCTGCAGGGTGGATTTTTTTTTCCGTCCTCATCAACTAAATGGGAAATCAAAGTACAGATTTGGAAGGAGCTTTTTCAGCCGTCTCATCCATCCTCAGCTCTGCACAGAAGTTTGGAATGAGAAATCAGGAACTCTGCATGTGATCCCAAACTGAAATTTTCCTCTCCCTGCATCAAATGCTACTTGAGCTATTTCAAAGCAACATCCCCCATCCCCACCTCCCCAAAAAAGCTCCTAGGCTGGAGGCCAGGGTTGGGCAGGGCTGCTGGCAGGATGTGTGGGACCAGGGCCAAATTTAAGACAGATTATCCATTCTCTCTGGCTTCTTCTTCTTCATTTTTTTTTAATTCTGACATCTCCCGCTCTCCCAGGGCTGTAGAAAAGGACAGATGGCTCTTACCCGATATTTGAACTGATTGGTTGCAGAGGGCTTTTGATATTAGGCCAACAGTTGCGGGAAAATCAACTCAAAAACTGCAAATTACCCATCCCATAGCTGGGATAATATTTAAATTTTCCTTTAAATAATAAAGAATGCATAATGTTCTTTGTACATCAACTCTCCCTAGTATGTATGTATTACACGGTGTCTTTTCACTGTTTGGAGAGTTCCCTGTTCTACCTGTAAATTAAATGTTTCTTCTTGCACCTTAAAAGTCACCTTATAAGGGAGATATAGATGGCATAAAAATAAAATCATACATACATACATACATACATACATACATACATACATACATACATACGGCATTGGTTTAGGATCTCTGGGATCCATTTCTGAGTCTACCTATTTATTTTTGCATTTATATCCTAGCGGTCAAGCACTGGGGAAATCTGGAGATTCAGGCATTTCAAATTATAAAGATTTATTTGCAAGTTTAAGCTTCCTACAAGAATCTGAGCTACTAACGGTCAAGGGAAATTAACGGGAGTTAAGAATAGAAAGGAATTCAATGTGGGCTGAACTAAGATCTCTTGTGGGTGCACAGGGAGTCTAGACTGATGACTTGTTTGACCCCTTTGTCAAGAGCAGCCTGGTCATCTCCTACACTAGTTTTTCCTCTGGAGAGTTCAATGAGATTGATTTATTGATTTAAAACATTTATATAACTGCCCATCTTGTACCAAGCTCTGGGCAATTCCCAAGCAAAAGATAAAACAACATCTATGTACAATAAAAAAAAAAAGCACTAGTGTTAAAACTAAAACCAAAACCAAACTTGGCACCATAGCTAAACTTTCACGAGCAGCTCACAACAAGTTCATCTCATCAATCTCACCCTATCCCATCGTTTGGTGAAAAACCCATCTCTTAAGTACTTTTTGAAAGGTTAAAAGGGTAGGGGAGCTGCTGCGGTTCAGGGGACAAGGGCTACCATCGATAAGCCATGCTTCCTTGGTCCCAGAAAATGACAGCATTTAATGGAGGAGACTAGGACTGTGCCCATGCAATTCAATCTTGTAGGCCAGGCTGATGTCTTTAGGGAATAGTGGTCCCACAAACCTAGTTCCGTGCCATATAGGTAGATTATAGATAATAATCATCACTTTGAATTTCCTTGAACTGGAAAACTGGAAGCCAACGAAGCTCACGCAACAGAGATGCTACGTGGGAAAACCTAGAGAGAGCCTTTTATTATACACAAGATGCAAATAACACCAACAGTTTTCTACTGAAGGGGTTGACCACATCCACATCCAAATCCACCTCTAAACTGAAATTCAGTAGCCGACCCAGCACCAGCTCCTGCCTTTTTGTCTGCGCCAGGAGGTGCTGTGCTTCTTCCATAGGCATCCCGCTCAGCTCCTCCTCGTGTAAGACGAGCAGGGCGTTCACCCACTAAACATTTTGGGCCTGGGTCTGCCCGTTTCAGGATGGCTGTGGCCCAAAGTGACAGGCACAATTTCAGGTGGTAGGTGGAGATAATCCTGCAGGCTCTGGATGCCCTCATTGATCAAATACCAATAAAAATGCCTCCAGGCAAGCTGTTAGCCACAAGATTTCAGGGACTGCATTGCACAAAAAAACATTAAGAGTTGTTAATCTAATCTTGCGTAGTTTCTTCTCCGGTAATATTACACTACTAACCAGAGCATACAAAATTTTTCCCAGACCAATTCTTGAATACAGCTCATCTGTCTGGAACCCGCACTGCATATCGGACATCAATACAATCGAATGAGTCCAGAGATATTTCAAAAGAAGAGTCCTCTACTCCTCTGCTCACAAGAAAATACCTTATGCCACCAGACTTGAAATTTTGGGTTTAGACAACTTAGAACTTTGCTGTCTTCAGTCTGACCTAAGCATAGTACATAAAATCATCTACTACAATGTCCTACCAGCCAATGAATACTTCAGCTTCAACCAAAACAATACAAGAGCACACAATAGATACAAACTCTTGGTAAGCCAATCCAAACTAGACGGCAGAAAATACGACTTCAGTAATAGAGTTGTCAATGCCTGGAATGCACTACCTGACTCTGGTTTTGTTGTGCCTCTCTCGCCCCCCTCTCTGCAGCTGGGCCCCTCTCATCTCCTGTTATCTCAGCCAGAGACAGATAATGAAGACGAATGGCCTGGCATGCTTCCAGCCCCCAGTCCTGGCACCATGCCCGGACAAACCGAGCAAGACGAATGGCCTGGCATGCCTTCAGCCCCCAGTCCTGGTACCATGCCCGGACAAACCGAGCAAATAAACCCCTCCCCCACAGCATGTGAACATGAGGAACAGGAAGCCAGTCACGAGCTGGAATTGCCGGCAGCTGGAGGGTGGAGGGATCCACGCTTCCGGAGAATGGAGAGACGACATCAGCAAAAGGAAGGGAGGGGCAGGCCTGGATAAGTGCTGAGTCATGGAGCCACACCCCATGGCCTGTATAAAGGATCTGCTTTCTGGCATTCTTTGAGTCAGGCAAAGTCTAATTTGGATTGCTGAAGTCACATCTTGGACTCCTGCCTGCCCTGAGAACTCTGACAGAACTTTGGCAAAGCTGCAGAGGCTTTGTGGCCACGCTTGATACAGACTTCCCCGACCCGGCCGTCAGAGGAGGAGTGGGACACGACAGGTTTCTTCCTCAAATTCCCAAAACTTTGATCTTAGACTGTCTACTGTAGACCTCACCCCATTCCTAAGGGGTCTGTAAGGGGTGTGCATAAGTGCACCAGCGTGCCTACCGTCCCTGTCCTACTCTTTTCTTTTATTCATACCCTTTACATGTGTTTATAATTATGTTTACACTTGTATCTGTCATAAAATACATGCAAAAATAAATAAATAAATAAATAAAATAAAACATTCAGGGTCTGCGTTCACATAGCCATGAGATTTCAGGGACTGCATTGCTTTCATGACATGGAGTTTGGGCACATTTTTGTCCGCTACTTCTGGATGCTTAGGCATGTGAACATCCTTCTTAGCTACCATCACACCCTCCTTAAAAAAGAGTTCATAGATTGCAATACGATTTTGCATCTAGGTAGACTTGTCCAGTTGCTGTGACTCAACATCCAGACAATTATATAGGGATATTTTGAATGAACTGGCAAACTAAGAATGAGGCACCAATGGCCTTTTCAAACTTCTCCAACAACTTTTAAGGGTGAAAAAATTGGGTGGACAGTTTCTCTGCATTTTCCTCTGAATTGAAGACCTTTTTTAACCTTCTCTTACTTAACAAGGAACAGTAGCATTGCTATGGGAAAACTGTAATTGGAGACATTTCCTGGTTGTCTTGTGGATTTAATGGAAGCATGAAAAGCCCAAGAAAGCTTCAGGAGAAAATAATATACTGTAGAGCAAAAATAGAATAGAATAGAATAACAGAGTTGGAAGGGACCTTGGAGGTCTTCTAGTCCAACTCCCTGCTTAGACAGGAAACCCTACACCACTTCAGATAAACGGTTATCCAACATTTTACAATCTTCCAGTGTTGTAGCAATCACAACTTCTGGAGGCAAGTTGTCCCACAGATTAACTGTTCTAACTGTCAGGAAATTTCTCCTTAGTTCTAAGTTGCTTCTCTCCTTAATTAGTTTCCACCCATTGTTTCTTGTCCTGCCCTCAGGTGCTTTGGAGAATAGCTTGACTCCCTCTTCTTTGTGGCATCCCCTGAGATATCAGAACACTGCTATCATGTCTTCCCTAGTCCTTCTTTTCATTAAACTAGACATACCCAGTTCCTGCAACCGTTCTTTATATATTTTAGCCTCCAGTCCCCTCATCATCTTTGTTGCTCTTCTCTGGACTCTTTCTAGAGTCTCAACATCTTTTTTACATCGTGGCGACCAAAAATGAATGCAGTATTCCAAGTGTGGCCTTACCAAGGCTTTATAAAATGGTATTAACCCTTCACGTAATCTTGATTTTTTTTTTTTTGTCATAACATTATCCCTCTGTTTATGCAGCCTAGAACTGTGTTGGCTTTTTTGGCAGCTGCAGCACACTGCTGGCTCATATTTAAATGGTTGTCCACTAGGACTCCAAGGCATGAAAAAGACAGTGAAAAAGACAGGACATTTATACATACCCCTTAGTTTCCCTTGTACTGTAAGTAAATAAGCTGTGCTCACAACACATTTCAGATTTACTCCAAAACAATCTTTGCCTCTGAAACATATCTCAAAAGGGGGGGGGTCCTTGGTGCTCTCTGAGCTTGGTTGCTTGCTTGCACATGTTTCGTTACCAAAACTAGGTAACATTTTCAGTGCTAGACCCTGAGTTACAAATATTCCCCTTTATTGGTATCTCAAAAGTGAATTTCAGGGCTGGAAGTTGGATATTTATGGGATTACCTTCAGTGCTGGGTTTCAAATTTGTTTACTACCAGTTCTGTGGGCGTGGCTTGGTGGGCGTGATGTGGCTTGGTGGGCGTGGCTTGGTGGGCGTGGCTTGGTGGGCAAGGCAGGGGAAGGATACTGTAAAATCTCCATTCCCACCCCACTCCAACATTACACTACTGTCAAATCTCCATTCCCTCTCCAATCTAGGGGAAGGTTACTGCAAAATCCCCATTTCCTCCCGATCAGCTGGGACTTGGGAGGCAGAGAATAGATTGGGGCGGGGCCAGTCAAAATTTTTACTACCAGTTTTCCGAACTACTCAAAATTTCCACTACCAGTTCTTCAGAAATGGTCAGAACCTTCTTCTTCCACAATGGGCTCTTTCTGAGTCTCATCTATATAGGAATATCACCTTCAGAGACAATGGGATCTTTTCTCAGCCTCCCTTCCTCTCGCTTGGAATGGCATCTCCTGATCTCAAAATTATATTAATCCATATCCTGCTGGTTACTAGGAAGAGGTAAATAAAGGCTTTCCAGAAAACCTCGGGTATGTGATGGTTATGAATAAAGTACAGAATAGAGATTAGCACAGTTGAAAGGGACCATAGAGGTCTTCTAGTCTAACCCCCAGCTTGAGCAGGAGACCCTGGATCACAAATGTCTGTCCAATCTCTTCTTTAGAAACATCCTGTCGTGTCCCACTCCCTCCGACGACTGGGTCTATCAAGTGTGGCAACGAAGCCTCTGCAGCTTGTCAAATTCCTTCGAGGTTTCTCAGGGCAGGCAGGAATCCAAGTTGTGACTTCAGCGATAGCAGCAAGCTAGATGAGACTTTGCTTGACTCAAGGTTGGAATGCCAAAAGCGGGTCCTTTATATAAGCTGTGGGGTGTGGCTCCATGACTCAGCATTTATCCAGGCCTGCCCCTCCCTTCCTTCTGCTGGCGTCACCTCTCAGATCTCCGGAAGCGAGGATCCTCCCACATTGAATTCTCTTCAGCTGCATCTGCTATCAGTAATTCCAGCATGTGGCTGGCTTCCTGCTCACACGCTATAGGAGTGAGGTTTATCAGGTTTGTTTGTTCATTCCTGGAATCCTCTCCGGGCATGGGGCCAGGGCCGGGGGCTGGAGGCATGACAGGCCGTTCATCTTCATTATCAGACTCAGAGTCTGATAACAGGCCCGAGTGTAGACGGGAGGGGCCCGGCTGAAGAGAGAAGGGAGGACGAGGCACAACACATCCAGTGATGGAGCACCCACTACTTCTGGAGGTAAGCCTTTCCACTAATTAATTGTTCTCACTGTCAGGAAATTTCTCCTTAGTTTTAGGTTTTGATGTCTCTTTAATGATCTTCTACCCATTATTTCTTGTCAGATCTTGGCTGCAACAATCTGAGTGAGCATTAGCTAATAACCAAGAAAAAAAAATCTAACTTTTTGGTTGCAATCCGGTAATAGGCAAACTTTTTGCAGGTTACATCCAATAATAGTTTAAAGCACAGGCAATCCTTGATTAACGACTACAATTGGGACCAGAACTTCCCTCCCTAAGCAAGTCACACCTGATTTTACAATCTTTTTTTTTTTTGTACTATGTTTGTTAAACAAATCACTGCGGTTGTAATTGAATCATGCACTTGTTAAGTGAATCCAACTTCCCCCATTAACTTTGCTAGTCAGAAGATGGCCGAGAAGGTCATGATTGGCCATCACATGACCCTAGGATGCTGCAACCCTTGTAAATACAATGCTGGGTTGCTAAGCACCCGGATTTGGATCATGTGACCATGGGGATGCTGCAATGGCTGGAAGTGTAAGGACCAATTGTAAGTGTCTATGGAGATTCTCAGTCATCCCGGATCATGGTTGTCCCAAAGATGATTTTCTCAAGAGGCAACTGGACTTTCTGGTTTTTCTTTGAAAACTTTTTGCTTCTTGGATGATTTTACTCCTTGCAGACAGCTGGTCATTTGCATTCTTTTAGCAGGCCATTAAGGTCACCTGGAGGTTTATCTGTGTCCTCAGGGTCACCTGAGTGGTGCAAATTGATGTGGAGCCTTCTTGGAATTGCTGAGAGGACTGTGTTGTAGATTGGAGATAGATGATGTTGTATCTCTCCCCTTCTGTTGACAGCGGGCTGTTCAATTTTGACATAGATGGCCTATTTAGCCCCTCTTTCAAACCAGCAATCTTCTCTGTCCAAAATCTCCAATCTATCTCCAGTCTATAACACAGTTCTTTCAGCAGTTCCAAGAAGGCCCCACACCAATTTGCCCCACTCAGGTGATCCCGATGACACAGATAAACCTCCAATTGACCTTAACGACCTGTTTAAAGAATGCAAATGACCAGCTGTCTGCAAGGAGTATAAATCCTTCCATTCCCCACCATCCAGTTGGAGCTGAAGAAATTTATCTATTTATTTTATTTTTTATTTTATTTTATTTGTCACAACAATATATATATAAGCATCACACAAAAAGATTATATCGTATATAAACATATATATGAGGAAATATAAGAAGGTATAAGCATATATATATATATATAACAAGAAAAAAAAACAATAGGACAGGAACAGTAGGCACGTCTGTGCTCTTATGCACGCCCCTTATGGTCCTCTTAGGAATGGGGTGAGGTCAATAGTAAAAAGTTTTTGGTTAAAGCTTTTGGGATTATGGGAAGAGACCACAGAGTCAGGTAAAGTGTTCCAAGCACTGATGATTCTGTTACAGAAGTCATATTTTCTGCAATCTAGATTAAAGCGGTTAACATTAAGTTTAAATCTGTTGGTTGCTCTTGTATTATTGCAATTAAAGCTGAAGTAGTCTTTCTTGGATGAGATGCAAAATGTCTTCAAAGAAAAACCAGAAAGTCCAGTTGCCTCTTGAAAAAGCACTTTTGGGACGGCCAATTGTAAGCCACATTTTTAGTGCAGCTGTAACTTTGGTCAGTGAATGAATTATTTATTGTAAGTTGAGGACTATCTGAATTTTCAGGCAAGTGATGGAGACACACACCTCTGTTTCTGTGGGAGAAGCTGAATTCTCAAGTTGAATAGACTTTGATAGATGCCTCCTCCTTTAAATCCCCAAAGTCATCCAAGTGGTGGCTATCACCATGTCTTAATGAATTCCACAGACAATTCGTTTACTTTGTTCATGAAGGCAGAGGGATCTGGTATAAAATCAGAATAATAACTGAAGTCTCATGTGTGTTGATAATAGATTCTAAAGAGTTTTAGATGGTTCTCATCGGGGACCAAACATGCCCATTATTCTTAAATATACCATCTTTCCCAAGGGATGTTTCCCTTGCTACAAAAAAGAGAATATTCCTCTTGATGTGTTGCACAAAAAGTTGACTGGGATAGTGTTGTGGGGCCCCCTCAGTTGCCAGGGAACTGGCAGCAGAGTTAGATGAGGAGGAGGTTGGGGAAGAATTTGGGCCAGTTCTGGAGTCTGGGGAAGGCTTTGATGGATGCTTTGCATCAGACATAGAGCCAGGGCCATCCAACATTTCCCAGTCACCGGAGAGGCCTTTGGAGGCTGATATGAATGAGGAGGAAGAATAGCTGGGACCTGTTCCAGATGCACATATGTGCAGAGCTGTTAGGAGAGGTGAACAACAGAGGACAAGGAGTCGACTCGGGAAGCAAAGCACACATGGACTCTGAATGGCCCTCCCTGGCTGGGGAATAAATAGAAGGAAAGGGGAGTGGTTGTTGTAGGAGACAACAGTTCATATTTCTGAAGATTTTGCTCATTGTGTTTCCTGCCACAAAGACTGCTTGCCAGAACTTAATTTGCAGCCTTTCGGCTGGGAGCCCACGACCTTGCAATTATCACAATGAACTGGTAATGTCTGTAACTGCAGTTAACTTCTTGAAGGACTATTGCCTGGGCTTTTCAGTGGGTGAATGCAATTAATTCACAAGAGGTACATAAAGAGGGTTTTTTGTGACAAGGAGTCTGTTTCTTGCTTCTGCTAAGGCTGGGTAACAACAGAGAGCAACATATAGATTTGGTCCTTCCATTTTGCTAAACCATATTATTATCTATTTAGCCTGTATATGCATGAACTCAGCTGATAAATCATAGTTAAGTTAGCAATAGCTGTATGCAAGAGGCAACACCAAGCCCTGAGTCAGACCATTAATCCATTTAGCTCAATTTCAACAACTGTGACTGGTAGTCATATCTAAGATTTCAAAGAGGAATTTTACCAGATATATTTGTGGGAGAATCAACCCATCGCCTTGTGTTGTTCGCTCAATCTGTGATCTGACTCCCAGGTACAAAATAGTTCGCTTCCTAATATTTCACAATTTACCATATACTGAGACATGGTCCTTACACCAGACAAGAATTTCTCAACTGTGGCAACTTTATTTTTATTTATTTATTTATTTATAATTTAATTTCTATACCTCCCTTCTCCCGAAGGACTCAGGGTGGTTTACAGCCATATTTAAAACACACAATACCACCAACAAGTTTAAAACAGAATTTTAAAAACAAATATTTAAAAGGCCGAATAAAACTAAAACGGTCAAAGACCGACATAAAACCCAGTTAAAATTACAATTAAAATTACACTTAGGCTAGTCCCGCACGATGAAATAATAAAATCTTAAATTCCCGTTTGAAGGTCCGGAGGTCGGGTAGTTGGCGTAACCCCGGAGGCAGCTTATTCCAAAGGGCCGGAGCCACCACAGAGAAGGCTCTCCCCCTGGGGGCCGCCAACTGACATTGTTTGGTCGATGGCACCCTGAGCAGGCCCACCCTGTGGGAGCGCACAGGTCGTTGGGAGGCTATCAGTGGCAGAAGGAGGTCTTGTAAATAGCCCGGTCCTAAGCCATGGAGCGCTTTAAAGGTGGTAACCAACACCTTGAATTGCACCCGGAAGGCTACTGGCAGCCAGTGCAGGCTGCGCAGAATAGGTGTTATGTGGGAGCAACGGGGTGCTCCCTCTATCACCCGCGCAGCCGCATTCTGGACTAGCTGGAGCCTCCCGGTGCTCTTCAAGGGGAGCCCCATGTAGAGAGCATTGTAATAGTCCAGGCGGGAAGTAACGAGGGCGTGAGTGACCGTGCGTAAGGAGTCCCGGTCTAGGAAGGGGTGCAACTGGTGAATCAGGTGAACCTGATAAAATGCTCCCCTGGCGGCGGCCGTCAAATGTTCCTCTAAGGACAGCCGATCGTCCAGGAGAACACCCAAGTTGCACACCCTCCCCCTGGGGGTCAATACTTCACCCCCAACAGTCAGCGATGGCATAAGCTGTCTGTACTGGGACACCAGGACCCACAGCCACTCTGTCTTGGAGGGGTTGAGCTGGAGCCTGTTCCTCCCCATCCAGACCCGCACGGCTTCAAGACACCAGGCCATCACCTCGACGGCTTCGTTGGGGTGATTCAGGGTAGAAATGTACAGCTGAGTATCATCAGCGTACAGATGGTAATCCACCCAAAAACCACGGATAACCTCACCCAGCGGCTTCATATAGATGTTGAACAGGAGAGGTGAGAGAACCGACCCCTGTGGCACCCCACAAGTGAGGTACCTTGAGGTCAATTTCTTCCCCCTTGCCAACACCGTCTGCAAATGGTCAGAGA
Organism: Ahaetulla prasina; assembly: GCF_028640845.1. Taxonomy (NCBI): domain Eukaryota; kingdom Metazoa; phylum Chordata; class Lepidosauria; order Squamata; family Colubridae; genus Ahaetulla; species Ahaetulla prasina. The sequence continues at coordinate 16,986,486 of NC_080539.1, forward strand.
GATAGAAGGAGAACCACTGATAAACGGTGCCCCCCACCCCCAATCCCTCCAACCACCGCAGCAGGATACCATGGTCGATGGTATCAAAAGCCGCCGAGAGATCTAAAAGGACCAGGACAGAGGAGCATCCCCTGTCCCGAGCCCTCCAAAGGTCATTCACCAACGCGACCAAAGCCGTCTCCTTGAACTGTTTATGCAGCCTAGAACTGTGTTGGCTTTTTTGGCAGCTCCTTGAACTTGAAGATGTGTGGACTTCAACTCCCAGAATTCTACAGCCAGGATGCTGGGAGTTGATGTCCAATGCATCTTTCAAGCTGCCGAGGTTGAGAAACAGCACACCAGATCCTCGCTATCAGTGGTGGGATTCAGCCAATTCGGACCAGTTCATCCAAACCAGTAGCAGAAATCACGAAATCAAGGGTGGGTCCGGCCAGGCTCTATGCCATCCTATTTAGGCACACTTTTGAGGCTGAGCACCAGAGGTGGGTTTCAGCAGGTTCTGACCAGTTCTGGAGAACCAGTAGTGGAAAATTTGAGTAGTTTGGAGAAGCGGTAGTAAAAATTCTGACTGGCCCCGCCCCCATGTATTTTCTGCCTCCTGAGTCCCAAGTGATTGGGAGGAAATGGGGATTTTGCGGTATCCTTCCCCTGGATTGGGGAGAGAATGGAGATTTTACAGTATCCTTCCCCTGGATTGGGGAGGGAATGGAGATTTTGCAGTATCCTTCCCCTGCCACACCCATCAAGCCATGCCGTGCCCACCAGGTCACACCCACAGAACTGGTAGTAAAAAATTTTGAAACTCACCACATGCGTGGAAGGCTTGCACGCCAGCGAAGCATAAGCATGGAAAGCTGGGCGCATGCATGGATGGGGCCCATGCGCTCACATTTGCGAACCGGTAGGAAAAGTGCTATCGTGTCACCCCTAGTCCTTCTTTTCATTAAATTAGACATACCCAATTCCTGCAACTGTTCTTCATATGTTTTAGTCTCCAGTCCCCTACTCATCTTCGTTGCTCTTTTCTGCACTCTTTCTAGAGTCTCAACGTCTTTTTTACATCGTGAAGTCCAAAACTGTCAACTGCCTCTTTCCTGTGACAGCTCTTCAAAAACTGGAAGAGAACTATTATCTCACCCCCTAAGCCTTGTCTTTGTTTGGCTAAACATACCTTGCTCCCTTAACTGTTCATCATATACCTTAGTCTCCAATCTTTTTATAATCATAGTCTCCAGTCTTCTTATAATATAATCTCTGATCTCTTTATAGGGCATCAGCCTTCTTGTTTCTCTTTTTAAATTTCTATTCATTTATAGTGGTAGGCTGCCCAGAATCTTTTCATAGTTGGGCAAGCTCAAAATTTAATAATAAAAATGCATGCATGCATACATACATACATAATTATATGCATCGTACAAATAAAATTAAAAAGCCATTCAAAAATCCCATTCAATAGAATTAGTTCACAATTTAACAGCCAAACAAGTAATCAAAATATTAACAATCAAAGAAAAATAACAACAGTAGACATTTTAAACAATACCTGCAATAAGATTGTGCACCTAGAAGTCCATAAAGTATTAAAATAAAGCAGATATTAACTTAGGGCTGCCAGGGTGAATAAAAGGAAAAAAATGGGATAACCAGGTACTATATTGATCTGCTGGTTGAATAAATATCTCAAAATCCTCTCTAAAGGCCACCACACTTTCAAAGAGACACTGGGAAGGAAGGAGTTGATTCCAGAGTTGTGGGAGTTTGAAGATCACAAACTAGGAACAGAAGATCTTGCTTAAAAGAACATATAGAATTGAAGTAAAAAAAATACCAGCAGAGAATTCCAAAGAGTTTTTTTTCCTCTCAAGAACTGAAGAAGTTTCTTGAATAGAATAGAATAGAATAGAATTGAATTGAATTGAATAGAATAGAATAGAATAGAATTTTATTGGCCAAGTGTGATTGGAAACACAAGGAATTTGTCTTTGGTGCATATACTCTCAGTGTACATAAAAGACAAGATACATTCATCAAGAATCATAAGGTACAACACTTACTGATAGTCATAGGGTACAAATAAGCAATTGGGAAACAATCAATATCAATATAAATCGTAAGGATACAAGCAACAAAGTTATAGTCATGCAGTCATAAGTGGGAGGAGATGGGTGGTGGAAATGATGAGAAGACTAATAGTAATAGTAATGCGGACTTAGTGAATAATTTTGACAGCATTGAGGGAATTATTTGTTTAGCAGAGTGATGGCATTCAGGAAAAAACTGTTCTTGTGTCTAGTTGTTCTGGTGTGCAGTGCTCTGTGGCGTAGTTTTGAGGGTAGGAGGTGAAACAATTTATGTCCAGGATGTGAGGGATGAGAATCAAAACATTTTCCAAGAAAAAACGAAGAAAGTCCAGTTGCCTTTTGGAAAAGCACCTTTGGGGCAACCATGACCTGGATGATTGAGAATCTCCATAGACACGTCAGCCTGTCGATACTGGATTCAGGACCAATGGGCTCTCAACACAATCTGAGCCAGATGTGATTTATAATGGCTTTGACTGAAACAGGGAACCAAGAATGAGCCCTGTGAGGAAATGAGATTTGAAAACAGCACGGAATGTCCAGAACAACCTGAATGCATTAAGTCTCAGGGATGGAATGAGGTACTTTGAACACCTGCTAAGAGACAACTGCAATAAGGAAGCTAAAGAGGCTGTACTGTACCAATAAAACTGCTTTCATCTGGGTCAAAAAATCTGGACCCTAGGAAGATTCAGCAAATGACAGTCGGTGATCTTGGCTATAAGCTCAGTGACAAAGCATGAAGTCCTCTGATCCTCGATCCCAACTCCAGGGCTGTAACTGGAGGAAATTGGGGTTATCTGAGTACCCCATAGAAAAGTGGGGGAGTGATCAGCCAAAATCTGATGAACAACCTTTTCGTGTGTCATTCCCCCAAATTAAAAGTGACTGTTTCTAAGCAAAAATTGTCTTGGTCTCTCTTTAGCAAGATTTATTGAAAAGAATAGAAAGGATTTATAAAATTCCAGTAATTGAATATTTCCCATTGTTGGAAGAAAAATCCAGTCTTGTTCCAACCTGGGAGAAAGGCCACTGGAAATAAAACAAAGGCTGACTGGCTGCAAGAAAAGGTTTATTTGGAGTCCAGAAACTTCATAAACAGAAGCATGTTTCTGGGGTGGCTGACCCCTTGGCTTAGGAATGGATGGATTTTTATAGGGTTTTGAGATGCTCCAGGGGGTTGTGCAAGATAGTGAGCCTTGTGCCTTTTGCTATCCTAATGGTGGTGAGTAAATCCCATTATGTCCTAAAGGTCATGTCCTGTACTTAGAATTTGGGTGGGGGAATGTATATTTTAATCCCATCAGCTCCAACCTTCTGTTCATTTATGTTTATGAATAGATTCACCCAGTCTTCCTTAATTCACACAAAATATCCATCTCTAAAGACTTTAGGTATCTAATAGAAGCTGTTTTACTATTCAGGAAATCCGGGGCTGCTTTCTGCCTTTAAGAGCATGTTTCTCCATTTTTCCTTTGGGGAAATATAATATTCTGCCTCTTTTAATATTAAGAATAAAGAATATTTTAATCTGGGGAGGCGGGCTTCCTACACCATTGAGAACCAATACTTGGAATATTTCCCATTTAGAACCAATTTTATACTTCTACATTAAGGTGGAGTCTTTTTTATATATATATTGTTTAACAGCCTTCCTGTGAACTTGTTTTTCTTCCTTAAAAAGGCAGTCTTCTAAAAATAACAAGCTTGCCCCTGGCTGTTTATGTAGCGATTTTCTGAATCTTTATCCGTCAAGGAACCAATTCTTACATCCATGTTCAAACTGAAATAATGGGAGATATCCAAGATGAAACACTAACATGATATTCTGATTGATCTCGGCCTCACGGGATGAACTAGATCAGAATCAAAAGTTGAGCTCATTCTACTTTATTATAGAGCTACATTGACAGAATCTTACATATTCTTACAGGTTAACAGAGTTGGAAGGGACCTTGTAGGTCATCTAGTCCAACCCCACACCCAAGCAGGAGACCCTACACCATTTCTGACAAATGGCAGTCCAATCTCTTCTTGAAAGCCCCCAGTGATGAAGCTCCCACAACTTCCAAAGGCAACTTCTGTTCCATGGGTTGATTGTTCTCACTGTCAGAAAATTTCTCCTTATTTCCAGGTTAAATCTTTCCTTGGTCAGTTTCAATCCATTATTCCTTGTCTGGCCTTCAGGTGCCTTGGAAAATAGCTTGACCCCTTCCTCTCTGTGACAGCCCCTCAGATATTGGAACATTGCTATCATGTCTCCAATGGTCCTTCTCTTCACTAGACTAGCCACGGCCAGTTTCTGTAGCCATTCTTCATATGTTTTAGTCTCCAGTCCCCTAACCATCCTGGCTGCTCTTCCCTTCACTTTTTCTAGAGCCTCAACATCTTTTTTATAGTGTAGTGACCAAAACTGGATGCAGTACTCTAGGTGTGGTCTTACTAAGGCTTTATAGTGTGCTATTAGTACCTCACTTTTCTTGATTGTATCCCTCTGTTAATGCAGTTTAGGATTGCATTGGCTTTTTTTTGGCTGCTGCTGCACACTGCTGGCTCATAATTAGCTGGTTGTCCACTAAGACTCCAAGATCTCTGTCACAGTTACTGCTATTAGAATAGAATAGAATAGAATAGAATAGAATAGAATAGAATAGAATAGAATAGAATAGAATAGAATAGAATAGAATAGAATTTTTATTGGCCAAGTGTGATTGGACACACAAGGAATTTGTCCTGGTGCATATGCTCTCAGTGTACATAAAAGAAAAGATACATTCATCAAGGTACAACATTTACAACACAATTGATGGTCAATATATCAATATAAATCATAAGGATTGCCAGCAACAAGTTATAGTCATACAGTCATAAATGGAAAGAGATTGGTGATGGGAATTATGAGAAGATTAATAGTAGTGCAGATTCAGTAAATAGTTTGACAGTGTTGATGGAATTATTTGTTTAGCAGAGTGATGGCCTTCGGGAAAAACCTGTTCTTGTGTCTAGTTGTTCTGGTGTGCAGTGCTCTATAGCGTCGTTTTGAGGGTAGGAGTTGAAACAGTTTATGTCCAGGATGCGAGGGGTCTGTAAATATTTAATCCTGGTTTCACCAAGTCTGTATGTGTACTTTTGGTTTTTCTTATCTAAGTGTCTTTACTTTTCTCTACACTGAATTTCATTTTGCTAGATAGGGGCCAGTGTTCAAGTCTGTCAAGATCCATCTGGATCTTGAGTCTATCTTCTAGGATGTTAGCTATTCCTGCCAGCTTAGTATCATCTGCAAATTTGATAAGTTCCCCTTCTATTCCCTCATCTAAGTCATTTATGAAGACATTGAAGAGTACTGGACCTAAGATGGAACCTTGTGGCACCCCACTGCTTACTTCCCTCCATATAGACTTAGACCCATTAAGGACTTCTCATTAAGTATGGTTTATCAGCAAGTTTTATGAATCCATCTGGTGGTGATGCTATCTATCCCACATTTTTCTAGCTTACCAAGAAGTAGGTTGCGGTCTACTTTGTCGAATGCCTTACTGAAGTCTAAAAGTGGGCACATACACTTTCTCCCTTATAGAAGGAGGGTCTTTTCTCATCCCTCCTATTAGCCAACTGTAGGCTAATCTCTCTCTTATCTGAGTGTCCTCTTGGCAGGATCTCTTTGCCCAATGTACCGAGATCTTTCTCACATGCCATCATAGGAACTCCCTCAAGGATTTTAAATAAGAAAAGAGGAAACAGGGACATATATCAGTGACTTAATCACAAAAAGGATGCAAGCGGGGGTCCTTTAACAAAGGATGAAGAACAGCATGCTTACAAGAGTCTGGAAAACTGGTGGTTAAAAACAGTTCACCAAGTGAGTAATATAGAACACAAAAAAGAGAGAGTAGGGTTGGAAAGAAAGATAGGGATCCGCAGGGGAAGTAGTTTAAATAATAATAGTACTATAAGGAATGTAAGGATAGCCCTCCATAATTTGTCAAACTTGTCTTGCGGAAAAAAGAATAAATTAAAATGCAGAGGGAGTCGATGGTTGAAAAAAGATAGTGGAGTACCACTCCTGGAAAGGAAGGAAAAAAGAAAGTACTTGCCAGTTGATTTGTAGAAAAAAATGCTGAGAGAACTCCAGTAATAGGATATTTCCTCATTCAGAACTAGATGATAAGGTGGAAAAATAGTGTTGCTTGACCTGAGACTGAATAATAGCTGAAAGAAAATTTCCCCCTTTTAAGAGGCCCTACAATTGGGACCAGAATTGCTGTTGCTAAGTAAGGCAGTTAAGTGAGTCTTGCCCGATTTTATGACCTTTTTTTTTTTTTTACCATGGCTGCTAAGTGAATCATTCAGTCATTAAAAGATCCAGGTTCCCCCATTAACTTTGCTTGTTGGAAAATGGCTGGGAAGGTCACAAATGGGAAGATCCATTGCACTGAGATGTTGCAACCACAGTAAATGCATGATTGTTGCCAAGGGTCCAAATTTTGATCACATGACCCTGGGGATGCTACGCTGGTCATAATTGCAAAGACCAGTCATAAAGTCACTTTTTTCAGTGCTATTGTAACTTCAAATAGCTGTTAAACAAATCAAGGACCACTTGTATAATTGCACATTTGATGGGATGGATAATTTTTAATTGTTAATTTGAGCAAGTATTGCAAGCAAGTATACGAAGATCATTATAGGCAACGTGTTTCAAAGGTACGGCAAGAAACCAGTGTTTCTCAACCTTGGCAACCTTCAGATGCGTGGACTTCAACTCAATATATGAGCTGGAGAATTCTGGGAGTTGAAGTCCACACATCTTTTAAGTTGCCAAGGTTGAGAAACTCCACATTACATTACAGGAGAGAAACAACTTAGAACTAAGGAGAAATTTCCTGACAGTTAGAACAGTTAACCAGTGAAACAACTTGCCTGCAGAAGTTGTGAATGCTCCAACACTGGGAGTTTTTAAGAAGTTGGATAACTATTTGTCTGAAGTGGTGTAGGGTTTCCTGCCTAAGCAATGGGTTGGACTAGAAAACCTCCAAGGTCCCTTGAAACTCAGTTATTCTAATCCTGTAAATTCTGAAGGAGGCTCAGACGGTTTCTTTGACTTCCATAAAGATATCTGCTCAATTTTAGTCCTTCATTCTCAAAGCTGCAGCATGGCATTGTCTCTCTCCTCCCTAGTCTTGCATTCTTGTGATAGGAAAAAGCAGTTTGGATTAGCCCACAGGTGCTTTTTTCAAGAGGCAACTGGACTTTTTGATTTTTCTTTGGAGACTCTCAGAGCTGAAGAAGCTTCTTGGATGAGAAGCGAAATATCTTCAAAGAAAAACCAGAAAGTCCAGTTGCCTCTGGGTGGGCGTGGCCAACTTTTTTTTACTTTTAAAAGCATTTTTTCTACAATCTCTTTGGCTGATCGTTAGAATCTTTCAAAAGCATTTTTACAACCTCTTCGGACAAAGAGGTTGTAGAACAAATGCTTTTAAAAGCCTCTGACGATCCCAGCTGAGCCGCACAATCATCAGAGGCTTTTTTTTACTTTTAAAAGCACTTTTCAGCCAAAGAAAAAATGCTTTTAAAAGTAAAAAAAACCCCAACCTCTGATGATCGTGTGGCTCAGCTGGGTATGGGGGGGGCAGGAATTTTTGCTACTGGTTCTCCGAACCACCCGTCACCATCGCTACCGGATCGGGCAAACTGGGAACATTTCACCCCTGCCTCTTCTCCACAGCATCCCAGGCAAAGCTAATCCTGTCTATGTTGTTTTCTTGGCAAAAATACAGACATTGTTTACCATTTCCTTCTTCCATTTTTTAAAAACTTTCTAGAATAGATTCCACCTCTGGTTTTTCATAGAACAGACCAAATCTGATCCTGGTTATCCTTTCTATTTTAACCTCAATAACGGTGACAGGTTGAGCGGTGTGGTGGCCTAGTGGCCTAGTGGGATGCCTGCCTCCCACTCAGAAGTTTGAGAGTTCAATCCTAGGTAGCAGCAGATTTTTCTCTCCTAGGGCACAAACAAAAAAAAATCCTGCTGCGAACTCTGCATAAGCATCAGGAAGGGCATCTGGCCAGTAAATACTCAGCTCTTTCCAGTTACCCCAATTCTACCTTAAAGAGGGACGTACAGAATCCTAAAAAAGGGAGTCAGGACAATAGGTTAACTAGGTTGGCATTAAAACCTGCAGCAGAACTGATCAATCTCTGCTCATCAGCTGTTTTGCCTGCATTTGGGCTTTAATTGAAATGTCATTGGGGGGAAAAATGTATGCATTGTGCTCCTATTTGACTTCAGCTTTCCTTCCCTCCTGTTCAACCCATTTGCTTTCTATCCATCTCATTGGCAACCACAGATCACACTCCATACATCTGATGAAGTGGGCTCAAGCCCAAGGAAGTTCACGCCATAACAAAACCATTTGTCTTGAGGTTGTCACCCAAAGTGCTGTATTTATTATTTCAATATCATTATCCATATACTCCGATACAGATTTTGGAAAGGCGACTAAGATAAATGGGATCGAAAGGCATCATGCTGTTATTATGAATACAGAATACACTACAGAGCTAGGTCTCGGAGTTATGGTTGAATTCACAGAGGTGGATCTTTAACATCAATATAACGTTAATATTATTGTTGTTATTGGGCTAAGGAGCTAGAAGCCCCACTAAGGGGAAAAATAGAATTCAAAGAATTCTGAATGTCCCAATGATGGTGAGAGGTGTTGGCACTGATTTTTAGGTCTTTGAAACCAAATGGCAAGATATAAGATTGACAGAAATGCAAATGTCATCATCATCATTATCATCATTAGTAGACCAGAGGAATGCTGTCGATATAATTTACTTGGATTTCAGTAAAGCATTTGATAAAGTAGATCATAACCTACTACTAGATAAAGTAGAAAAATGTGGGTTAGACAGCACCACCACCAGATAGATTCGTAACTGGCTGACCAACCACACCCAACGTGTAGTCCTCAATGGAACTACATCCACATGGAGGGAAGTATGCAGTGGAGTACCCCAAGGCTCTGTTTTAGGCCCAGTACTCTTTAACATCTTCATCAATGACTTGGACAAGGGGATAGATGGGGAACTCATCAAATTTGCAGATGACACCAAGCTGGCAGGAATAGCCAACACTCCAGAAGATAGGCTCAAGTTACAGAAGGATCTTGACAGACTTGAACATTGGGTGCTTTCTAACAAAATGAAATTCAACAGTGAAAAAAGTAAGGTTCTACATTTAGGCAAAAAAAACAAACAAACAAAATGCACAGGTACCGTATATGTGGTACCTTGCTCAATAGCAGTACCTGTGAGAGGGATCTTGGAGTCCTAGTGGACAACCATTTAGATATGAACCAGCAGTGTGCAGCAGCTGCTAAAAAAGCCAACACGGTTCTGGGCTGCATAAACAGTGGGATCACAAGATCACGTGAAGTGTTAGTACCACTTTATAATGCCTTGGTAAGGCCACACTTGGAATAATGCATTCAGTTTTGGTCGCCGCGATATAAAAAAGATGCTGAGACTCTAGAAAGAGTGCAGAGAAGAGCAACAAAGATGATTAGGGGACTGGAGGCTAAAACATATGAAGAACGGTTGCAGGAATTGGGTATGTCTAGTTTAATAAAAAGGACTAGGGGAGACATGATAGCAGTGTTCCAATATCTCAGGGGTTGCCACAAAGAAGAGGGAGTCGGGCTGTTCTCCAAAGCACCTGAGGGTAGAACAAGAAGCAATGGGTGGAAACTGATCAAGGAAAGAAGCAACTTAGAACTAAGGAGAAATTTCCTGACAGTTAGAACAATTAATAAGTGGAACAACTTGCCTGCAGAAGTTGTGAATGCTCCAACACTGGAAATTTTTAAGAAAATGTTGGATAACCATCTGTCTGAGATGGTGTAGGGTTTCCTGCCTGGGCAGGGGGTTGGACTAGAAGACCTCCAAGGTCCCTTCCAACTCTGTTATTATTATTATCATCATCATTGTATTGTGTGCTAACTCTGCCCACTGCCAGGAGTTCGACTGTCACCTGCTCAAGGTTGAGACTCAGCCTTCCATCCTTCCGAGATTGGTAAAAATGAGGACCCAGATTGTTGGGGGCAAAAGGCTGACTCTGTAACGCGTTTAGAGAGGGCTGACGAAGTGGCATATAAGTACGTGCTATTGCCATCATCATCATCATCACCATCGCCACCACCATCCTCAATCTTGTGGGGTTCCTCTCTTCCATCACCCCATCCCTACATTCACCCGGAGTAGAAGAACGGGGAAGGCAAGATGTGGAAACCCTTCTAAAGAGGTGGCGGATGACAGCAGGCGCGGGAAGGGTTACTGGGACCCCAACGTTCGGGAACCACGAGGATCGGCCGCTTCCTCCTCCTCCTCTTCCTCCTCCTCCTTCTCCTCGCGTGCAGAGTTTTGACGTGGGCGAGACGAATTGGGAGGAATTGGAGGGCTTGCCGACTCGAGGCAGGATTGGTCTCCCACCGCCCCCATCTTCTCGGCTGCCAGGGCGCTCGGACGGACGGCTGCGTGGCTGAGGCTCTGCCAGACCAAGGCGAAACCCCCCTTTACCCCCCCCCCCAACCATTGCTGCGATCTTCCCCCGCTCTGCATCTTCACCTCTCTCTTTCTCTCCCTCCCTCCCTCTTTCTCTCTCTCTCTCTCTCCCTTCCTCTCTCTCTCTCTCTCTCCCCTCCCTCTCTCCCTCTTTCTCTGCCACCCACCCACCCCCCCCCGTGGCGAGCGGAGGCGGGCGGGGCCCCTCGGCCATGGCCACCTGCTGCGCGGATTTGCCGCCGAGCTCCACGCACGTCCGGGACCAGCCGGGCGCTCGGGGGGCAGCCGGGCGCACCTGAACCGAACGGACCCCGCCTTCCTTCCATCCATCCATCCGTCCATCCTATCCAGCCAGCCAGCCAGCCAGCCGGGCGCTCGCACGCTTCCCCCCACGAAGGGACTTTATGCGGAGGCTTCCGAGACCCCCTTGGAGGCCGGCGTGGGCTCCTCTGTCTCTGCTTTCGGGGGGAAGAGGTCGGGGAGGAGGAGGAGGGAGGATCCGGCCGGCAGCCCCCCTAACGGCCTCGGCATCACCGGAGGCGAGGAGGAGGGAAGGGGACAAGAATCTACCGCGGGGGAAGCAGACCTGTAGGAACAGCAGAGCCGCCTGCCTGGAAGGTGAGTCCCGCCGGTCCGACGCCCTTGCCCCGTTTGCAAGCGAGACCTTCTCCCCTAGAGAAACGGGCCCGCCAAAAGCCGGGGTGGTCAAGGGAGGGGAGGGGAGGAGAGGAGAGGGAGGGGGCGCGGTGGTCTCTCCGACGTGTCCAAAAGGAGGCGCGGTGCCGGGAGATGCCCTCGCTCGTGGGGAGTGGGAGAGGAGGAAGAGGAGGAGGAGGAAGAAGAAGAAGGAGGCGGGGGGACCTGTGACTTTAGGGCAAGGCGGCCGTCGGGGCTGCTTCGGTTCTCTTGCGTGGCGCGGGAACCGAACAGCTGGCGTGGGAGGCAGCTTTAGCTCGGTCGACCGAAGAGACCTGTTGGTGCCCGAAGCCGCCGGTGAGAGGGAAAAAGGGGCTGCTTGAGTTGACCGAGCGCCCATCCAATCGGGCAGGTTTGTGCTCAAGTTTTCATCTCTTCGTGCCCGTATGTATGTCTCTGTGTGTTTTGTGTGTGACGGGGGATGGGGGCCGCGGGGGGGGAGAAAGGTTGTGTGGTTGGTGCGAGTCTAAAGCGGCACCGTTTCCAAGCGAGCTGTGGCATCCCGGTTCGGGAACGGGGCCCGCCCGAAGCAGTTGCCGGTGGGAAGACTTGGTTGAAGATGTTTGGGGGGAAACTGTAATTCTTTGGGTCGTGGGAATTTGCTATATATATAAATATATATTTGCCTTTTGTGACTCCGGTAGCAAATTCCCACGACCCAAAGAATTACAGTTTCCCCCAAAACATATATATATGAAGACTGATCTGCCTCGGGATCGGAGCTTGCCGTCTTCTCTTGAACGCTCTTGACTTCTAAATGTAAAAAAAAGGCAAATCTTTCTTCAAGATCTCTTGCCACCAAACGACCCCCCCCCACTCCCAGCAAAGCCTGGTGTTCCTCTCCTATTTTGGACTCCAGTGCCCATCGTTCTCAACTGAGGTAACATGGTGTTAGCATGAGAGAAATCTCCAGCTGGGGAAGGGAAATGCATTCAGAACCTTCTCTCTTCTCCCCTTCGCCCTGCTCATTTCCATGTTGTGCTTTTCTCCATCCTTATCAAGGTGTGTGTGTGTGTGTGTGTGTGTGTGTGTGTGTGTGTGTGTGTGTGTGTGTGTGTGTGTGTGCATGCATAATTGTTAACACTTGAGCAACCTTGCCCTAGACAGGTGGCAAATATGGAAGGGGATGGAGACATGTGTGGCAGGTCTTGAACCCCCACCTGCTGCAAATATTCCCCCCCCCATTTCCTCCCACAGATAACACATAACAGATACATAACATTGTCCCCGTTTTGCAACGGATGGAGAGATGAAAGGTTGCTGGAGAAAGCCACTTTCTGTGCTTCAATGAAGCCAGCGGGCTTGATGGTGTACCCAAAGAGAGGGTTGTTGGTTTGGTGGTTTTTTTCCCCCCCAAAAAATAACTACAAAGTTGCTAAGCATCAGGTAGGATGGTCTCTTTGCCAAGGACAGGAGGAAAGAGGAGTCTGACTAGCATAGAGGTGAGTAGAAAAATGGGGTAGCGTTTAAGTCAGGTCTGCAAATCCTGGCCCTGTGATGCTTGCTTTCTTATTTTTCTTGCCTTTCTTTCTTTCTTTTATTTATTTATTTATTTAATCTGTTTATTTAATCGATTTAAACAGCAACCCGCTGTTTGCTGTGGGATTTTTGTGCGTTTGTGAATTGTATGCATTTACTCTATAGTAGATTTGTACACGAGGGAGGGCGGAGTGGTGGGTGGGGTGGGCTTCGGGCATAAAGGATCTATCTACCTTGCGTTTTGTTTGCTGCAAAGCAACCTTGAGATCTCTCCAGACAAACTATGTTGCTAGACTGATCTGTCGCGGGATCTTTGAGCATTAACAGTCTTAAGAAACAGATCCGGTATGGAAGCGGATCCCATTCCAAACGTTTTTGCACGTTACATGGTTGTCCCGCCGCCTCCCAATCTTTGACCTTTTCATAGATGGGCGGATTGACCTTTGGTGACTTTTATTGTTAAGCACCTGCTAATAATCCACCCCCAATTTCTATCCACCCTGGTTTTGCTGGGCTAACATTTGAAGTACAACATTATTGCCAAGGGATGGTTGTTCCCACTCTTGATTTAAAGAGGAAGGGCTGCCTCTAACTTCACATAGGAGTGTCAGAAGAAGGTTCCCTACCTTCCAGTTACACTCCCAGGTTCATCTTGGTTTGGATCACCTTTAGGATTGGATTACCAGGCAAAACACCTGGAAGCCCTCCAAATACGAGGCTCTCTGATGCCATGGCTGCTCTCTTTCCAGAGAAGAATGGACAGCTGAGGGGAGGAGGAAGAGGAGAGCTGGAGAACAAACAAACAGTAGGTGGTGGTGTAATATGGAGTCTTGGAAGGTGTCTTATCCAGGATCTGACAGATCGTTGCACTGAAGCGATCGTGCTTTGCTGGTTGCAACAGCTCTCCAGAAGCCGTAGATGTGTCTCAGTCCAACTGCTCTGCCCCTACCTGAGTGAGCTTTCAATCTTCCGTGGAGACATGGCTTCTGTTGTTCATTCATCCCCGCCACTAGATGTGTGGATGGATCTACATCTCTTCCTTAAACTTGAATTATCCTTGGGTAATGTTGTGGTATGTGTAGATGGTGAATATCAGGTCCCCCCGGAGGCAAGCTGTCTTTTTATTGCACCAAGCCATCTGTCGTTCCTTTGCGAGGTCTCAAGAATTGACCTTTCCTAGGTTAGGAGCTGACATCCTTGTTAGGATAGACGTGTGTAATTTGGGGACTAGCACGCCTGTAAATGCAGAATGTGCTTCTAATATCGGTGCCCTGGCCTTCTTGATCTTTGAACTTCTGCAGAGATGTGTTGGTGGATGTTTATTTTGTGGATAGGATGTGTCATACGATGATTGGATGCCAACGTGCACGGTACCTAACGCCCACTCGTTTCGGGATTTGGAGAAGCAGCAAATGTTTGCAGCGAACGGATGGGGTGAATGGGGAAAGGCATTGCAATCTGCCATAATTTGTACCCGGAGCTAGACATAAAATATTCTAAAAAGCCTCACCATGCAAGGTGATTTTGTAGAGAAATGGGAAAATCCTGAACTGTTATCTTAATACTTTTATTTTGATGAGGAACATTTATTTTTCTCCTTGAGCAAGTGCTTGAAATCTCTGGTGCACATTATCTGAGCTGTCCTTCCTGCAGTCCATCGTCCCAGGTTTGGGGTATAATCTCTTTCACTCTGCTTATTCCCCCCCAAAAAAACCACGGGCTCACCCCATCTGCTTTAGAACTTGTTATTTCCACTAAGTTACGTGCCTTACCATTACACTTGGGACCATTCTGTTTAATATCTAGAAAGATTCAGAAAAATCCATGTACCCTTGACAAACTAGGGCAGTGATGGCTAACCTTTTTGGCACCGAGTGTTGAAAAGGGAGTGCGTGCACTTCTGGGTCACAACCCGGAAGAGGAACTACCCAGGGTGCATGTGCGTGCCCAAAAATGAACTTCCAGGTTTCAGTTAATGAACTTCCAGTTTCAGCCAGCTACTCTTCTGGGTTTCTGGTGCACATGCGCACGTGATGATCAGCTGGCCAGCACGCATGCTCACGTACGAAAACAGAAGACCAGCTAGCTCATGGTTCTCCAACCTTGACAACTTTAAGACTTGTGGACTTCAAATCCCAGAATTCCTCAGCCAGCAAAGCTGGCTGAGGAATTCTTGGAGTTGAAGTCCACAAGTCTTAAAGTTGTCAAGGTTGGAGAACCATGAGCTAGAAGATCTTCTAGTTTCCAGTACTGCTGCTGCATGCAAAAAGGCTAACTGATTGTTGCTCGCACATGCGCATCAGAAACCTGGAAGAGGAACGGGCGAGGCCATGCGTGCCAGGCGACATGGGTCCATGTGTCATGGGCACGTGTGCCATAGATTCACCATCACGGATCTAGGGTAAGGCTAAAACTGAGCAGCAGTGGTATAATTCATTGGATTAGTTCTCCAGAGACCCAGGTTCAAATCCACTTTTAGAATAGAATAGAATAGAATAGAATAGAATAGAATAGAATAGAATAGAATAGAATAGAATAGAATAGAATAGAATAGAATAGAATTTTTATTGTCCAAGTGTGATTGGACACACAAGGAATTTGCTCTCAGTGTACATAAAAGAAAAGATGCCTTCATCAAGGTACAACACTTACAGCACTTAATGATAGTCATAGGGTACAAATTTAACACTTAATGATACAACACTTAATAATAGTCATAGGTTACAAATAAACAATCAGGAAACAATCAATATCAATATAAATCATAAGGATACCAGCAACAAAGTTACAGTCATACAGTCATAAGTGGAAGGGGGTGATGGGAATGATGAGAAGATTAATAGTGCAGATTTAGTAAATAGTTTGACAGTGTTGAGGGAATTATTTGTTTAGCAGAGTGATGGTGTTCAGGAAAAAACTGTTCTGGTGTCTAGTTGTTCTGGTGTGCAGTGCTCTATAGCATCGTTTTGAGGGTAGGAGTTGAAACAGTTTATGTCCAGTATGCGAGGGGTCTGTAAATATTTTCACAGCCCTCTTTTTGATTCATGCAGTATGCAGGTCCTCAGTGGAAGGCAGGTTGGTAGCCATTGTTTTTTCTGCCTTTCTAATTATCCTCTGAAGTCTGTGTCTGTCTTGTTCGGTTGCAGAACCAAACCAGACAGTTATAGAAGTGCAAATGACAGATTCAATAATTCCTCTGTAGAACTGGATCAGCAGCTCCTTGGGCAGTTTGAGCTTTCTGAGTTGGCGCAAAAAGAACATTCTTTGTTGTTCTTTTTTGATGATGTTTTTGATGTTAGTTGTCCATTTTAGATCTTGTGATATGGTAGAACCTAGAAATTTGAAGGTTTCTACTGATGATACCATGTTGTCTAGTATTGTGAGAGGTGGAAGTATGAAAGGATTTCTCCTAAAGTCTACCACCATTTCTACGGTTTTGAGTGTGTTCAGTTCCAGATTGTTTTGGTTGCACCACGAGGCTAGTCGTTCGACTTCCCATCTGTATGCAGATTCATCATTGTCTCGAATGAGTCATGGAAAGCTCATTGATCAGAGAACCAATCTAGAAATAAGAAGAGATTTCTTCACAGCTTAGAACAATTAATCGGTAGAGTGACTTGCTCTCCAGAAGCTGTGGGTGCTTCATCACTGGAGGTTTTCAAGAAGAGACTGGACTGCCATTTGTCAGGAATGGTATAGGTTCTCCTGCTGGAGCAGGGGTTTGGATGAGAAGATCTCCAAGATCTCTTCCAACTCCATTATTCAGTTTCTCAGTCTCGTGACGTCTCGCCTGGATTATTGCAATGCTCTCTACATGGGGCTCCCCTTGAGGGGCATCCGGAGGCTCCAGTTAGTTCAGAATGCAGCTGCGCGGGTGATAGAGGGAGCCCCTCGTGGCTCCCGTGTTACACCTATCCTGCGCAGACTGCACTGGCTACCTGTGGCCTTCCGGGTGCGCTTCAAGGTGCTGGTGACAATCTTTAAAGCGCTCCATGGCATAGGGCCGGGCTATTTACGGGACTGCCTACTGCTACCAAATACCTCTCACCGACCCGTGCGCTCTCACAGAGGGGGACTCCTCAGGGTGCCGTCAGCTAGGCAGTGCTGCCTGGCGACACCCAGGAAGGGCCTTCTGTGGGGCTCCCACCTCTGGAACGAACTCCTCCAGGACTTCGCCAACTTCCGGACCTCCGAACCTTTCGTCGCGAGCTTAAAACACACTTATTTATCTGCGCGGGACTGGATTAGATTTTAAAGTTATGGGTTTTAAGGGGTTTTTATTATTTATACTATTTTAAATTTGGGGCAATAGAATAAGTTTTTTAATTGTTTTTTAATCTGTATTTATATGTATTTTAACTGCCTGTGAACCGCCCTGAGTCCTTAGGGAGATAGGGCGGTATATAAATTTGAAAAATAAAATAAAATAAATAAAATAAATTTCACAGGGACTGTTGTGGGGAAAAATTGGAGAAAGGATTTCTATGCACGCTCCCTTGAAATCCTGCATCTCGCATGGTTTTCTGCAAACTTAGATTCATGCAGGTGAATTTAATGTCACCTGTCTTGCAAGAGCTGAATTGGTTGCCTGTTTGTTAGGGGACTGGAGGCTAAAACATAAATGAACACTTGAAGGAACTGGGCATGGCTAGTCTAGTGAAGAGAAGGTCCAGGGGAGACATGATAGCAGTCTTCCAATATCTGAGGAGCTGCCACAGAAGGGGGTCAAGCTATTTTCCAAAGCACTTGAAGGCCAGAAAAGCAATAATGGATGGAAATTGACTAATGAGAGATTCAACCTGGAAATAAGGAGAAATTTTCTGATAGTGAGCACAATCAACTAATGGAACAGCATGCCTTCAGAAGCTGTGGGAGCTTCGTCACTGGAAGAGACTGGACTGCCATCTGTCAGAAATAGTGTAGGGTCTTCTGCTTGGGTGGGGGGTTGGGCTAGATGAATCACAAGCTCGCTTCCAACTCTGTTAATCTGTAGAAGCCTTCCTGAATCTCTTTTAAAACCTTACATGGATTGGTCATCTGAAAGACGCTTTTCCCAGTTACCTTCTGACCCACTAGATCGGGGCTCTCCAACCTTGGCAACTTGAAGACTTGTGGACTTCAACTTCCAGAATTCTAGGAGTCCACAAGTCTTCAAGTTGCCAAGGTTGGAGACCCCTGCACTAGATCAAGCAAGGAGGCAGGTATGTTACAGATCTTCCCCTCCCACCCCATTAAAGAGGTCCATGTAGTGGAACCAAGAAGGTCTTTTCCACCTCCCTCCCTGTGGAACATCATCCCCATGGAAATAAGACCCATAATAGAATCAAATAGAATAGAATAGAATTTTTCATTGGCCAAGTGTGATTGGACACACAAGGAATTTGTCTTGGTACATAAAAGAAAAGATACCTTCATCAAGGTACAACATTTACAACACAAATGATGGTCAATATATCAATATAAATCATAAGGATTGCCAGCAACAAAGTTACAGTCATACAGTCATAAGTAGAAAGAGATTGGTGATAGAATGATGAGATTAATAGTAGTGCAGATTTAGTAAATAGTTTGACAGTGTTGAGGGAATTATTTGTTTAGCAGAGAGATGGCCTTCGGGAAAAAACTGTTCTTGTGTCTAGTTGTTCTGGTGTGCAGTGCTCTATAGCGTCATTTTGAGGGTAGGAGTTGAAACAGTTTATGTCCTGGATGTGAGGGATCTCTAAATATTTTCACGGCCCTCTTCTTGATAGATAACTCTTTTGAAAGGCCCTAAAAAGGCATGGTTTTGCCAGGGGGCTTTGGAATCCCTGGCTGATAACAGAGCCCATCAAATGGTTTGTCTGAATGTTGTCCTCAGAAAGGTGGGAGCGTTTTGGCTTTTGCATTTGATGACTTCTCTTTGCAAGCTGTCTAGAGTTGCTGTGAGTGAGTTGGGTTGCCGTCTAAATCTCTTCAATAAATAATAAATAAATAAATAAAGTAGGATGCACATTTATTTATTTATTTATTTATTTATTTCGATTTTTATACCGCCCTTCTCCCGAAGGACTCAGGGCGGTGTACAGCCAAGTAAAAATACACTGTATACAAATTAAAAGAAATTTAAAAGGAACATATTATAATGTGGCTGAAAAATTTAAAAAATTTAAAATCTAAAAATATAAATAACCCCAATAACATTTTAATCCAGTTCCGCTTGAATAAATAGGTGCGTTTTCAGCTCACAGCGAAAAGTCCGAAGATCAGGCACTTGACGTAAACCAGGGGGAAGTTCATTCCAAAGTGTAGGAGCTCCCACAGAGAAGGCCCTTCCCCTGGGGGCCGCCAGCCGACACTGTTTGGTGGACGGCACCCTGAGAAGGCCCTCTCTGTGTGAGCGTACGGGTCAGTGGGAGGCAAAAGGTAACAGCAGGCGGTCCCGTAAGTACCCGGGTCCTAAGCCATGGAGCGCTTTAAAGGTGGTAACCAAAATCTTGAAATCTTTTACACTACATGTAAAAGTAGTGTGATGTACCCATCTGGAAGTGGGAAGACTTGTCTTCAAGTCCACATTCTGTTATAAAATCCATTGCTTGGGTTCACATAAACCACAAATTCAAATACAGGGAGACCACTTTGTTTAGTGACCATTTGAAGTTACAACAGCTACTGGAGAAAAAAAATATGACTCATGATCATTTTTCAACCTTACAACCATTGCAGTATCCCGTGGTCATGTGATCAATATTCAGATGCTTGGCAACTGGCTCATATTCATAACAGTTGCAGTATCCTGTGTGTGCAGGTCATGTGGTCATGTTTTACGACCTTGTGACAAGCAGAGTCAATGGGCAAGTCAGATTCACGTAGAAACCTAACTAACTTAACTGCAGCAATTCACTTAACAGCTGTGCCAAGAAAGGTCGTAAATGGGGCAAAACTCACTGAACAAATGTCTCCCCTAGCAACAGCAATTTTGTGGCCGTAAGACAAGGACTAGCTTACCTGTCGACTTAAAACCACAACCGGGACCCGAATTTCCATCGCTAAACAAAGCAGCTGTTAAGGGAATTACGTCCAAGGCAGGGGAGAAATCCAGCAGGTTCTGACAGGTTCGGGAGAACCAGTAGTGGAAATTTTGAGCAATTCGGAGAACCGGTAATAGAAATTTTGATTAGTTCAGAGAACTGGCAAATACTGCCTCTGGCTGGCCCCAGAGTGGGGTGGGAATGGAGATTTTGCAATATCCTTCCCCTAGGAGTGGGGGAAGCCACACCCACCAAGCCACGCCCACAGAACAGGTAGTAAAAAAATTTGGATTTCACCACTGGTCCGAGGTCCCTTCCAACTCTGTTATTCTATTCTATTCTATTTCCACAAACATCTGATGCTTGGGAAAATCATTCTTTCTCTCTTGTCAACTCCTTGCTTTCTCCTGTGTATCAGGGAGATGATGACTGAAGCTTGTTTCTTGCAGGGTGATCGCCAAAAATGCAAGAAAGAAAAGGGTCATCCTTCCAATTTTCTGGAAAAAAAACCTATGCAAATCTGAAATATTAATAAAGAGATTAATCCTCATTATGGTACCAACATGGATCCATCCATGGAGTACCAGGCTAATAATAGTTCCTTGGCCTGAAGCCTATATATTGGCTGAATTCATACATTAGTTTCACTATGCTTTTATTGAGTATGTTAAATTGGCTGGGTTAACACATTGCACAAAGCTATAAACCAGGGGTCTCCAACCTTGTCAACTTTAAGCCTGGTGGATTTCAACTCCCAGAATTCCCCAGCCAGCAAAACTGGCTGGGGAATTCTGGGAGTTGAAGTCCACCAGGCTTAAAGTTGACAAGGTTGGGGACCCCTGCTATAAGCAATGGCTATCTTGAGGATTGGGTTTGCACGATGTGCTTCATGAGACAGAGATGGAGACTTTACAATGGAACAGTTGTGGTATAGAAGTCATAGGTTGTCCATCTCTGGAGGTTTTTAAGAAGAGGCAGGGCCACAGGAGCACTGGGGAAGGGGAGCATTAGAATTAAAATAATATATCTTGTATAATAATTATAATATTATATATATTATATTATATATTATATAATATATAATAATTATCAGGGACATGGTGGCTCAGGGGCTAGGATGTTGAGCTTGTCAGTCGAAAGGTCGGCAGCTCAGCGGTTCGAATCCCTAGTGCCGCGTAATGGGGTGAGCTCCCATTACTAGTCCGATCTTCTGCCAACCTAGCAGTTTCGAAAGCACATAAAAAATGCAAGTAGAAAAAATAGGGACCACCTTTGGTGGGAAGGTAACAGCGTTCCGTGTGCCTTTGGCATTGAGTCATGCCGGCCACATGACCACGGAGACGTCTTCGGACAGCGCTGGCTCTTCGGCTTTGAAACGGAGATGAGCACTGCCCCCTAGAGTCGGCAACGACTAGCACATATGTGCGAGGGGAACCTTTACCTTTACCTTTAATATATCTTGATTGTGACTGTGTTCAATAAAAACAATTATCTAGATCAGTGATGGCTAACCTTTTCCGGACCGAGTGTCCAAAGTCCGTGTGTGCGGGCACAAATGCACGCACGCATGCCCAAACCTGCAAAATGAAAGGTGTGCATGCCCTTGTGCATGTGCTGCCCTCCGTTCCATGCATGCACGCCTCCTCACACACGCCACACCTCCATGCATGCATGCGCTCCCCACTCATGCATCCCTGCGCATGTACACATGGCCCCCCCACAGTGCCCTGCCCCCTGCCCATGTGGCCCCTCCACATGTGCCCCACATGCATGCATGGCAGAGACCTGAAGACCAGCTGGCCGGCGAGAGGCACATGTGCATGTGCAGCAGACCTGAACTGGAGTGACGGGTCACGGGCCCACAGAGAGGGCACTGCTTGCCACCATTGGCACACATGCCATAGGTTCACCATCACGGATTTATACTCTTTGCAGAGCAGCTGGTCAGTTGTATTCTTTTTTTCTTACAGACGTTTCATTACCCAAACTAGATAACATCACCAGTGCTGTGTTTTGTGACTATGAAACTCTTCCCCCCTGTCAGCCTCCACTCCAATCTTCATATCTTTTTGTACTCCTTATATTCAGTTGTTAGATAGCATGGGATTTTATTTCTAATGTAAATAGCTCTTTTTTATTCAAGTTAAGTAGAGAGGGCCCTTTAAGAGTGTCAGTCTGACATAATTAAGGGGGGAGGGGAGATTAATGTTTTGAATTCAACAGGAATGTTTGAGTGCGAACTCTAACGGACATTGCATTCCTGATATGATTGACAGCCAGAGACCTGCGGAAGAAGATTACCACGGGACCCCGGGAAGGAGCTGGCATTGGACCAGACCTGATGACCTCTTGGGGAAGAGGAGGGAGAAATAGGGGGGATATAGATTGTTAGCCATATTTTGTCTCAGATTCAACTATATACTGCTGCAATCAAGATGTACCTAGTAAAAGTACTTTTCTTTATTTTCAAATGAAGTCAAGGTGTATTCTTTCCTAGATATAATCAAAGGCAGCCTGACACCCCCTCTTTTACATGCACTGTGGCATTTTTTTGGGGTGTGTGTGTGTTAACTTCAGAGGCCTCAGATGCTGTCCTGGCTGGACAGTGACCCCTTAGAAAAGCTTGATTGGTTTTCCTACACGTACATTGCAAGGGGATGGACTATGTATCCTTATAATTCCTTCTCACTCCATAATTCTGCGATTCTAACTTCTGTGACTGAAATAAAGCACATTATGGCTTATTACCAGCTGGACAATGTTTGTGAAGGTTGTGGGTAGAAGACTGCGATGAGACCTGTAAATGATGGTTGACTGGCGGGCTGGCTGGCTGACAGGCTGGCTGGCTGAGGTCAACTCATGCATCGGGTGGGATTTTTTGGGATGTCCTTATATTTCCCACCCACCACTGAGATTTGAGATTGTTCTTCTTAATGCTGAATTTAGGCTTCTTCCTTTCCTCTTTGGGTGGTGATACCGATGTGCTCTGAAACAACTCCCAGTGGGTTAGAGCATCGACACTGGCAATATCTGTAAGACAGATTCATAAAACAGATGCATATTAATAAAACCGTCATCTCTGCGGTCCAAGTGACAGCTTATACTGCAGGAAAGCTAAGTTTTCATGACCTGTTCCTGCCGCTTGCCCTGCCGCCTTAGAGTACCCACTTGAAAATGGGAAATGGAAGGGAGATCAGAAAATTGGTATAGAGCAGAACGAGGGAAATTTGGTAAAGCAAATTAGAAATCAGTCTCAGGAGCATATAAAGAGATTGTATAATGTGTTACTTGAAATAGATTCTGAAAGGGACTTGGTAAAGGACTGTATGATAAAGTGGGCACAAAATTTTCAGGAGCCAATATTATTGGAAACGTGGGAAAAAATTTGGGTTAGAAATGTTAAATTCACGCAGGCACAGAATCTGAGGGAAAATTTTTATAAAATGTTTTATAGATGGCATCTAGATCCTAAAAATTATCGTATGTATCCAGAAATGCAAGCAAAATGTTGAGATGTAATTGTGATGACGCTACATATTTTCACATTTGGTGGACTTGTAAGGACATAAAGGCCTTTTGGATAAAAATTTGGTGGATTTTACAAAATGTTCTGAAAAGAAGATAAAGTTCCTGCCGCAATTTTTCTTGTTGGGAATTATTACGGATTGTACAGTAATTGAGACTAAATTGATTTTAAATCTAATAACTGCAGCAAGATTACTAATAGGACAATATTGGAAGAAAAAGAAGTACCAACAATAGAAGAATGGATATTGAAAGTTGCCAATTTGGCTGAGATGGCGAAGATATCAGCCTTTTGAAAGACAATACGCAAGAAAGATACTTAAAGGAATGGAAAAATGGATTGACTATATTCAACGAGATATCAGACTAAGAGTTATCAGACTGTTTTGAATGATTATGATGTATTATTTTGATTGCTTTTGGGGAAGTTAGGAATTGATGATTGTAGGGTACAATTAAGTTGGGATGAAATTTTTTAGCATATGTTTGTTTTATTTTTAACTATACCTTGTGCTCGCTCCGGGAAGTCGGGGAGGGGGTTGCGAAGGAGGGGAGGAGGGGAAAGGGGGAAATTTTGTAAAACTTTTTGAATAAAAAAAAAAAAATGGGAAATGAAATCACTCATTTTAGGTAAATCAGGTAGACCAATGGTGGGTTGCCCCTGGTTCGGACCGGTTCACGAGAACCGGTAGTAAAACCGGTAGGAGGCTCCAACCACCAACCCCAACGTTATCAAGAAGTTTCTACGTGGCCCTGTTGCGAACCAGTAGTAAAGGTAATTAGAACCCACCCCTGAGGTAAACCTTGATTTACAACCACACTGGAGCCCAAAATTTCTCTTGTTAAGTAAGACAGTGGTTTAGTGAGTTGTACCCCATTTTACAGCCTTTTCTGGCCACAGTTGTTAAGCGAATCATTACAGTTGTTAAGGGAACCATGCAGTTGTTAAGCAACTCTAACTTCTCCCATTGATTTTGCTTGTGGGAAACCAGCTGGGAAGTTTACCAGATGGTGATCATTTAACTCCAGGATAACGCAACCATCATAAACATTATGTAACCATCATAAACACATGCCAGTTGCCAAGCATCCGAATTTTGATCACGTGACCATGGGCACGTCAGTGGGAAAAGCAGTTATAAGTCACTTTTTGGTGCCGTTGTAATTTTGAACTGTTACTAAATGAACAGTTGTAAGTCGAGGACAATCTGTACTGGTGGGAGGGATTTTTAGGGTCCTAACAAAAGAACACTGAGAAATCCGTGCAGGCTTTTTGATACAAGATTGTCCACTCTTAGCATCACTGAATGCACCTGTTCTAATACCACCTACAGTAGCAGAGGCAGGAGATAGTCTCAATTTTAGGGGAACAATTCTTCTGGTGGGCTTCCCAGAGGCATCTGGTTGGTCGTTATATGAAAGGATACATGGGAATGGCCTTAGGAGATGGAGGCAAAAGATATTCCCTATGGCCGTGTTGGCGAACCTATGGTACGTGTGCAGAGTCATCTCTGTGGGCACACAAGCCGTCGCACATTGCTCTTCCGGGTTCCAGCGTACCAGCCAGGTGGTCTTCATGTGCACACGCCGGGCGATTACTCTTATGGTTTCCAGTGCAGGCACCTGGTCTTCCAGTTTCTGGCACGCATGCTGGCCAGTGTGCATGTGTGCACCAAAAACCAGAAGATCATCTTCCCGGCGCGCACATGCACACCGAGCGGCTGCTGTTCCGGTTTCCAGCACACACATGTGCATGCTCCCATTTCGGCACTCGGTGCCAAAAAGGTTTGCCAACACTGGCCTAGGGGATGGTCAGAAAAGAGCGATCGTAGCTCACTGCCCAGAGGTGGTATTCAGCAGGTTCTGATCAATTCTGCAGAACCGGTAGTGGAAATTTTGAGTAGTTCAGAGAACCGGTAAAGACCACCTCTGGCTGGCCCTGCCTCCATCTATCCTCTGCTCCCAAGTCCCAGCTGATCGAGAGGAAATGGAGATTTTGCAGTATCCTTCCCCTGGAGTGGAGAGGGAATGGAGATTTTACAGTATCCTTCCCCTGCCATGCCCACCATGCCATGCCCACCAATCCATGCCACGCCCACAGAACCAGAGGTGGGTTTCAACAGATTTTGATCAGTTCTGGAGAACTGATAGCGGAAATTTTGAGTAGTTCAGAGAACCGGTAAATACCAGCTCGGACTGGCCCCGTTCCCATCTATTCTCTGCCTCCCGAGTCCCAGCTGATCGGGTGGGAATGGAGATTTTACAGTATCCTTCCCCCGCCATGCCCAAGCCATGCCACGCCCACCAAGCCATGCCATGCCCACCAAGCCACACCCACAGAACCGGTAGTAAAAAAATTTGAAACCCACCACTGCCACTGCCACATAATGGGTGGAGAAGGAAGCTCGTAAGAGTTGTTTTTGTTCAGTCGCTAAGTCATGTCCAACATTTCATGACTCATTCACCATAGCATGACGGGCCCCTCTGTCCTCCTCTATCCTCCACTGTCTCCCAGAGTTTGCCTCAATTCATGTTCGTTGCATCAATGACCCTGTTTAACCATCTCATCCTCTGCCGTCCCTTTCTCCTTTTATCTGCCATCTTTCCCAACATCAGAGTCTTTTCCAACGAGTCCTCTCTACTCATTTGCTGGCCAAAATATTTGAGCTTCAGCTTCAGGAACTGTCCTTCCAAAGGACGTTAGGTTGATTTCCTTTAGGATCTCCTTGAATCCTGACCTCCTTGCAGTCCAAGGGACTCTCAAGAGTCTTCTCATAAGAGACCTTCCCCTAAACACTGGGGCTGTAAAGCAAGGGTTTCAAACTTGATTTCATTGAGGGCCACATCAGGGTTGTGCATCAGGGTTGTGTTAGACCTCGGGTGGGGGGGACGGGAACGGACGACGTGACCAGCTCAATGTCACTTGTGTCAGGGCCAAAGCTCCATTTTTTCTGGCAGCAGGAGGCCGTCACAGCTGAAAACAGAGCTCGGGAGGGCTGCACATGGCCCTCCCAAGCTGCATTTTTGCCGGCAGAGGGCTGCAGGAGGCCATTGCAGCTGAAAATGCTGCCTGCCGAGCTCCGTTTTCATTGGCAGAGGCACCGCAGGCTGGTCCTTCGCTGTTTCCAGGGTGGCCCCTGTGGGCCCAATCTAAGCACCCAGCAGGCTGGATTTGGCCCACGGGCCTTGATTTTGACACCCCTGCTATAAAGGAAACCAGGGGATTTATACATTTAGATTTGCAAGGTTCTGTAATGTAGCGTTACAATAAAGTAGAATTAGCTTCCGTAGTTGTGTTTTGAATCTGATAGACATAAAAAGGCAGACAACAGTTTTGCAAATACTGTCCTTCATCTTCCCTACGTGCTTGCGAAACCATTTGGCTTGGTGGCGACTGGACATTTGCTGCTTGGTAGTTGGCAAATTAGCAGCAAACTCTTTTCGTCGTGTCCTAGTTTCGATAAGCTTTCAGACAAGACGTGTTTTGTCACCGATGGATTGTCATCTGCTTGTCTTCCGAGCATCTCATTTTCCCCTAAAGCAGGTGCTGCCCTAATCTACTTCCAGCCCATGCAAGGGATCATTCAAAACGTGCCTCCAGTGAGGGAGGCATGTCAGCCAAGATCTGATTTGCGATTGGTGATCAGGTTCCTTGGGAGTTTGTGATCTGTGGGTTGGCTTCCACCCGAGTCGGCTTGATTTAACAATTCAGCTCGCTAAAGGCAGGCGTGTGTGTGCATTCTTGTGACTGAATCCCTTCAGGGGGCTCCAGTTCCCTTAAAGACGATGAATCAATTTGACAATTCCCAAGACAGCCTTGTGAGAATGTAACCACCACATTTTGCAGGTACATGAATAACTTTATCCACAATTACTTACACAATCTGGCTCTGGAGAATTCTTTGTATTGCTCCTCTGTAGCGCTCAGTTTTACACATCAACCTAAGCTGCTTTTGGTGTTTTTCAGTCATGTTTTAATGAGCAAGTCGACTGATTCACATATTTTTTTCCAAGCCACAATGGCTGAAGATCCGTTGCTCTGAACCAAGATCACAGAAATCACATAATTAGCTTATTTTGAATTGATTCCTTCCTTCCTTCCTTCCTTCCTTCCTTCCTTCCTTCCTTCCTTCCTTCCTTCCTTCCCACCTTCCTTCCTTCCCTCCTTCCCTCCTTCCCTCCTTCCCTCCTTCCCACCTGCCTTCCTTCCCACCTTCCCTCCTTCCTTCCCACCTGCCTTCCTTTCCACCTTCCTTCCTTCCCACCTTCCTTCCTTCCTTCCTTCCCTCCTTCCCTCCCTCCTTCCCTCCTTCCCTCCTTCCTTCCTTCCTTCCTTCTCACCTTCCCTCCTTCCTTCCCACCTTCCCTCCCTCCTTCCTTCCTTCCTTCCTTCCTTCTTCCTTCCCTCCTTCCCTCCCACCTTCCTTCCTTCCCACCTTTCTTCCTTCCTTCCTTCCTTCCCACCTTCCTTCCTTTCAAAACCATTTTTATTATAAAATATTATAAAATACAAAAGCAAATAAGAGGACAATGAGGGGAAAGAGAAAAAGAAAAGTAAGGAAGGATGGGAAAAGGAAAAGAAACATTGACTTCTGACTCTGATACAGTAGAAAAGAGCATTATCAAAAAAATTACAACTTTTTGTTTTACTATAATAGTGTGAAGTAGTTATTTCTGCAAAATTCTATCAGTTTAATCTACAAAACCCAAAGTCAAAATTTCATTCTTTTCCGCATCAAGCACGAAGTTCAGAAGCCGTTTCCATGTGGAAACAAAAGTACTTATGTTCTTTTCTTTGAGCAGAGTAGTCAATTTTGCCACTTCAGCCAACTCCATCAGCTTCTGCAATCATTCTTCTATAGTAGGAATCAATTTTTTTTTCCAAGCCTCAATGGCTGAAGATCCCTTGCTGAACCAAGATCAGCAAGAAACAGAAATCACAAAATGGCTTAGCTTCCTTCCTCATACCTACCTACCTATCTTTGGTTTTCTCATTCCCCTTCCTCAAAAAGGATTCAGAAATGAGAAGAGGTTCAGAGAATCTTAGGGCTGGAAGGGATCCTGAAGGTCTTCTGAACCAGCCCCCTGTTCCAATAAATAAGAAGTCGGCATGGTGGTGGAGGACTCCATAGATGGTGGAGCACAGCCTTGTAAAAGAGACTCAGGGAATGTTAGCTTGAGAAGAGAAGACTGAGGAAAGATACTGAAGTAGTAAATACTGAAGGGGTGTCCCTTAAAAAGTTTGCAACATTGTTCTTTACTACTGGTTCCGTGTGGCTTGGTGGGAGTGGCTTGCTGGGCATCGCAGGGGAAGGATACTGCAAAATCTCCATTCCCTCCCCACTCCTGGGGGAAGGATATTGCAAAATCTCCATTCCCTCCCCACTCTGGGGCCAGCCAGAGGAGGTATTTGCTAGTTCTCTGAACTGCTCAAAATTTCCGCTACCGGTTCTCCAGAACCTGCTGGATTTCACCCCTGGTTCTGCTTTGAATGCGTTTCTGGCAAGAACAGAACCTTTTCTGTATCATTCCAGGGCAGTGGTAGGTTGCTCCCCTTTTGGTCCGGTTCTATAGAACTGGTAGTAAAACTG
Source organism: Ahaetulla prasina (assembly GCF_028640845.1). Lineage (NCBI taxonomy): Eukaryota > Metazoa > Chordata > Lepidosauria > Squamata > Colubridae > Ahaetulla > Ahaetulla prasina. The sequence goes on from NC_080539.1 coordinate 17,015,433, forward strand.
TGCACGCGGTCCCATTGTGAACCGTTAGTAAAGGAAAGTAGAACCCACCGCTGTTACAGGGGATGAGATGGGATAAGAGGTTGAGATTATAAGAAGGTAGTTTTAGGGGAAGAACTGGGAGGAAGCACCTCTCATGCTAACTGCGGACTTGATGGATCACAAGATTCCCTGTGGTAAATAGAATAGAATAGAATAGAATAGAATAGAATAGAATAGAATAGAATAGAATAGAATAGAATAGAATAGAATTCTTTTTTGGCCAAGTGTGATTGGACACACAAGGAATTTGTCTATGGTACATATGCTCTCAGTGTACATAAAAAGACAAGATACGTTCATCAAGAATCATAAGGTACAACACTTAATGATAGTCATAGGGTACAAATAAGCAATCAGGAAACAATCAATATCAATAGAAATAGTAAAGATACAAGCAACAAAGTTACAATCATACAGTCATAAGTGGGAGGAGATGGGTGATGGGAATGATGAGAAGATTAATAGTAGTGTGAGACTTAGTAACTACTGTAGTTTGACAGTGTTGAGGGAATTATTTGTTAAGCAGAGTGATGGCATTCGGGGAAAAACTGTTCTTGTGTCTAGCTGTTCTGGTGTGCAGTGTTCTGTAGCGTCTTTTTGAGTATAGGAGTTGAAACAGTTTATGTCCTGGATGTGAGGGGTCTGTAAATATTTTCACAGCCCTCTTTTTGACTCGTGCAGTATACAGATCCTCAATGGAAGGCAGGTTGGTAGCCATTGTTTTTTCTGCAATATAGAGAAGGTGGAGATGCTTTTGGAAAATACCAAATGTGAAATAGTAATAATGTTCCACGCAGGATTTTAATATATTCTAAAGCCCTGGTCCTTATTTAATCTCTGAGAAATTGCATTCCATTATTCTGTTTTGTAAAACCAATCATTCTTTATGAGCATCATTTCTCAAATGTTGCGACCCTAAAGTCAAATAATATAATCCTGTGGTTTGGGTATTTTATTTTATTTTTTTGTTTACATTTATACCCCGCCCTTCTCCGAAGACTCAGGGCGGCTATTGGAGGGTATTGGAGTAATATTTTAGTACATCTAATTCAGAGGAGGGTCTCTGCTTCCTATGTACTTGCTTTCTTCTCAGTCATGGAGAAGTTTGGGGGAAAAGACAGAATTGACTATACTACCCAATTCTGTCCATGGTCACAATGACCTTGATTATGCAATCAGTTTTTTTTCCTTTCCTTTCCTTTCCTTTCCTTTCCTTTCCTTTCCTTTCCTTTCCTTCTTTTCTCTCCCTCCCTCCCTCCCTTTCTTCTCTTTCTCTATCTATCTCTCTGTCTTTCTTTCTTTTCCCTCCCTCCCTCCCTCCATTCCTCCCCCTTTTCTCCCCCCTACTTTTATAGGTTAGAGGTCTGGAAAAATAATTGAACAGTCATCTCAGATGGTGCATCAAATATGAGTTACATTTTTATTCACCAGCTAGACTGATATTCTGAGTGCAATTCAAAGTGCTGGTTGTCTTCTCTAAAGTATTGTATTCAAGAGCTTCACATTTATCAGAAATAGAAAAATGTTTTCAAGTAAGAGAAGAATAGAATAGAATAGAATAGAATAGAATAGAATAGAATAGCATAGAATAGCATAGAATAGCATAGAATAGAATAGAATAGAATAGAATAGCATAGCATAGCATAGCATAGCATAGCATAGCATAGCATAGAATAGAATAGAATAGAATAGAATAGAATAGAATAGAATAGAATAGAATAGAATAGAATTTTTATTGGCCAAATGTGATTGGACACACAAGGAATTTGTCTTGGTGCTTATGCTCTCAGTGTACATAAAAGAAAAGATACGTTCATCAAGGTACAACATTTACAACATAAATGATGGTCAATATATCAATATAAATCATAAGGATTGCCAGCAACAAAGTTACAGTCATACAGTCATAAGTGGAAAGAGATTGGTGATGGGAACGATGAGAAGATTAATAGTAGTGCAGATTTAGTAAATAGTTTGACAGTGTTGAGGGAATTATTTGTTTAGCAGAGTGATGGCCTTCGGGAAAAAAATGTTCTTGTGTCTAGTTGTTCTGGTGTGCAGTGCTCTATAGCGTCGTTTTGAGGGTAGGAGTTGAAACAGTTTATGTCCTGGATGTTAGGGATCTGTAAACATTTTCACGGCCCGCTTCTTGATTCGTGCAGTATACAGGTCCTCAATGGAAGGCAGATTGGTAGCAATTATTTTTTCTGCAGTTCTAATTATCTTCTGAAGTCTGTGTCTTTCTTGTTGGGTTGCAGAACCGAACCAGACAGTTATAGAGGTGCAAATGACAGACTCAATAATTCCTCTGTAGAACTGAATCAGCAGCCCTTCATAGCTCTGTCCCTGCTTACTCCTACGCTTTTGATCCAGTCTGGCAGGATGGACATGATCTCTGTCCTGTTGGCTAAGGAACGCAGGCTGGTGAGGCTCAGGTGGTGTATTTTTTCTGCTGTGGCACCCATCTTTATGGGGCTTTCTCCTACCAGAGATTCGGGTGGCACCAACCCTCTTGGCCTTTTATAAGGACCTAAAGACCTGATTCTAGGCCAGGAACCTCAAGTGTTTGAAGGGACTCGATTCCTTGGCTGTGGATTGTGATATTTTTGCCTCGCATTTCAATTTTTGTACCTGCTCTAATTTTTATTTTGACAATGTTGAGATGGATAGCTCTTTAAACTGATTAAGTAAATAAATATCCCACATTTTGTACAGGAGTTCAAGGTGGCATACCAAGTATTTCCTCCTCTTATTTCCTTACAAGATCCCTGCAACGTAGAGCGAGATGAAGAAACAATGACTGCCCCATAGTCTGTAGTCATCCACTGTGCAGCCGCTGAAGTAAGACTAAAATCTGGGTCTCTCTCTTTCCTACCCCACATTGGTTCTCTTATGTCTTAGATTTATAGTCGAGATCTTTTCTCCAGAAACACAAGTTGACATGCGTCATGCTGTTTCCCCCCACTTTTCCCTGCTTACGAGACAGGCCAGCTCTAAATCTCCAAGGGAGGTTTTGTGGATGATTTGAACCACCACTACTTGTCCAACATCTTCACCATTATACCAGTCTGGCTGTTGGGCCTGGGAGCTTCTCTGCCTGAGGGCTAGCTTGATCCTCCTGCTCCTAGCCCAACGCCATAATTGTTGCACCACACTAGATATCCTGCTCCTGCCAACCTAGCAGTTCCAAAACATGCAAATGCGAGTAGATAAATAGGTACCACTTCGGTGGGAAGGTAGCAGCGTTCTTTGAGCCTTGGCACAGAGCAGTGATGGCTAACCTTTTTGTTGTCACGTGCCGAAAGCTTCAGCGCTTCTGCACATGCACAGAGACATCCAGGTGGGTGGGCGGAGCCTTCCGACACCACCGCTACCAGATCGCCCGATCTGGGGCAAACTGGTAGCAACCCACTGCTGCTGTGCAGATGTGCTTGACCCCCATCCCCACCCCATGTGTGCACCTCTCCCGCATGTGCCCTGCCCCCACCCATGCATGTGTGGCAGAGACCCAAAAATCAGCTGGCCAGCGGGAGGCATGTGTGCACACATGCAGGGTAGAGCTGAGCTGGACGACCCGCAGAGTGTACCCGCAGAGAGGGCTCTGCATGCCACTTATGGTACGCGTGCCATAGGTTCGCCATCATGGGCATAGAGTCATGCTGGTCACATGGCCATGGAAGCATCTTTGACCAATGCTGGCATCCTCTGCTAGGAAACAGAAATGAGCACTGACCCCTAGAATCGAACATGATCGGTCAGGGGAACCTTTACCTTTTAATAAGATGAAAAACCTCAAAGTTCCATCCTCAGTCAAGGACACGCCCCCCATTGTCTCAACATTCCGTCTCCATAACAATGGACTTCCCCAGCTCTGCTGCCCCTCCTGAAAAGCCCATTTAGCCTCATTACAGAACTAAGCTCAGGTATGCAAGACACAAGCACATGCCTATTTTCCCCAAACTATCCAGCCAATCAGATCCCTAGGATTTCCTGGTTTTAGTCAGCATCTTTGGACAATGCTAGCTCCCAAGGCTTAGAAATGGAGATGAGCATCGCCCTCTAGAGTTGGAAAACGACTGGACAGGGGAAACCTTTACCTTTGCCTTTAGTTGTACTGTTGCGCAGAGGAAGTGGAAAAGGCGCTATCCTGCTCTTAGAATAGTTACGGGGGGGAAAAAGTGCTGCCTACCCAGCTACTATGGCCGCCACACTGATACCCTTTTTGGTATTTGCGGTTGGACATTTTTTTCTTAGAAAAAAGAACTGAGATGTATTTGATGGCAGAGGAAAATAGCAATGCAGAGGACAGAAGGAATGGCCTTGAGAGACAGGAGGAAGTGTATTTAGTCCTGCAAGTTTTCATTACTATGGCTTTACAATAAAAATAATGTTGACCTACATTTCCTAGCCTGATCTATCTTGAAGGGCTGGTACCAGTGGTGGGATTTAAGTAATTTAACAACCGGTTCTCTGCCCTAATGATTTCTTCCAATAACCAGTTTGCTAAACTGCTCAGAAAGTTAACAACCGGTTCTCCCGAGGTGGTGCGAACTGGCTGAATCCCACCACTGGCTGGTACTCTCGTAAGTTTGAATTGTTTTGCCGGTTTCAGGTGTGGCTTGGTATAAAGAAAGACAGATACCAGGTTTTTACTTTGATAAGTTTTTTATGTATTTATCCAGCTGAATAAGGATGGACTTCCCTTAGCAAGAGAGAACCCTGAACACACGCTGACACTCAAATTTACAGTAGCGGCCAAAATTGCGGAAACCTTTTGGGGAAAGTATAAAACTAAAACTAGCTAATAACACACTTTTTTGTAGTAGTAACATAAAATTATATATCAATGGAAAGATTATTTAATCAAGAATGTAATGCAATAACTTTTATGAAGGATTTGCTGTTAGAATAGCTGTTACAGTATAAAGAAGTGAAACACAGAAAAAATGAGATATACAAAAATTATCACTGCCAGTAAACAATTGGATAACCTTTAGCATGAATTACAGCGTTACAACGTCTTTCCATGGAGTGAACCAAGTCTTTTAGTTCTGCAGCTGTTATAATGTGAAACCAAGATTGAATGATTGCTTCTATTAACTGGGTTTTATTGCTGGATCGCTTCTGATTAACAAGTTTATTTAGTCGGCTGCTCCATAGATTTTTCAATTGGCTTAAGGTCTGGGCCATTCCAGCAGTGGAATATGATTATCTTGAAACTCCCCCCCGAAAAAAAGTGGTGTTATTAGCTATCAAACCTCAAAAATACACTTTTCCCCAAAGGTTTCCACAATTTTGGCCACTACTGAATATGTTTGCTACATTGTCCACTTCTCCACCCAGAAGCAGTGGCATACTCCACCCAGATAAGCTGGCACACCTTAGATAAGATAAAGAAGTTTTCCGCCCTTTTGTTTAGCACTCTTCTGTACACCATAGAATTCCTTATGCTACTAGACTCAAAATACTCGGTTTGGATAACTTAGAACCACATCGCTTGCGGTCAGACCTAGGTATGGCATATAAAATTATGCATAGTAATGCTTTACCCGTAAATGACTTTTTCTGTTTTAATTGCAATAATATGCGCGCAAAACAACCGCTTTAAACTCAATGTAAATCGTTCTAAACTCGACTGTTAAAAAAAAATACAATTTCTGTAATAGAGTGGTCAAAGTCTGGAATGCCCTACCTGATCCAGTTGTCTCAGCTACAAATTTTAACAGTTTCAGTCACAAATTGACTTCCATGGACCATACCTGTACTTCATACTTAAGTGATTAGTAGAGGGGGTGTGCATAAGTGCACTAATGTGCCTATCATCCCTATCATTGTATTTTTTTCCCTTTTGTTCTTGTTTTCGTTTGAGAAATGCAAAGAAAGAAAGAAAGAAAGAAAGAAAGAAGAAAGAAAGAAAGAAAGAAAGAAAGAAAGAAAGAAAGAAAGAAAGAAAGAAAGTACAGAAATAGCCACCCATCTGAGGTCCACCTGAGGTCCTCCAAGGGCATTGGGTGTCATCTCAGGGACTTTATGTGTTTCCTGAGGAGCTTTCCATGATGTTGAAGGCCTGCAGAGATAATGGTGACATTGGCACATTATGCTCCCTCAAGACTTTCAATAGGGACACTAGATTCCTGGTCAACATAACGTGTTTCCTCTTCCCTCCCTTTATCTTCATGAGAGTTAGAGAGGTTCTTGTCTGAGGTATTGCAGATCTGGTCCAGACTGCCTTTTATCTGACTTTTCCTTGGCAATGACATTTCTTCCTGTCCCTCAAGGCCATTTCTGCTGCTCTCTATAGGTAAACATCCAAGGGAGGTGCATTTAGCCAGTTTATTTTGGACTTTAGCAAAGAAATCTACAGAAAAGTGCCTATCACATATCATTTCTATTATTTATGTAGACAAGCTGTAAAGCGAATAAGCTTTGAATCAGAAGCTTGTTAAGTGACTGCTCCTTAATTTAAAGGGAAATTAGCTCTATTGATTTCAGATGTCCTAAATCAGTCTCTGCTGTAGCCTTATAGCCTTTTAGCATCTTGGAGCTACCAAAAACAACAAATCATGTTCTAGGTTTAGTTCTAGGCATCTCCAAGTAGAACTGAGTTAAGACCCAGATGGAATCCTGCAGAGTTAAAGCCCAATCGAGCACTGTCAATTTAAAAAAAAAAATGCTTTAGTGATCATGTGCCTTTTAGAACCGATTTATCCGTCTGCTGGTTGTGGCTCACGATATCATTGCTCCCAACCCCAGTGATAAAGCCCAATTAAAATCATATGATTTCTTCATGTTGGATATAAAATTAGGGGCAACCATTTACAAAAAAAAAGGACAACAAAATAGTGGGCAATCTTGTGGGTTCTTGAACCTCTAAAATATAAATCAAATAAAAGAGGCAAAATGAAGCTGCAATAGATTCATCCTTCAAAATAAGGAAAGCTGAAAATGCACCAACTTGAGTCTTTATACGAAATATTGGAACTATTATATATTTAATATAATTTAATATTCTATTTATAATAAGGCAGGGTCTACACATCCTTCCAATAAGAGAGCTACCCTTTAATTCAGTGATGAGGCGTTCTTGATTCCGAAAGGTAATTTTGCTGTATCTAGAACCATTTGAGACCACTCTTCTAAAATTCAGAGGCAAAAGTATCATTTTTGGCAACTTTCTTGTTGCCTTTTAATCTCTCCTTTCTAAACCAACCTTCCTTCCTTCCTTCCTTCCTTCCTTCCTTCCTTCCTTCCTTCCTTCCTTCCTTTGGAAAAATGTCCTTCTGGGTTCAGTTTCAAGTGGGAAAAAAGACACTGGATTCCTGGAAGTTGCTTGGAAAGAAGGTTTATTGATGAACAGGATCACATGGCTTGAGATCCTGGGCAGAAAAAGGGCAGAAATACTGAGAGTGCCTGAGTTTTATGCCCTCTGTTGGGCTTTGAATTTGAGTTTTTATTCTGATTGGTTGTTAGAGTCCCATGGGGCCATGCAGGGGCAACTCTGTAGGCTGTGTTTTTGAGTCCCAAGCTTGGTTGAGCCTTGCTGGGTGATGTAATCTTCCCCAGGTGCGATGTGGTGAGATGGGTGGAAGGCTAATCCTATCATGTCCTGAGGGCCGTGTCTTAATCCCATTACCCTGGAGCTGAAGGTCTTCTGTGTTGTAGATGTCTTTTGTCTTTCTGGGGCTTTTAACAAAGGTGGGGGGCCACTTTCCAAGAGCATGTTTCTCCTTTTCTCATCCAGGAAGATATAATATTCTGCCTTTTTAATATTTCCTAGAATATTTCATTCTTCTAGGAGAAGGGTGGGTGCTAACTTTTACACTTCCTCCCTCCCTCCCTAATACAAGTTTTTCAGATCCTTGTTTCTTTATTAAATTTATATATTTATATTGCTATTAAGAACTCCCCTAATTAATTATAAGCTGTGTGAAGAAGTCTCCTCTAAATCTCATTGAATGATCTGGCCTTTTGAGAAAAAAAAGCGAACCTACCATATCCTCTTTTTTCCATGCCAGGCATGATTCTATACACCTTGGCCTGTGCCACTTAATTAACTGTTTGTCTGACTCTGAGGTAAAGTGTCTCAAATGTTCTAGCCTTTTCTTGTGTGGAAGGTATTTGGGCCCCATATCAGAGGTGGGTTTCAGCAGGTTCTGACCAGTTCTGGAGAACCGGTAGCGGAAATTTTGAGTAGTTCGGAGAACCGGTAGTAAAAATTCTGACTGGCCCCATCCCCATCTATTCTCTGCCTCCCAAGTCCCAGCTGATCGGCAGGAAATGGGGATTTTGCAGTAACCATCCCCTGGATTGGGGAGGCAATGGAGATTTTACAGTATCCTTCCCCTGCCACGCCCACCAAGCCATGCCACACTTACCAAGCCACACCCACAGAACCGGTAGTAAAAAAATTTGAAACCCACCACTGCCCCATATGTACAGTATATCTAATTAATTTTGGATAGAGAACTCATGGAACCCTAGCAAGGAAGTTTTTTCATCATTCCATTTTATCTACTTACACTAAGCTCGGGTCTGTATCTTAATTTTCAAATGCAAGATTGAAGGGGAAAAAAAAACTAATAAAAAAAGTAACAGTAGAATAGCCTTTTCCTCCGGTGGACTAAGTGGTCTATCCACGAGCCATTGGTGGCACAGCAATTAGAGTGCAGTACTGCAGGCTACTTCTGCTGAGTGCCAGCTGACTGCAATTTGGCAGTTCGAATCTCACCGGGCTCAAAGTTGATTCAGCCTTCCATCCTTCCAAGATGGGTAAAAATGAGGAACCAAAAATGTTGGGGGCAATAGGCTGACTCTGTAAACCGTTTAGAGAGGGCTGTGAAACTGTATATATTTAAGTGCTGTTGCTATTTCTATTATCATATAGCTTCCACTGAGAACTGTTCACTAATGCTTCTTACTTGGAGTGACCCATTTTTCTTTGCATAGCATAGTAGCCCAGCTGGAACATAATGGAATGGCATCTTTGCTCTAATGATAGAAAGACAGTAGCGTGAGGCCTCACTCTGTTCCTTCCCTTCTCTAGAACACAAACAGTGATATGTTCTGAAGGGCTGTTCCCAACTGGGAGATAACATTGTGCCTTTATAAATGTATAGCCCTTGATCAAACTTGCTACCAACCTGGAGGTACTATTAAGATTAATAGTTTTTGATAGACACGTCTTTCGTGAATTTATCCAATCTTCTTTTAAAGCCGTTCACCATGTTCTTTGGTAATGAATTCCCCCAAGATAAGAGTTCAGGTAGTCCTTGATTTATGACCACAATTGAGCCCAAGATTTCTGTTGTTAAGTGACATATTTGTTGAGTTTTGCCCCGTTTTACGACTTTTCTTACTTCAGTTGTTAAGTGAATCACTGCAGTTGATAAGTGACTAACCAGGCTGTTAAGTGAATCTGTCTTCTGCATTGGCTTTGCTTGTCAGAAGGTCGCAAAGGGATTAAATGCCTCTGGTGGCTCTACAGACTAAGACAGTCTGTTATTAACACAGCTGCTTGCAATTACTGCAAGTTCAAGTCCCACCAGGCCCAAGGTTGACTCAGCCTTCCATCCTTTATAAGGTAGGTAAAATGAGGACCCAGATTGTTGGGGGCAATAAATTGACTTTGTATATAATATACAAATGGATGAAGACTATTGCTTAACACAGTGTAAGCCGCCCTGAGTCTTTGGAGAAGGGTGGGATATAAATTCAAATAAAATAAATAAATAAATAAAATAAATGACTTTGGGACACTGCGACAGCCATAAATATGAACCAATTCCCAAGCATCTGAATTTTTTTTTAATGTTTTTATTATATGTTTTCATTTATAATACAGCACATTTTCAGTTTTACAATGATAGTCTACCTCTTTCCATCTTTCCTTCTCCTTCCCTCCCTTTCCTTCTCCCCTCTGCTTCCCTCTCCTTCCCTCTCTTCTTCTCTTCTCCCCTCTCTCCTTCCTTCTCCTCCCTTTTCCTTTATTCCTCTCCTCTCCCCTCTCCTGTCTCCTCTTCTCCACTTCCCGCTCCTTCCCTTTCTCCTACTCGTCTGAATTTTGATCACATGATCATGGGGATGCTGCCAAGGTCATAACTATAAAAAACAGTCATGTCACTTTTGTCAGGACTGTTGTAACTTTGAACCATCACTAAACAAGCTGTTTGGGTCCAGGGCAGTGGTGGGTTTCAAATTTTTTTACTACCAGTTCTGTGGGTGTGGCTTGGTGGGCATGTCAGGGGAAGGATACTGTAAAATCTCTATTCTCACCTCACTCCAGAGGAAGGATACTGTAAAATCTCCATTCCCACCCCAATCCATGGGAAGGTTACTGCAAAATCCCCATTTTCTCCCAAACAGCTGGGACTCAGGAGGCAGAGAATACATGGGGGCAGGGGCAGTCAGAATTTTTACTACCGGTTCTCTGAACTACTCAAAATTTCCACTACCGGTTCTCTAGAACTGGTCAAAACCTCCTGAAACCCACCTCTGGTCCAGGGCTACCTGTGATTGAAATGACTTGTTTATTTATTTAGAGTATGACAAGAACAAGACAGAAGAAAAGTACAAAGTATATACACAATCAGTTGCAGTAACTGATTAACTGGGAAGCAAGAGCCCTTTTTTGAGATATTGCAAATCAGTGAGAATTCTGACAATTATTCTGGTTCTCCCTCCTGCTCAGCCTCGCTTGACTTAGTTATATTTTGATTTTTTTCTCTCTCTTTTTTTAATGATGCTTCTTCTCTAAGGCGATAAAGGGCAGGAAAGGCAGCTGGCTAACAGCAGTATGTTCAGACATCTGGTAAAATGGGCATGGATCCACCAATCCTAGCCTGCCGTGCATCCAGTAATCTTGAAAGTTTACGAGGTTTCATTCGAATGATTCTTAATCAGCTGTTGGTGTTGTTCCCCTATGACAAGCAAGAAGTGACCCAAGGAAGATGGAAGTTGCCAGATGGGGGTGCTTAACTAGATTGTAGAAGAAGAATGGTGTTGTGGAAAAGCTAAACAAGATTTTAACTGCTCTTGCAGCTGCAAGGTTGGGTGGGTAGTTATGGCCTCATTGTTTTCCTTTGATGTAGTGCATCAAGAGAGCTATATTTTTAAATATCATCACAGAAGTTGACCGATAAATTAAAAAGCCAGCATTGAATTGCACCGAGGGGCAGCCATGCATGGTATTTAACACAGTTGTGACAAAAATGACAACTGCATCATCTAAAATGATGTAACCAATTATTACATGGGAGGGGTCTGTTTTGTTTTTCCCCCAGATGACTAGAAGACTGGAAATTGATACAAAACTCTCCTTTTAAAAAGCAGAATCCAAAGAAAACAGAGAACCTTAAGATATTTACCTGCTTAATGTTTGTCTGTGTGCTTAATCTAAAAACATACAAGTTGCCCACAAACTTTCTCTTCCTGAAACTATTGTATGTGATCTATCATCTAATACCGCACTTGATTCATTCTATGCTACAGAGCCCCCCACTACGATATTACTCATGCTAATATTTTAACCTCATTACTAACTTGGGCTGCCTCTTGCCCATATCCACTCATCTTCCTGGGTGACCTAAATTTACCTCTCATCAACTGGATAACTAACGAAAGTACAACTGATCCAATCCACACAACAATATACAACGCTGTTACTAACCTAGGTCTTGAACAACTTGTAACCAATAATACAAGACTAAACAACTGCCTTGACCTCATCTTCTGCAACAATAACAATACCATTTATGGACTACAAATAAGAGAACCCTTTTCCAACAGTGATCATTGCATGATTGACTTCCATCTTAATATACGTTGTGACTTTAACCATCATATCAATAGCATTCCCATTTACAACTTCAAAAAAGCCAATTATGACTCTATAAACAATGATCTTTCATTTCTAGACTGGCAAAATCTGTTCTCAACCTGTATAACTGCTGAAGACCACTATAGAGTTTTTCTACTCGAAATCAACAGAGTCATCGAACTATATGTACCACTAACTACCATCAAGATTAGGAAAAGCAAACTACCCATATCAATAAAAAAGCTTCAATCTAAAAAAAGATCCCTCTGGAAAAGAAACAAAGGGCTATGTAGCTAATTTTAAAAACGCTACAGAACTATATGCAACCAAATAAAACTGAATGCACAAATTACCACACCAAGCAAGAAGAGGATCTTCACACAAATTCCAGTCGTGCCTTCTATAATTTTGTCAACAACAAGCTTAAAACTCTAGACGATGCCACCTCTAAAAGATCCTGATGGCAATGAATACAATGCTGAAGAATCTAGAGCAAACCTCTTTAATAAATTCTTTGCATCAGTTTTTGTCAACAGTGATGGCACTCATCCAACATTCCAAATTTGTACAATCAATGAGCATGACAACTTAACAATTGTTGATTTTACAGAAGAAAATGTTGGTAAAGCTCTAAGTAAATTGAAGCCATCTCTATCCATTGGACCTGATGGTCTTTGTGCTTACTTTTTAAAAAAACTCTCTAGTAATCTAGCAGAACCCCTAAGTATAATCTTTAATATAGCCTTTAGAACCAGTTCCCTTCCCAGTCTCTGGTCGCTAGCCACAGTCATTCCAGTTTTCAAAAAAGGCGACCCCAGCTTAGTTGATAATTATAGACCTATCTCCCTATGTTGCGTCGCCTGCAAGGTTATGGAATCCATCATCAACCAATCCATTACCTTACACTTAGAAATGCACAACCTTCTCTCAAATAAACAATTTGGCTTCAGGACAAAATTATCATGCAATCTACAACTTCTACTGTAAAACCTATGGACTACTAATCTTGATCTAGGTAAATCAATAGATGCAATATACATAGACTTCTGCAAAGCTTTTGACTCAGTAGTACATGATAAACTTCTCCTAAAATTAAAATCCTATGGCATTTCAGGACCCTTACACCACTGGATATCTGCTTTTTTGTCAAACAGACAACAAATAGTTAAAATTGGTAATGCTCTTTCAAATCCTGTTCCTGTCAAGAGTGGTGTTCCTCAAGGCAGCGTTCTTGGACCTACTCTCTTTATAATATATATAAATGATCTTTGTATTGATATTTCAAGTAACTGTGTTCTCTTTGCTGATGATGTCAAACTTTTCAACACCACTGACAATGCATCCACAATTCAAAAGGACCTTGATCATCTATCTGCCTGGTCTAAAATTTGGCAACTACAAATTTCAACCAGTAAATGCTCAGTCTTGCACATTGGAAGAAAGAACCCAATCACAAAGTACATGCTTGATGGACATTGCCTCGCAGATGTCCCCACCCTGTCAAAGACCTTGGAGTTTTTACATCTAACGATTTAAGTTCCAAAGCCCACTGCAACTACATAGCTAAGAAGGCTCTAAGAGTTGTCAACTTAATTTTACGTAGCTTCTTTTCAAAAAACACCATGCTACTGACCAGAGCATATAAAACATTTGTTAGGCCAATTCTTGATTACTGCTCTCCTGTCTGGAACCCTTACCATATATCTGACATCAACACAGTTGAGCGTGTCCAAAGGTATTTTACGAGAAGAATTCTCCATTCCTCTGAAACTAATAAAATACCTTATTCCACCAGACTTGATATCTTGGGTCTAGAAAACTTGGAACTTCGTCGCCTTCGACTGGATCTGGGTTTAGCATATAAAATCATCCGTTGTAATGTCCTTCCTGTCAATGACTTTTTTAGTTTCAATAACAATATCACAAGAGCTACAAACAGATTCAAACTCAATGTCAACCGTTCCAGTTTAGATTGCAGAAAACACGATTTCTGTAACAGAATTGTATATACTTGGAATGCATTACCTGACTCTGTGGTTTCTTCTCATAACCCCAAAGGTTTCACTCAAAAACTGTCCACGGTTGACCTCACCACTTTCCTAAGAGGACTCTAAAGGGGCGTGCATAAGAGCACAAACGTGCCTACCGTTCCTGTCCTACTGTTTCTTTCCCTATGTATATACACGTTTTTAGTACCTCATTTCTCCTCATATATACGTTCATATATTTATAACCTTTTATGTAACGCTTGTATATATTGTTATGACAAATAAATAAATAATAATAATAAATAAATAATAGGCTGACTCTGTAAACCGTTTAGAGAGGGCTGTGAAACTGTATATATCTAAGTGCTGTTGCTATTGCTATTATCATATAGCTTCCACTGAGAACTGTTCACTAATGCTTCTTACTTGGAGTGACCCATTTTTCTTTGCATAGCATAGTAGCCCAGCTGGAACATAATGGAATGGCATCTTTGCTCTAATGATAGAAAGACAGTAGCGTGAGGCCTCACTCTGTTCCTTCCCTTCTCTAGAACACAAACAGTGATATGTTCTGAAGGGCTGTTCCCAACTGGGAGATAACATTGTGCCTTTATAAATGTATAGCCCTTGATCAAACTTGCTACCAACCTGGAGGTACTATTAAGATTAATAGCTTTTGATAGACACGTCTTTCGTGAATTTATCCAATCTTCTTTTAAAGCCGTTCACCATGTTCTTTGGTAATGAATTCCCCCAAGATAAGAGTTCAGGTAGTCCTTGATTTATGACCACAATTGAGCCCAAGATTTCTGTTGTTAAGTGACATATTTGTTGAGTTTTGCCCCGTTTTACGACTTTTCTTACTTCAGTTGTTAAGTGAATCACTGCAGTTGATAAGTGACTAACCAGGCTGTTAAGTGAATCTGGCTTCTGCATTGGCTTTGCTTGTCAGAAGGTCGCAAAGGGATTAAATGCCTCTGGTGGCTCTACAGACTAAGATAGTCTGTTATTAACACAGCTGCTTGCAATTACTGCAAGTTCAAGTCCCACCAGGCCCAAGGTTGACTCAGCCTTCCATCCTTTATAAGGTAGGTAAAATGAGGACCCAGATTGTTGGGGGCAATAAGTTGACTTTGTATATAATATACAGATGGATGAAGACTATTGCTTAACACAGTGTAAGCCGCCCTGAGTCTTCGGAGAAGGGCGGGATATAAATGCAAATAAAATAAAATAAAATAAATAAATAAATAAAATAAATGACTTTGGGACACTGCGACAGCCATAAATATGAAGCAATTCCCAAGCATCTGAATTTTTTTTAATGTTTTTATTATACGTTTTCATTTATAATACAGCACATTTTCAGTTTTACAATGATAGTCTACCTCTTTCCATCTTTCCTTCTCCTTCCCTCCCTTTCCTTCTCCCCTCTGCTTCCCTCTCCTTCCCTCTCGTCTTCTCTTCTCCCCTCTCTCCTTCCTTCTGCTCCCTTTTCCTTTATTCCTCTCCTCTCCCCTCTCCTGTCTCCTCTTCTCCACTTCCCGCTCCTTCCCTTTCTCCTACTCGTCTGAATTTTGATCACATGATCATGGGGATGCTGCCAAGGTCATAACTATAAAAAACAGTCATATGTCACTTTTGTCAGGGCTGTTGTAACTTTGAACCATCACTAAACAAGCTGTTTGGGTCCAGGGCAGTGGTGGGTTTCAAATTTTTTTACTACCAGTTCTGTGGGTGTGGCTTGGTGGGCATGTCAGGGGAAGGATACTGTAAAATCTCTATTCTCACCTCACTCCAGAGGAAGGATACTGTAAAATCTCCATTCCCACCCCAATCCATGGGAAGGTTACTGCAAAATCCCCATTTTCTCCCAATCAGCTGGGACTCAGGAGGCAGAGAATACATGGGGGCAAGAGCAGTCAGAATTTTTACTACTGGTTCTCTGAACTACTCAAAATTTCCACTACCAGTTCTCTAGAACTGGTCAGAACCTCCTGAAACCCACCTCTGGTCCAGGGCTACCTGTGGTTGAAATGATTTGTTTATTTATTTAGAGTATGACAAGAACAAGACAGAAGAAAAGTAAAAAGTATATACACAATCAGTTGCAGTAACTGATTAACTGGGAAGCAAGAGCCCTTTTTTGAGATATTGCAAATCAGTGAGAATTCTGACAATTATTCTGGTTCTCCCTCCTGCTCAGCCTCGCTTGACTTAGTTATATTTTGATTTTTTTCTCTTTCTTTTTTTAATGATGCTTCTTCTCTAAGGCGATAAAGGGCAGGGAAGGCAGCTGGCTAACAGCAGTATGTTCAGACATCTGGTAAAACGGGCATGGATCCACCAATCCTAGCCTGCCGTGCATCCAGTAATCTTGAAAGTTTACGAGGTTTCATTCGAATGATTCTTAATCAGCTGTTGGTGTTGTTCCCCTATGACAAGCAAGAAGTGACCCAAGGAAGATGGAAGTTGCCAGATGGGGGTGCTTAACTAGATTGTAGAAGAAGAATGGTGTTGTGGAAAAGCTAAACAAGATTTTAACTGCTCTTGCAGCTGCAGGGTTGGGTGGGTAGTTATGGCCTCATTGTTTTCCTTTGATGTAGTGCATCAAGAGAGCTATATTTTTAAATATCATCACAGAAGTTGACCGATAAATTAAAAAGCCAGCATTGAATTGCACCGAGGGGCAGCCATGCATGGTATTTAACACAGTTGTGACAAAAAACGACAACTGCATCATCTAAAATGATGTAACCAATTATTACATGGGAGGGGTCTGTTTTGTTTTTCCCCAGATGACTAGAAGACTGGAAATTGATACGAAACTCTCCTTTTAAAAAGCAGAATGAATCCAAAGAAAACAGAGAACCTTAAGATATTTACCTGCTTAATGTTTGTCTGTGTGCTAAAGAAAAACTCCGTAATTGGTGAAAAAAACCAAAACATTTTTTATTCTGAAAATAGAGCCCTGCTGACAACATGTGGTCTATTTGAAAACATTTGGGGACATGAAGAATGGTTGCAGGAATTAAGTATGTTTAGTTTAATATAAAGAAGGATTAGGACATTATAGCAGTGTTCTAATATCTAAGGGGCTGCCACAAAGAAGAGGGGTCAACCTATTCTCCACAGGTTCTTCTTGTGAAGCTTCTTTTCCAGTAACATTGTACTGCAAACTAGGGCATATAAACCCTTTGCTAGACCAATTCTTAAATACAGCTCATCTGTCTGGAATCTGCACTGTATATTGGACATTAATACAATTGAGCAAGTCCAAAGGTATTTCACGAGAAGAGTATTCCTCTCCTCTGCTCGCAACAAAATACCTTATGCCATGAGGGTTGAAATTTTAGGTTTGGACAACCTAGAACTATGCCGCCTTTGGTCCGACCTAAGTGTAGTACACAAAATTATCTGCTACAATGTACTACCTGTCAACGAATACTTCAGCCTCAACCACAATAATACACGTGCACACAATAGATACAAACTCAAGGTAAACCACTCTAAACTTGATTGCAGAAAATACGACTTCATCAACAGAGAGGTCAATGCCTGGAATGCACTACCTGACTCTGATGTTGCATCCTCAACCCCCCATAACTTTAACCTTAAACAGTCTACCGTTGACCTCACCCATTCCTAAGAGGTCAGTAAGGGGCGTGCCTAAGTGCACCAATGTGCCTAGTGTCCCTGTCCTACTGTCCCCATTTATTTGTTCCCATTTCCTGTATTAATATCCATGTTTATACTTATTCCTGTTATCTCATACATGTTTGACAAACTAACTAACTAAATAATAAATAAATAAAATAAAAAAGGACCTAAAGGCAGGACAAGAAGCAATGGGTAGAAACTAAACAAGGAGAGAAGCTACCTAGAACTACAATAAAGAGGAATTTCCTGACAGTTAGAACAATCAGTGAAACGACTTGCATCCAGAAGCTGTAGATGCTCCAACACTGGAGGTTTTTAAGACGAGATTGGACAACCATTTGTCTGAAATGGTATAGGATCTCCTGCTTGAGCAGGATATTGGACTACTAGAAGACTTCCAAGGTCTCTTCCAACACTGTTTACCATTTTTTTGTTCATGTGTCATTCATTTATTTTTAAAGATAAGAAGAACGGACCAACTGAAGTAGATGCAACCATTTTTATCCTTCCTTCCCTTAATTGCTTATTGCTCCTTTCTGCAAAGTGCTCTTGGATTCTAGCAGGTTTCTGAGAAATAGAGATGGTGAACTATTGCTAACTCCATTCTTTGATGTTGTGTTAAGATAGCGTTACCAGATACATGGCAGCTGCATGATGGCGCTATCTAGCAAATATCTCTATTTCTATGCCACTTGCCTTTCTTTGTTACAGTCATCTGCTTTCGTTTGCATTTCAGAACAGGTAGAAGAGATGGCCTTGGGAAGGTAGAATCAGTGAGATTACTGCAAAAAGACAGACTATCTTTGAAAGAGTTTGGAACTCCAGAGTTGGCAGGGTTTATTCAAAGATGCTTGATGCAAGGATCCAGTTTAAGCACTCTTAACGGACAATTTTCTGACCCTTGCTTGAAGATATCCAATAAAGGGGTTCTCGCCATCTCAATTGTTAATGAGCTCCACGGTCAAAACTATTCTTACTGTTGAGAATTTTATAATATGCCATTGGAATTTCCTTTTTGTATCTTGTCCCTTAATTCCATGTGTATGTTGTGGTCCGCCAGCAGCCTGCGGAGCTGGCAGCGGAGTTGGACAGTGAGGAGGCTAGGGAGGACAATGGGTCAGTCCTGAAGTCAGGGGAAGGCCCGGATGAGGGCTCTACATCGGAGGCAGAGATGGAGCCAGGGCCATCTGGGAGCGATGTGCAGACTCCGGAGCCTCCAGAGGCGGACAGCAGAGAGGCAGAGGAACAGGAGGAGCCTTTTCTTAGTGCACACATGTGAAGAGCTGCCCAAAGGCAAGAGCAGCTAAAGCAAAAAGGACGATGGGAGTAAGGCCAGGAGATGATTGGCCCCTCCCATAAGGCTTAAAAGAGCAGCAATGGCTCTTGGGTTCTTTGTAGGAAAGCAACATTGCTACAATTGTTTCTTGTCTCCTGTTTCTGAACTTCGTGGGGTTCTTGCCAAGAAAAGCCTTTGGCAGGGTGCCAAAGAAGACAAAGGTTTGTGATAAGGCCAAAGGACTTTTTTCTGAAGGACTTTGTTTTGGTCTTAATTTGGACTAAGCTGAGAATGAAGTAATACTCAGCTGTTCTAATAAAATATGTTTGTTTAGGACTTATTGTGTCTGGTAGTACCTACTTGGGCCTAAGTCACAACAGTATACATCGAAATCAAGAAATGAATACATTCTGTGGTAGGCATAATGGAGAACAGATGTTGGCTTCCTTTTGTGTGACATAGTTTTGAGTCTTTGTACAGCACAGTCAGTTGTCTTCTGAAAGGTAAAGGTGCCCTGTTTTCCCATTCTCTCCTTATAAGCCTTAGTATATAATGTCTCTTGTTTATTCCATCAAGAGCTCTGCAAGGGAGATTAAACTCTCTGGATTGATGTTTTGCCCAAGATAACACAGTGAGCTTTAACAAGTGATAACTGAATGAGGATTCCTGTCTACAGACCAACATCATGGCTTTATCCAGGAGGCCACACGCCGATGGACTATTAATTTAGTCCAACAGTTTAGGATGTTCCAAGAAGACACTGTTATTCTGTTAAGAGGCTTTACCCTAAGATGGAAAGAGGACCTCTTGCCACTTGCTTTCACCTCCTGTGTCCCAAAACACTTCCAAATTACCAAAAAACAAACAAATCCCAAAACGCTAAAAGGTAAAAGTAAAGGTTCCCCTTGCACATACGTGCTAGTCGTTGCCGACTCTAGGGGGTGGTGCTCATCTCTGTTTCAAAGCCGAAGAGCCAGCGCTGTCCGAAGACATCTCCGTGGTCATGTGGCCGGCATGACTCAACGCCAAAGGCGCATGGAACACTGTTACCTTCCCACCAAAGGTGGTCCCTATTTTTTCTACTTGCATTTTTACGTGCTTTCGAAACTGCTAGGTTGGCAGAAGCTGGGACAAATAACGGGAGCTCACCCCGTTACACAGCAGCACTAGGGATTCGAACCGCTGAGCTGCCGACCTTTCAGTCAACAAACTCAATGTCCTAGCCCCTGAGCCACCGTGTCCTAATACTTTCAAATTTCCTAATACTTTCAAATTATTTCCTAATACTTTCAAATTAAGTAATTGGTTATTTTCAGAAAGTGAAGAGGAACTAAAGAGCCTTCTGAGGCAGGTGAAGGAGGAGAATGCAAAAGCTGGCTTGAAACTCAACATTAAGAAAACTAAGATCATGGCACCTGGCCTTCTCAGTTCATGGCAAATAGAGGGGGAAGAAATGGAGGTAGTGAGAGATTTTATTTTCCTGGGCTCCAAGATCACCGCAGATGGGGACTACAGCCAAGAAATTAAAAGACACTTGCTCCTGGGGGGTGGAAAGTCATGGCAAAGCTAGACAGCATACTAAAAAGCAGAGACATCACCCTGCCAACAAAAATATGTATAGTGTGTATGGTTTTCCCAGTATGGCTGTGAAAGTTGGACCATAAGAAAGGCTGAGCACCAAAGAACTGAAGCCTTTGAGCTATGGTGCTGGAGAAGACTCCTGCGAGTCCCTTGGACTGCAAGGCGATCAAACAAGTCAGTCCTAGAGGAGATCAATCCTGACTGCTCTTTAGAAGGCCAGATCCTGAAGAGGAAACTCAAATACTTTGACCACCTAATGAGAAGGAAGGACTCAGTGGAGAAGAGCCTAATGCTGGGAAAGATTGAGGGCAAAAGAAGAAGGGGACGACAGAGAACGAGGTTCAGGAGTCACTGAAGCAGTCGGCATGAGATTAAATGGACTCCAGAGGATGGTAGAGGACAGGAAGGCCTGGAGGAACATTGTCCATGGGGTGGGACATGATTTCGCAACTAACCACAAAAAAATTGGTTATTTTGGCCAGGAGGTTAGGAGAGCAGCTGATGGAGGTGTGAGTCAATTTTCTGCTAGAAACATCCGCTTTGTTCTACCTAATGATAGGTCTGGCTGTCTATTTCAGAGCAATAGAAGTAAAAAATCTGTTAGGAAAGTCATCAGAGCATCAGGCAACAGAAGAACAAGCGCACCGTTAATGAAGATATAGGAGACTTCACAGAAGGAGTCTATGGATATTACAGAATTGGCTGACCTTCGGTATTGATTTCAGAGGTGAAGTTGGCCGGTAGCTCAGGTGGCTTTAAATAAAAGAGACAATTAGATGAACGAGTGTGGAGGAGATGACATCTCTCTGGGCCTTTTAGTCTTGGTAGTTAAACAAAAATCTATGTGTTCAATGACAGCATAACAGTGAATGCTTTGGGAAGAATGACAAAATATTTCTGTGGCTGCCATTCTTTGTTCAGGACTAGAAGTATTGGACAAAATGATAGTGTAGAAAGTTAGCCCCTACCCCTGTCCTAGAAGAATGAAATATTTTGAGAAATATTAAAAAGGCAGAATATTATATTTCCCTGGGTGATAAAAGAAGAAACATGTTTTAAAGACAAAGAGCAGCTCCCTGCCCCAAGCAGATATTTGGTGCCCATTAAGAAAGACTGGGCCAGCCAATCTACAAGACAAAAGATCTCCAGCTCCAGAGTGATGGGATTAAGACATGACCCTCCGGGACATAATAAGTTTAACTCATCTAGCCGCAGAGCTCACCACATGGCACGATCACTGGGAACATTGCATCACCCAGCAAACTTCAACCAAACCTGAGACTCAGACAATCTACAAAGTTAGCTAGGACCCCCACAACAGCCAATAGAATACATTTTCTTGCACAGGAACAGGAAGTTCAAGTGCAAAGCCCAAGAGAGGGTATAAATAGCCCTCTCTCTCAACTCCAGGTGGTCAGCTGTCCAGGACCATGTGCTTGGTGGTTCTGCTTCATCATTAAACCATCTTTCGAATCAGCCTCCATGTTTTCAGTGCCTTTCTCTCAGGCTTAGAACTGAACTAAATGGATATTTCTTCCAACTGTAGGAAACATTATTGGCCAGAAGGATTAGGGCAGGGGTCTCCAACCTTGGCCACTTGAAGACTTGTGGACTTCAACTCCCAGAGTTCCTCAGCTAGCTTTGAAGTCCACAAGTCTTCAAGTGGCCAAGGTCGGAGACCCCTGGATTAGGGGATAATTCTAAGATAGAGAGAGGGAGGGAGAAAAAAAAACCCATTTCAACAGCCTTCTGCAGCCTGACACACTATAGATCAGGGGTCTCCAACCTTGGCCACTTTAAGACTTGTGAACTTCAATTCCTGTAAGAGTCCTGTGGCACATTTGGAGGGCACTAAGTTGAAGTGGCTTAAAACACCATGTAGCAGATCTTCTTTCAAACAGAATTCACCTTTTGTTACTATGGAAGCAGGTTATGCATAGCAGAGGATGATCTATGAGACAGGAAATCTATTGAATTTTTTTTTTTTTTGCTTTAACCATTTGTTGTCAAAAAAAAAGCAAAGGGAGGTTTTAATCAGAAATTTAAGCCTTTCTATTCCCCTCCCCTGGGGGGGGTGCGGGAATATTTTTTTGCACTTTAAAATCAGCAAAATAAGTGTTGTTTAAGTCATTGAGGTAAAAAATAAATTTTTTTATTAGCATCTCTTTTTTTTTCATATGCAAGTAAGCAAAAAAACATAACATTTATGACTGTTATCTGTGCAGTGGTTTTAGTGAAGTGGAATAGTTTTGCTTTAAAGCATATGAAAGAGAATTTTTATTTTTTTTATGGGTAAAAATACCAGATATTTGGGGGGGGGGGAGTGACAATTTTTTTTTTCTGAGTAATTTAAATAACTTTAGGAAGAGTTCAATAATCTTAATATTAATACATAATATTTTGGATTTTATCAAATAGTATTTAGCAGTGTTGGAAGAAATATCCATCTGGTTCAGTTCAAAGACACTGGAGACAAAATGGAGGCTGGAGGCTGATTGGAAAGATGGTTTAATGATGAAGCAGAAGCACCTGGGTGTTTCTGGGCAGCTGACAGATGGAGTTGAGAGTGGGGGGATTTTATACCTTCTCTTAGGCTTTGCCCTTGAACTTCCTGTTCCTGTGCAAAAACATGTGTTCTATTGCTGTTGTCAGACTCCCATGGTGCCACGTATGGGTTATTTAGGGGTCATAGCTGGCTCTATAGGAAAAGTACAAATCCTAGGTGTTTGTCTGAGCTAAGTTTGGTTGACACTTCTGAGGGTGATGCAATAATTCCTATTGTGGCTTTTGGCTCTTGGATGAGGGCTAATCTTTGTTCAGACTTTGCTGCAGAGAGTAACGGATTACCAAATCTGCATTTCTAAAGCTGTCCCTGCTCAGTATCTGCTTGGGGGACAAGGAGCTGGGGCTCTGAGTTTGTGTCTCCCTTATTGTGACCCAGGCCCAAGTAGGTATTATTAGATGCAATCAGTTTGAAAACAAACAGACTTTATTAGAACAGCTGAGAATTAAATCATTCTCAGCGTAGTCCAAACTAATACAAACAAAAAAATCTTCATTAACACCATTCTTCAGTCTTATCACCAGTCTTGGTCTAATTAGGCAAACTGCCAAAGGCTTTTCTTGGCAAAAGTTCAGAAGCAGAAGACGCCGACAAGAAATAAATGCAGCAAGACAAGAAACAAGTCTATCAATGTTGTTTTCCGACAAAGAGCCCAAAGAGCCGTTGCTGGTCTTTTAAGCCTTAGGGGAGGGGCCAATCATCTCTTGGCCCTACTCCCGAGTCATCCTCTTTGCTTTAGCTGCTCTTGCCTTCTGGCATCTCTTCTCATGCATGCACTAGGAACAGGCTCCTCCTGTTCCTCTGCCTCACTACTATCAGCCTCTGGAGGCTCCGGAGTCCACACATCACTCCCCAATGGCCCTGGCCCCATCTCTGCCTCTGATGCAGAGCCCTCAACCAGGGCCTTCCCCAGTCTCCACCAGGACTGGCCTATGTTCTTCCTCAGCCTAACTGCTGTCCAACTCCGCTGCCAGCTCTGCAGGCTGCTGGCGGACCACAACATCCCTTAAGATTTTTCTATTTCTCTTTTAGGGGAAATATTTTATACTGGCTTTTTAAAAGCATTCCTCAAAATATGTCATTCTTGTAGAAGGGGTGATGGCGGCTTCCCATAGTAGTTTCCGTCTTGCTGCGATAATTAATATATCTTGATAAATGGCTTTGTGAACTTTATCTGTCAACTGGCATCCAGTATATAATGAAATTAAAGAGAAATTAAAGGGCCTCTGGTGGCTCAACAGACTAAGACAGTCTGTTATTAACAGCAGCTGCTTGCAATTACTGCAAGTTCAAGTCCCACCAGGCCCAAGGTTGACTCAGCCTTCCATTCTTTATAAGGTAGGTAAAATGAGGGCCCAGATTGTTGGGGGCAATAAAAGTTGACTTTGTATATAATATACAAATGGATGAAGACTATTGCTTAACACAGTGTAAGCCACCCTGAGTCTTCGGAGAAGGGCGGGATATAAATGCAAATAATAAAAAAAATATCCCGACTTTAGTTGTTCATAGTACCCATGTTCCATTCATGGCAGCCAAATCAAGCACTCAATAATTATCATTAATTTTCAATCCATAGGTTACAATCAGCGCGTGTTGCATACTGTGTTTTGGAAAGTTTTCCTGAGTACCAAAAGCATGGAGCAATCCAGAAATGGAAGAGGGAAAATTAGCGTGGTGGGAGAAAAAAAGATTAAAATAAAATGATTTAAATGAAAACAGTATAATGAACGTATCTGCATGTTCATTAAAGAATATTTCTGGCTCTTAACATTATTTGCATGATGGTAGCATCACAAACGGGGAAGGTACCATGTGGGCAAATATGTCCAATTCTGGAATTTAAATTGTGTGCCTGACAGATGGTTGATTGGTCTCTGTTTGAACATATCTATCAAGGGGAACTTATTCTTCTCTACATAGTAATTTTATTGTCGGATTGTTTTTACCTCCTAAGAAATCTTTCCTAGCATTCCGATGGAATCTAACTTTCTGTTCCTTGCCCTTGAAAGAATAGGAGGTAGATAATTGCTATCTTTGTAGCGATAACTGTTCAGATTTCTCTCCTCCTGGCAGAACTGTCTTCAATTTTTCTTTTCTCATAGACAAACATAACTTATTCCTTCATAGTATACTGTATAGCATCTAGTTCCTAGATCAAGGGTTCCCAAACTTGGCAATTTTAAGATGTATGGAAATCCTGGGAGTTCAAGTCCACATGTCTTAAACTTGCCATACTTGGAAACTGTTGTGACCCAGGCCCAAGTGGTTATTACCAGACACAATCAGTCATAAACAAACATATTAGAATGGCTGAGAATTACTTCATTTTCAGCTTAGTCCAAATTGAGTCCAAAACAAAGACCTTCATAAAAAGTCCTTTGGCCTTATCACAAACCTTTGTCTTCTTTGGCACCCTGCCAAAGGCTTTTCTTGGCAAGAACCCTGTGAAGTTCAGAAAAAAGGAGACAAGAAACAATTGTAGCAATGTTGCTTTCCTACAAAGAACCCAAGAGACATTGCTGCTCTTTTAAGCCTTATGGGAGGGGACAATCATCTCTTATTCCCATCGTCCTTTTTGCTTTAGCCGCTCTTGCTTTTGGGCAGCTCTTCACATGCGTGCACTAGGAACAGGCTTTTCCTGTTCCTCTGCCTCTCTGCTGTCTGCCTCTGGAGGCCCCGGAGTCCGCGCATCGCTCCCAGATGGCCCTGGCTCCATCTCTGCCTCTGATGCAGAGCCCTCGTCTGGGCCTTTTTTTTTTATTTGCATTTATATCCCGCCCTTCTCCGAAGACTCAGGGCGGCTTACACTATGTTAGCAATAGTCTTCATCCTATTTGTATATTTATATACAAAGTCAACTTATTGCCCCCAACAATCTGGGTCCTCATTTTACCTACCTTATAAAGGATGGAAGGCTGAGTCAACCTTGGGCCTGGTGGGACTAGAACCTGCAGTAATTGCAGGCAGCTGTGTTAATAACAAACTGTCTTACCAGTCTGAGCCACAGAGGCCCTGACTCCGGACTGGCCCCTTGCCCTCCCCAGCCTCCTCACTGTCCAACTCCGCTGCCAGGTCTGCAGGCTGCTGGCAGACCACAACAGGAACCTCTGATCTAGATCATCCTCACTGCCATCCTCTAGAACAGGGATGTCAAACTCGATTTCATTGAGGGCTACATTAGGGTTGTATTTGACCTTGGGGGACTGGGGTGCACATGGCCAGGGTGGGCATGGCCAGCTTACATCACTTGTATCAGGGGCTCTTGTGGTGGCCCGAACCTCTGCCAGTGAAAACGGGCTCCCAAGCTCCGTATTTGGTGGCAGAGGGCTTCAGGAGGCCGTCATGGCTGAAAACAGAGTCTTGCAGGGACATGCGCAGCCTTCCTGAGCACTGTTTTCACTGGCAAGGCACCACAGGCCAGTCCTTCGCTGTTTCCAGGGCAGAGTTGCAGACCAGATCTAAGCATCCCATGGGCCAGATCCAGCCTGAAGGCCTTGAGTTTGACATATCTGCCCTAGAAGATTTTTCAACTGTAGCAACTTTAAGCTATCTGAACTCCAACTCCCAGAACTTAGGGATGGGACTGGTTAAGGAATTCTGGGAATTGAAGGCCAGACATAAACTTGGTAAGATTGAAAAACACTGATCTAGATCAGCTTCACGTTCCATTCTAATTGAATTCATCAATTATAACATCTAGCATAGAAAAAAATAGAATGTGTAGAATAAAGTCCCCTTACTAGGGTTCCACTTTTTTGGGGGGTGGGGAAATCAGCTGACTTTTAATGCATTGGTTGTGACAGGCATTGATCAACTGACTGGCTGGTCACCAAGCCTGATGTCATGGGCTGAGAGAGAATGGCTCAAAGTCACCCAACTGACTTTCATGCCTAAAGTGGAACTAGAACTCACAATTCTGGAAGTTCACACATCTTAAAACGGCCAAGGTCGAGAAAAAAAATGGCTTCCATGTTTTCCCCACCCAAAGTCCAAGTCCCTGCCCAACACTCATATATCCATCACATGGTCCAATCAAAACACTGTCCCAACTGAAGATTTCTCCCAGTTCCAACTGCCCAGGTGCAGGGCAAGATGTCCTTGACTCTCTGAAAAAGGAATGTTATTATGATTATATATCACCCTGGCTCCATACAATCCCCCCTCCCAGTTTCCCACAGCAGTAAATGTGGCAGGCCTGAAGATTCAATACAAAAGATGGCTTCCAGGCTTGACAGGTTGTCCCAAAGGTGCTTTTTTTCAAGAGGCAACTGGACTTCCTTGTTTTGCTTTGAAGACGTTTCGCTTCTCATCCAAGGAGCTTCTTCAGCTCTGACTGGATGGTGGGGAAATGGAAGGATTTAAACTGCTTGCAGACAGTTGGTCATTTGTATTCTTCTTGCAAGTCGTTAAGGCCACCTGGAAGTTTATCTGTGTCATCAGGGCCAGCTGAGTGATTCAAATGGGTGTGGAGCCTTCTTGGGACTGTTGAAAAGACTGTACAACATAGTATAAATCTTTCCATTCCCCACCATCCAGTCAGAGCTGAAGAAGCTTCTTGGATGAGAAGCAAAACGTCTTCAAAAGAAAAAAAAACAAGAAAGTCCAGTTGCCTTCAGTTCAATTCTTTCTTGTCCTTATGTGGCTTCGGTAGATGGATTTAAAACAACAACAAACAAATCAGTACTAAAATTCTTAGCCCACCTGCTTTATATTCTGGGCTGAGGTTTCTAGGCTGAGAAAACATGCATGTCTGAATAATCCCTTAAAAAGCGACAGTGTTTCTTTTTGCCCTGCGGCAGCCTACAATCCCTTTTCCCCCCACCATGAAATGCACTGACCTGACATCTTGTCACAATTTCCCCCCCCCCCCATCTCTCCATCTGCAACATTCGAATGGGAGATGAGCATCTTACCAGCTTCTGTTGTTCATCAGTAGAGTATCTCTTTGAAATGTGGCCCTTTGGTAATTGTTTTAATTGTCAGTCTGTTCTGATGAAAAGAGTGTGTGGGGGAAGCAACGCAACCGAGTGTCACTGTTGGTGTTGGCTGAAATCCGCCTTGCAATCTCCACTCTAATTGTTCTTCTGTTCCTATAATACATTCTGTGGTCATTTTCTCAGATGTCCTTTGCTTCCTTCATATTTTTTTATGTCTCTGTATACACAATTTGGTGATGATCAAATTGTGTATACAGAGACATAAAAAGCATCACCCTGCCAAAAAAAGTACGTATGGTCAAGGTTATAGAATAGAATAGAATAGAATAGAATAGAATAGAATAGAATAGAATAGAATAGAATAGAATAGAATAGAATAGAATAGAATTCTTTATTGGCCAGGTGTGATTGGACACACAAGGAATTTGTCTTGGTGCATATGCTCTCAGTGTACATAAAAGAAAAGATACGTTCATCAAGAATCATAAGGTACAACACTTAATTATGGTTTTCCCAGCAATGTATGGCTGTGAAGGTTGGACTATAAGAAAGGCTGAGCGCCAAAGAATTGAGCCCTTTGAACTCTGGTGCTGGAGAAGACTTCTGCGAGTCCCTTGGACTGCAAGGCGATCAAACTGGTCAGTCCTAGAGGAGATCAACCCTGACTGCTCTTTAGAAGGCCAGATCCTGAAGATGAAACTCAAATACTTTGGCCACCTAATGAGAAGGAAGGACTCAGTGGAGAAGAGCCCAATGCTGGGAACGATTGAGGGTAAAAGGAGAAGGGGATAAATGGAAAAATGAAGAAATCCCTCCGGGAGGAGAAATAATAAGAAAGATTTTGAGATGTGCAGAAATGGACAGGCTGACACTAGAACTCAAAAACAAGAATGAGACAGAATACTATAAAAACTGGAATAAAGTGTACCATTGGTTGGAAAGGAGGAAAGGAGTTGGAACAAAAAAGATTTAGGGTTTGTAGAATTAATACTGGATAGTATTAATAAATGTAAATAGTAAATAAATAATAAATAGATAGTAAATGAGGACAAGGGATATGTATATAAGAACAAAGTAGCAATGTATGCTAAATAGTAATTATATTTGTTGTTATGGAAAGAATACATATGGATATAATAAGACCA
This sequence comes from Ahaetulla prasina, assembly GCF_028640845.1. Taxonomy (NCBI): domain Eukaryota; kingdom Metazoa; phylum Chordata; class Lepidosauria; order Squamata; family Colubridae; genus Ahaetulla; species Ahaetulla prasina. The sequence goes on from NC_080539.1 coordinate 17,044,440, forward strand.
GGAACAGGATAAGACCGTGTTCAATATTTTTAATGTTTATTAAATAAAAAACTTAAAAGAAGAAGAAGAAAGGGACGATAGAGAACGAGGTGGCTGGATGGAGTCACTGAAGCAGTTGGCGTAAGCTTAAATGGACTCCAGAGGATGGTAGAGGACAGGAAGGCCTGAAGGAATGTTGTCCACGGGGTCGCGATGGGTCGAACACGACTTTGCAACTAACAACAACAATAATGTATCATCAAGTCAGTGTTGACTCTTAGTGACCACAAAGAACATCTTCTCCAGGGTGTTCTGTTCCCACTTCAGCTCTTTACAACAATGTACCTTATCATCTTCTACTCTTTCCTTCCACCTTTTCCAGCATTATAATTGGCCTCCAGAGGACTAAGTCCTATCCTAATGTGTCCAAAGTGGGATAATTTGAGCCTGGTTAATTGCGCCTCGAGTGAGAACTTGGGGTTGATCAGTTCCATGATCCATTTGTGGTCCATGGTATTCTCAGGTGTCTTCTGTAACATCAAAAGTGTCGATGCTGTTACTGTTCTGTACCTTCAGAGTCCATAGGTGAACACAGCGATTGCCAATTTTTAAATCTTGCTTGAAGTTTGACCATGTTTGAGTTCCTCCAGTTTAAATTTTTAAACTATTTATACAAGGCATTTGGAGAAATGTTAAAAACACAATTTTTAAAAGTACCTAAACCAAGATGAAATATTCATTTTAGGAAACCTGTTAGAAAGGAGCACTTTGCTTAAAAGGATTATAGGGGGATAATTCAGTTCTCTGAAGAAAAGCCAGCTGGGACAGGATTGTATTATGTAATAAATAATAATAATAATAACCTGCAACAGTATTTTTAACACCATCAAACAACATCTGGATAACTGTGCAATGAAACATAATAATAACTTACATCCTTTGACAGAACCTTTAATTTCATCAAACAACATCTGCCAATTGTAGGTCCTTGGGAAGGACTCAATAGGTAGCTAAAAATGCCAAATCCAGTCTAAACATATGACAGATTGTTTGATCAAATTAATGACAGTGTATTAAGTTTTATCTTACCTGATTTCCATCAACTCTTAAGTGCTTTACAAATTATTAAAAAAATTAAAAAACAAGAAAAAAACTAGAGAGAGAAAAAAAGGAGGGTAGAGATGGCAAGATGACAAAAAAAACAACCATACATATTATGATCCCGTTGCACATCATTATTACATAATATTTATGGCAAGAACAAATACTCTTGACGGTACACAAGAACAAAATTAAATTAAAAGGTGATTTGAATGAAATTCAATGGTGAAAAAAGTAAGGTTCTACATTTAGGCAAGAAAAACAAAATGCACTGTGAGAGGGATCTTGGAGTCCTAGGGGACAACTATTTAAATATGAGCCAAGAGTGTGCAGCAGCTGCCAAAAATGCCAACACAGTTCTAGGCTGCATAAACAGAGAGATAGAATCAAGATCACGTGAAGTATTAGTACCACTTTATAATGCCTTGGTAAGCCCACACTTGGAATACTGCATCCAGTTTTGGTCACCACAATGTAAAAAAGACTTACCAAGACTTTAGAAAGAGTGCAGAGAAGAGCAACGAAGATGATTAGGGGACTGGAGGCTAAACATATGAAGAACGGTTGCAGGAACTGGGTATGTCTAGTTTAATGAAAAGAAGGACTAGGGGAGACATGATAGCAGTGTTCCAATATCTCAGGGGCTGCCACAAAGAAGAGGGAGTCAAACTATTCTCCAAAGCATCTGAGGGCAAGACAAGAAGCAATGGGAGGAAACTAATCAAGGAGAGAAGCAACCTAGAACTAAGGAGAAATTTCCTGACAGAACAATTAACCAGTGGGACAAGTTGCCTCCAGAAGTTGTGAATGCTCCAACACTGGAAGTTTTTAAGAAGATGTTGGATAACCATTTGTCTAAAGTGGTGTAGGGTGTTTTGCCTAAGCAGAGGGTTGGACTAGAAGACCTCCAAGGTCCCTTCCAACTCTTCTCTTCTCTTGTCTTCTCGAAAGAGACCATTGAGCAAGGAATAACATTAAAGGAGGATATGGCTGAAAAATCTGACATCCTACTTGGAGGACCCAGAATAGATTGATAGTCGGAGAATCTAAATGTAAAACCAATATCTCAAGTTGGTTTTAGGGGATAACAACATGCTATGTGTATGTGGAGAGAAACAGAGCCCAGGTCATCTACTGGTATGTTGGCTACTACCAAAAACATGTACTTATTTTGGCCAATGACAAAGCCAAGAAGGCAGCTTCACTCTGGCAGTTTAAAGTTTGATTTAGACATGGAAGAATTACATAATATTGACTTAATACTGTCCTACGTATGTTCATTCACATATGTACACACATGCCTACATACACAGAAACCACATTGTTCTATAAACACACCCCTCTTTTAAACAGTGTCAATTTTTCTTTTTTTCAAATGAAGCAAAATACAGATTATTTCTAAAAGACATTTTAAAAAAGGAAGGAAAGAACAGCAGTGCCTGGAGCAGTGGTAATCAGTAAGTCTAGAGAGAAAAGTGTCAACTTTCCCAGCTCTTTCACCTTGCTGGAAACAATCTTCCAGTTTCAAGATCTATATTTCTTGAACCTCTCATTCTTAGTTTCGCCTGGTTCCATGCCCTACAAAGAAATCTTTGGCTTACTAGCCCTGGGTTGGATATTATAGTCTATCATACTTTACATACTATGGTCAACTCTAGACAGTTGGACTGTAGTGGGTTTCTCCTTCGCACCCTATTCAAACAACAGCTATGAACTAAGTGATGGGATTCAAATAATTTAACAACTGGTTCTCTGCCCTAATGACCAGCTGGGTGGGCGTGACCATGGTGGGCGTGGCCAGGGGAGTGTGACAGGCAGCACTCAGCCTCCTACACCCCCCTGGGAGTAAAAACGGGCTGTGGGGGACGCTGCCCTACTGCACCTCATTTTGGGCCTAGTAGGCCTCCCTGTGGCCCCCTGGGAGCAAAAATGGGTAGTGGGTAGGCTGCGCCGCACCTCCCATGCCCCGTTTTGGACCTAGTAGGCCTCTCTGCACTTACCTGGGAGGGGAAATGGGGTGAATGGAGACTTATTTATTTATTTTTATTTATTTATTTATTTTGTCACTCAGTATATATAAGCATAAGCATGAAATAATTATACAATATATAAACATATATACGAGTATGAGTATGTAATAACTATATTAATTGGATATAACAAAAGGAAACAATAGGACAGGAACGGTAGGCACGCTTGTGCTCTTATGCACTTCTGGAAGGGGCAGGGAGGGGTGGGGCCAGCCAGCAATTTAACAACCGGTTTGGCCAAAGTATATGAACTGTATGCAAGCTTTATCTGTTCCTTCTGCAGATTTTTTTCTTGCCTAATTTATGGTCTCTGAGTCCCAGCGGTATCTGTCGAGTTACCTGATTTATAGTCCAGTTCATAAAACTATTGAAAAGCTGCTAACTGCCTCCTGCTTGTTCACCACTCAGCCTAGTGCAGAGGTATTTGCTTGTGCACAACCTATATGTCCCTTAACAAAATGGCTGTCTTCTCCCAAATGATAGCTTAAACCAGGGGTCAGCAACTTGAGGCTCTGGAGCCGCATGTGGCTCTTTCACCCTTCTGCTGCGGCTCCCTGTCACTCAAAATATGTGTGACAAGGTGTGACACCCGTCGGCACACGATTTATTGAGCTTTTCAAACCCAGGTAGGCCAACCATGGATAAATCCAAGAAAAGAAAAGTTTCATAAGAAAGCAGAACATTTAATTCAACTACATATACTAGTTTTGTGGCCGCTCAAGAAATAGTCAGGCACGGGAAGGGTTTTGTGGCTCCCGGTGTTTTCTTTTCTTTTGGAAATGGGTCTAAATGGCTCTTTGAGTGTTTAAGGTTGCAGACCCCTGGCTTAGCCTCAAAAGCAGTCAGCAGTACAGTGAGGATGCTCAGAGCTGAAATCCAAAGAGGCTTTATGAATAATATTTTATTTATTTATTTAATTTATTTATTTTGTCAAACACAACAATATATATAAGTATAAGCATGAAATAACCACACAAGGTGAATACAACCAAAGGGAACATTAGGGCAGGAATGGTAGCACTTTTGTGCTCTTATGCACGCCCCTTACAGACCTCTTAGGAATGGGATGAGGTCAATAGTAGATAGTCTTTGGTTAAAGCTTTGTGGATTTTTGGGAAGAGACGACAGAGTCAGGTAGTGCATTCCAGGCATTAACAACTCTGTTACTGAAGTCATATTTTCTACAATCAAGATTGGAGCGGTTCACATTAAGCTTAAATCTATTGTGTGCTCATGTATTGTTGTGATTGAAGCTGAAGTAGTCTTGAAGTAGGAAGGGCCGTGGTGGCTCAGGCTGTAAGATATCCTGTTATTAAAACACAGCAGCCTGCAATTACTGCAGGCTTGAATCCCACCAGGCCCAAGGTTGACTCAGCCTTCCATCCTTTATAAGGTAGGTAAAATGAGGACCCAGATTGTTGGGGGGGCAATAAGTTGACTTTGTAAATATACAAATAGAATGAGACTATTGCCTTACACACTGTAAGCCGCCCTGAGTCTTCGGAGAAAGGCGGGATATAAATGTAAATAAAAAAAAAAAACAGGAAGGACATTGTAGCAGATGATTTTATGAGCTATGCTCAGGTCATGTCAAAGGGGGCGTAGTTCTAAATTTTCTAAATCCAGAATTTCAAGTCTGGTGGCATAAGGTATTTTGTTGCGATCAGAGGAGTGGAGGACTCTTCTTGTAAAATATTTCTGGACACGCTCAATTGTATTAATGTCTGAAATGCAGTGTGGGTTCCAGACAGATGAGCTGTAATCAAGACTTGGTCTAGCAAATGTTTTGTATGCTCTGGTTAGTAGTGTAATCTTTCCAGAGAAGAAGCTACGCAAGACTAGGTTTACAACTCTTAATACCTTAATAATAGTCTAGATCAGGGGTGTCAAACTCAAGGCCTGTGGGGCCAGATCTGCCCCGCGGGGTGCTCCGATTTGGCTCACGGGGCTGCTCTGGAAACAGCAAAAGATGAGCCTGCAGTGTCTTTGCCAGTGAAAATGGAGTTCGGGAGGGCGGCATGCAACCCTCCTGAGCTCCATTTTTACTGGCAGTGGGTTGCAGGAGGCCATTGCAGGCAAAAACGGAGCTTGAGAGCCTGTTTTCACTGGCAGAGTGCTCGGGCCACCACAAGCGCCTCCGACACAAGTGACATTGACCTGGCTGTGTCCCCCCCCTGCCCACGCCCCCCCTGTCCCCCGCAAGGTCAAACACAACCCTGATGCGGCCCTCCATGGAATAGATTTTGACACTCCTGGTCTAGATGACAAGAGTTTCCTTCCCAGAAATGGGACTATTCTCTGCAGCATCCTTTTCTTATTATTTTATAAAATAGCACAAAACTAGAACCTGTTTTTTTCCCCCTCTTGGCAACATGAACGAAGAGCTAATGGCGCTCATTGTCAAGAAAAATACATGGCTGTCGAAAAGGAGATTTGAAACGGAGCTTTCCTCCTTCCTCCCCACCAACACCATTAAATCCCGAACATAAAAATTTACTGAGTTGCACCGTTGCAACAAATCACAAGCAGCCACAGCTTTGGGGCAAGTCTCGATTGATCTATATCCCAATTTACTGCTGATTGTGAGTGCTGAAGCTTGACTTTCTCCATTCCCTGTTTGTTTTGTGCCTGGCATTGCAATGATGGGGATCTAAACAGCATCATTCAGATGGCAGTTAGCTAAGGAGTTTCTTAAAAGTAACATGCCAAGTTTGTGGGTCTGCTCTGAATGAGGACAGCGGCAAAGGAAAATGAATCAAGTAGAAGGGAAGGATTGGAGAAGCTGGAATTGATGAGCTCCTCAGAAAGAAAGAGTTGAGGAAGCTGGCAGTTCAAACTGCCCTTTATTGCTCCAAATTTCCCCAAACACTCCCACGTTTCTGGCAAGTCCCAGAAATGTGTGTAAAGTGATACACACACACACACACACAGACAGACAGACAGACACGCACACACACACACGCACACACACCAGTGGTGGGATTCAGCCAGTTCGCACCACTTTGGAAGAACCGGTTGTTAACTTTCTGAGCAGTTTGGTGAACTGATTGTTGGAAGAAATCATTAGGGCAGAGAACCGGTTATTAAATTACGTGAATCCCACCACTGACACACACCCCTCAAGCAGCCTTTGGCTGCAATTAGTCCAGTCCAACACTCTGGGCACCATGGCTGCAAAGCAAGAAGTTCAGCAGGGCAAGTTGAGGAGTTCAGGAAGCAAAGGAGCAAGACAAATATCCAGAAATTCAGAAGGAATGCAAGGAATCCAGGAAAGTTCAAACATCGGCATGTGATACTCCAAGAATTCAGCATTTGTTCCCAATAAATGCCCCTCCCCACAGTGTCTCTTAAGTCTCAGTCCCCAGGTGTGCCTTGTGAAGAGGGGCAGGACACTCTTCTCCCAAGTAGCCAAGTCAATCTGCGCTGTTCTCACCTTCTCTCCACTCTCCATGCTCAAGGATCAGGAGGGGGCAGTCCCTACTCATCACCTGAGCTCTGGCTCTCATGTTCACTGCTTAGTCTCTCTGAGTCATCCTGCCCCTGTTCCTCCCTGCCTACAAGCCATCCCGATCCTGAAAGGCCCTGGCCTGACTGGGTCTGTTCCTCCCCGTTTTCCTCTGAAGCCAATGAAGCTCAATCTCTGTCGGCTCCAATTCCAGCTCGTCTTCCCCCACAGATTCAGGCTTCAACGGCGGCATCACCATCAAAGAACTTCTCTCTACCAGAATATGGTGAGAGAAAAGGTCCCTGAGGATGGGCTCCAGCGCGAGTCTGAAAGCTTGGAAGACTAAACCTCTGGTCCCAGTGACCGACCCAGATTGGATCCTGCAACATTATCCTGGAATGTATATATTCACCTTCATTCGGAAGCCATACTGTATGTACTAAGCTAGCTGGATCAGATGTCCAAATCAAGTAAGACAGTTTTCTGAGTTTTAAAATGGAAGCAGTGCAACAGTTCACATAGTTCCATAAATTTACATTCAAAGTTAAAGTTCTTTTTGAGTTGAACTCAAGACCTGGTAGGTACATGAACCTGTCCATGCATTTTTCTTTGACAACCATGTCAGAAATGGTTTACTATTACTGGCAGGGTGTAAAAATGAAGGCAGGAACAGCACACACTGAACAGCGCCATCAAATATTGTGTACAGGAGCATCTGTACAGAAAATTTGTACAGAATGTGGTTTAAATCCTTTTAAGTCTAGATGGGAGATCCCACAAAAGATTGTGAAGAATAAGAAAACTAACATCTCATGGGACTTCCAGACTTAGACAGACAGGCAGTACTGGCTAATCAACCAGACATTGTGGTAGTAGACAAGGACCAGAAGACAGTGGTAGTGATAGATGTAGTGATGCCAAGTGACAGCAATGTTTGGAAGAAGGAGTATGAGAAGCTGGAGGAGTACCAGAGCCTGGAGGAGAAACTAGGGAACATGTGGACAGAAAAGGCCAAAGTGGTTGCAGTGGTGGAAGAGCACTTGGGGCTGTGACTCCTAAGCCAGGAGAAGTGATCCAACAGATGTCAATCAGAATAGAGCTGGGAGGGATCTTGGAGCTCTTCTAGTCTAACCTCTTGCACAAGCAGGAGACCCTATACCATTTAACACAAGTGGCTGTTCAGTCTCTTCTTAAAAACCTCCAGTGATGGAACACCCACAACTTCTGAAGGCAAGCTGTTCCACTGGTTAATTGTCCTCACTGTAAGGAAGTTTTCCTTAGTTTCAGGTTCCTTCTTTCCTTGATTAGTTTCCATCCATTGTTTCTTGTCCTGCCTACAGGTGCTTTGGTAAATCCCAGGAACGACATCAGAGCTTCCTGTCCAGAAGAGTGCAGTGCTTTGAATGGCTAAGATACTGTGCAGACCCCTCAAACTCCCAGGCCTCTGATAGGGGATCATAGATGGATGGATGGATGGATGGATGGATGGATGGATGGATGGATGGATCAATGGATCGAAGACAGTCATTCTGAACAGAGGCAATTGTATGTATGTATATATTATGTATGTATCAGGGATGGTTCTAGTTACCTTTATTACCATTTCGCATCGTGCCTGCGCTTCTGCATGCGCAGAAGAGTTTTGATGACGTGATGATGGGTGGAGCCTCCTACCAGTTTTACCACCGGTTCTATAGAACTGGTCCGAATTGGGGGCAACCCACCACTGGTATGTATGTATTTATCCATCCATCCATCAATCCTCCCAGTCTGGTCAACTGCTCTAGGATTTCTGGTGGTTCCCCCATCCAATTCCTAATGAAGTCCAATGCTCCTTAGCTTTCTGAGCTAAGCTAAAGTCATAACAGCCTATGTACGGCTACTGCACTCCATCCTGATTCACTGTCTTGAATTGGACCAATCCATTTTGAGGCAGTGAGGGGTCCTTGGTGCTCCCTGAACTTGGTTGTTTTCTTGCAGACATTGTGTTTTTTTTTATTATTCAAACTAGGTAACATTAAGAAAACAATCTCAACTCAGAGAGGCGCCAAGAAAACAATCAAGCTCAGAGAGGTGGCAAGGACCCCTCATTTCAACCCCAAGCTACAAATATTCACCTTTATTAATTTGAGGCAGTGCCTCAAAAGAATTGCTCTACTCTGACAGCTTGAATCGCCCTGCTTGATTTGGCTAGTCACTTCAGTCCAATTGAAAAGAGCATCTGTGTATGCCTAAACTATTGCCTAAAACAGGGGTCTGGAAACTTGGCTCTTTTAAGACTTGTGGACTTCAACTCCGAAAAGGAACTCTGGGAGTTGAAGTCCACAAGTCTTAAAAGAGCCAGGTTTGCAGATCCCTGGCCTAGAATAAAGCGGGTAGCTCTCTCAGCTTTACTTCAATGGGGGGACATTTCAGTTTTGTACTTGTCTTCGATTCTTAAAAAGATACGGAAAAAGACTGCTATGCTTAGAACAATATGGACTCTCCAAAGTACATCAGAGTTACACCCTAGTCTAGGGATGTCAAACTCAAGGCCCATAGGCTGTAGGCCCATGGGGCCACCCTGGAAACAGTGCAGGACTGGCCTGTGGTGCGTCTGCCAATGAAAATGGACCTTGGGAGGCCATCATGGCCGAAAACAAAACCCAGGCGGGCCACATGTGGCCTCCCCAAGCTCCATTTTTGCTAGCAGAGGGCTGCAGGAGGCCATCATGGCCAAAAACGGAGCCTCCGTCATGGCCGAAAACGGTGAGTGATAGTGAGCTGGCCACACCCACCCCAGCCCCCTGAGGTCAAACACAACTCTGATGTGGCCCTCAATGAAATTGAGTTTGACACCCCTGCCCTAGTCTATACTGTTACAAGCTTAGCAGGTAGTTTGCTAAGAAACAAAGTGTCCTAAAGTTTGCTAAGAAATAAAGTGTGTTTTATTATGCATGCTTCTACGGCAGTGGTTCTCAACCTGTGGGTCGGGACCCCTTTGGGGGTCAAATGACGATTTGCCAGAGGTCGCCTAAGACCATCAGAAATATGGGAAGTATACTTGCGAGTCGAAGAATCGCGCTCCAATGGTTGACTCCACAAGCCAGCTGCAGGTTCTTCAAATCGCTAGCCGAATTCGGCTTCAGGCGCGATGAATTAAAAAAGAGAGAAATCTTTGCTCTGATGTCTCCCTCTTAAACCAGCTGCAATCACTCCCAATCGCTAGCCTAATCTGGCTTCAGGCACCATAAACTTAATAGGGGAGGAGTCTCCGCTTTAATGCCTCCGTCCTCAAGGCAATCGCAAGCAGTTCAGATCGCTATCATTATGGCTTCAGGTGCGATAAATTCAAAACGAAAATAATTTTACGGTTGGGGGTCGCCACATCGTGGGGAATTGTATTAAAGGGGTCGCCACATCATGGGGAATTATATTAAAGGGGTTGCAGCACTATAAAGGTTGAGAACCACTGTTCTACAGGCTCAGGATATTTTTGAAGTAATAAAAACCCCTGAAGACTGAAAATATTGTAGATCAAATAGATCAAAGATGCTAAAAAAGAAGCAAATCAGCTGAGGATGTAACTCTGAGCTGTGTTTTAATTTAAGTCGTAAGGATTTAATATCCTGTTCCAACTTATGTTAATTAAATTAAGTTTTTAAGCCCAACAGCCACTGTCATCATTAACTCTAGCCAGCAATTTGGAATTGGCAAACCATTAATGGGGGCCTCACCTTTGATGCCCTCTTTAATTCATATACTGGCACTTGGGAAGTTCAGTTTTGATGAATTGTGACACAAAATGGCTTCCTTGGCAGCAGCAGGGTAGTTACTGCGGTTTTGTAATGCAGAAATGTGTGTGCGTGTGTGTGTGTGGGATATTAACAGCCTCAAATGTAATAGTATTTTAAAGCTGAAAGATGAATTTATGTAGCTGCTGGAGAGACACTTCCAGGCAATTTCATGCACTGTGGTGCCTTTAAATAAATTTAGACGGGGTTAAAAGGGCTTAAGGAGCCCTCCTATTTCTTTTATATATAATTCTTTTATTGAGTTTTGTTATACAATAAAAATACAGAAACCAACCCCCCCTCCCGAAAGTTAGAAAAGTAAGAGAAAGAAAAAGTGCAGCAGGAGAGAAAAAAGTGGTTATTTCTGACTTTTTTTCACTCCAGTAAAACACTAAAATTACAACCTCCATCTTTTGCGCTGCATTTTGCAACGTTTCCAACCATTTCCATAATAACAAAAATCATCCAACTCATCCAAACCTAAAATCGACATTTCACTTTTTTTCAGTTTCGAGCAAAAAGTCCAGAAGTGGTTTCCAAGTAGAAACCAAACTAGATAAATTCTAGTTATTTAGAAGTTAGTTTTGCCATCTCCACTGGCTCACTATCACTTTTACCATTTACTGTTCCATTGTGGGAATTAATGTCTCTTTCCATCTTGTGTATTTAAGATTATTGCCACTGTCCACATATATAATAACAAGCTTCCAAGTTTTCTTTTACATTCCTTGCCTACCAAACTGGAGCCCGCCTATTTCAAAGAGGTTGCTGTTAAGGGTAATCTGGGTTTACAATCAAGGTTATGGACTGTTGAGCAGAGTACCCTACGCATAAAAACGACTGAGACTGATTGTATACAATAACAGTCACTTGCAGACAAACTGGGGTTTGATATTTCTTTACTTTTAGGGAAAAGGCAAAGCCATAGCCCAAAAACAATTCAGGTAATACATGTATAAAGTCAGTCAGGGATGTTACGAATATCAAGTCTTCTTACCAATGTAGACTTGCACAACAAACAAGGTCTTCTTTCAGTTCGGCAAAACACAGTTCAATTCACAACAGTCAGTATCTTGAGGAATCAGTAACTAGCCATGATCAAGCAACGATAATAAAGCTCAAATATACAGTTGCAGCATGTCATCAGGTTACAATACTCTAACGTCCCTGTAGATTCCCCACAAGCCATAATTTAGTAGTCCTTTTATACATTGGCTACAACCAATCAGGATGCTTGCATGATGCAATATCATGCCTTTCTACAAACATACATAGTTAGTTTATATATTGCCTGGCCAATTAGTTAGGCAAATAACAATTTCCTGACAGATGCATTTGATTTCAGGTTTTGAAAAGCGAGCAAAATCCAAACAGCCTGCTTTGTTTCGGGTCATTCATTCATAGAGTATGACCTTGGATGTGAAACATTGGTGTTCTCCAAGCTTGGATGTTTCCTTTGAGATGTTTCATTACCCAACTAGGTAACGTCATATCAGTGCTAGAAGGAAGTGGGGTTTGCACTTGGTTTATGTACCAGTATTGGTGGGAGTGCTCTTGGTAGTTCCTCAGTTAGGCTATTGTTTACCCCACCGTATAAACCTTGAGCTACAAATAATAACTTCTATTGGTAAAACATTAACATAGTTAGCAATTAAGTGTTAGGCTGAGTATTACTCCTCCTGATGTCCAGTTGTTGAGGATTCCGCCTTCCTCCCATTCTACCCATTTTATATTGTGCCAAAACACTCTGCAATCTTGGAAGCTACCATGCTTCCTAATCCAAAAAAGGAAGGAATTTTACCAAAGCATTGGTAGAATGGAATAGAATAACAGAGTTGGAAGGGACCTTGGAGGTCTTCTAATCCAACCCCCTGCTTAGGCAAGAGAACCTACCCCACTTCAGTGAAATGTTTATCCAATATCTTAGAAACTTCCAGTGTTAGAGCATTCACAACTTCTGGAGACAAGTTGTTCCACCGATTAATTGTTCAAACTGTCAGGCAATTTCTCCTTAGTTCTAGGTTGCTTCTCTCCTTGATTAATTTCCACCCATTGCTTCTTGTCCTGCCTTCAGGTGATTTGGAAAATAGCTTGACTCCCTCTTCTTTGTGGCAGCCCCTGAGATATTGGAAGACTGCTATCATGTCCCCCGCAGTCCTTCTTTTCATTAAACTAGACATACCCAGTTCCTGCAACTGTTCTTCATATGTTTTAGCCTCCAGTCCCCTAATCATCTTTGTTGCTCTTCTCTTAACTCTTTCTAGAGCCTCAACGTCCTTGTTTTACATTGTGGTGACCAAAGCTGAATGCCATATTCCAAGTGTGGCCTTAACAAGGCATTATAAAGTGGTATTAACACTTCACATGATCTTGATTCTATCCCTCTGTTTATGCAGCCTACAACTGTGTTGGCTTTTTTGGCAGCTGCTGAACACTACTGGCTCATATTTAAACGGTTGTCCACTAGGCTCTTAGCTGGTTTCACATGACAACTAATGGGTCAACTTACATGGGTTACTTAGGAAAACATACGAAAAAGGGTTGCAGGAACAGGGTATGTCTAGTTTAATGAAAAGAAGGACTAGGGGCGACATGATGGCAGTTTTCCAATATGTCAGGGGCTGCCACAAAGAAGAAGAGGTCAACCTATTCTCCAAAGCACCTGAAGGCAGGACAAGAAAGAATGGAAACTAATCAAGGAGAGAAGCAACCTGGAACTAAGGAGAAATTTCCTGGCAGTCAAGAAATTAATCAGTGGAATGACTTATATCCATTTGTCTGAAATGATATAGGGATTCTTGCTTTTGAAGTTGGTTGGATGAGAAGACCTCCAAGGTTTCTTCCAACTCTGTCATTCTATTATTCGGTTAACTTGTAGATATCTGCTGGCTGCAGGAGAGAGGTAAATGACATTGTGAGTCACAATGCTGTCAGGCAAATGATGGAAATTTTGTATTCGGTATCAGGCAGCGTGCAGTTGATGGAGATTACTTAATTATTTATGCAACGACAATGAATTTCTCATCATTTTGATATCATTATGACTTACATTGGACACTTATGCCTGCATCTAATTTCTTTTTGATGTATTTTTTTTGGGGGGTGGGGAATCCTTTTTCTTTCAAATTGATTGAGAACTTTTTCTCAAAATGTGAAGTATTTTTCAAAAGACAGTAATTTTTTTTTTCTGGCAGTGTGTGCCATCACTGGGGAAGCGTTTGAAAGGGTTGATTGCCGGAGATGGCTTGTGAAGTAATAACTTTAATGCTATTTTTCTCGTTTGCTTTCTCCCAAGTTCATCGCCTGAATCAGTGCAGGAATATGGCACATTGTGAAGTAGAGATAGTCCTCAACCGGAATAGTGCTCCTGGTTCCTGTAGTCTGCAATCTTTTCTGTAGTCCAGTTTGCCTCCAGAAAAAAAACACCTTTGGGACAACCATGACCTGGATGACTGAGAATCTCTCCAGATGTTTAGCTATACAATTTGGGATGAATATCCTTTGGATGGTATGGGAGTAGAAATGGATTTCCAGAGGGGGAAAAAAATGGCAGACTACAGGAACCAGGAGCACTTACTCAGGTGACCCTGAGGACACAGATAAAGCTCCAAGTGCTTCAATGACCCTCCAAAAGGATGCAAATGACCAGCTGTCTGCAAGGAGCATAAATCCTTCCATTCCCCCACTATCCTGTCAAAGCTGAAGAAGTTTCTTGGATGAGAAGCGAAATGTCTTCAAAGAAAAAAACAAGAAAGTCCAGTTTGTCAGAGTTCGTTGCAGCACACACAATCAGACACAATTAAATGAACATCAGCAGAATTCAAATTACATAAGGAACTTATTTATATACGATACCATACAGGAGAATTCAGCATGCAATATCAAGAACACAGAAGCAATATTCATAGAAGGAAGTCATTACAGAGTAGAGAGATACAGAGGCTGATATATTGTACAGAGGCCAAACCAACTCTTATATACCATTCACCAAGTCTAAGCCCCACCCAGATTCCAAGCTGTCTCTTATGGCCCCATACAAACAAATAATATGTTTCAGTTTCCAAACAGCCCTCATTGGCTGACCCAGTTGCCATGTCTTATTCCAGTTCATGAATATACTCTGACACACAGTTGCCTCCTAAAAAAAGCATCATTGGTTTAAGTGACAGCCGTTAAGCGAGGACTACTCGTACGCTCCTTTATTTGCATCACTTGTTATTTCTAATATGCCGTGCTTTGGGTTCTAGAGATGAATGAGAATGTGAGAATCCTTTCCTCTCTTTCTACTATTAGGGAGAAGATGCCATTCCATCATGTCACGGCTGGGCTGCTGTACAAGGGAAACTATCTGAACCGGACCCTCTCAGCAGGAAGCGACAGTGAACAGTTGGCCAACATCTCAGTGGAAGAATTGGATGGTAAGGATTGAGTATACTGTTGGTAGAGTGGAACATAGGTTCTGTTTTCATTTATTCTTTCAAATACTGTATTTTTCAGATAAGATGCACTCCCCTCCCAAAAGAGGGTGAAAATTTGGGTGCGTCTTATACACCGAATGTAGCCAAAAATGCGAGGCACAGAGGCAGCAATGGCCTGTGGCAATCCCTGCAGCCTGGAACAGCTGACTGGGGGCATTCTGAAAGGCTGATCCACCCGTCAATCAGCTGCTCATGCTGAATCAGGCTGCAATAATGCACTGAAGCTGACTTAGCTGTTCGCTATTTGCTTCAAGGACTGTCAGAGTTCGTAGCAACAATCACAACCAGAAAGCACACACAAGTAACTGATTCAGCAGGATTCAATAACTTTTCTTTATATATCACACATGAAGTAAATATACAATACCAAAAGGTTTTCCAATGTGGTAGTAAACACAAGCAAAACACAAGCAGAGGAGAGGAGTTTCAGTTTTGAGCAGCAGACTAGTTTCCAACTCAGCACAGACTCAGAGCTGCAAGAGCTAATTCATGCCCAGGCTCCTTGCTGTCTCCTTCCTTGTTGCTCACACAGCAAATACTGTTTCACTTTCCAAAGAGCCCTCAACTCTCTCACACACTGACAGGACGCTAGCCAGATGAATACCGATGGATGCTCTTAGGCAGAGGCAGAATTTTTTTTCTTATTTTCCTCCCACAAAACTAAGGTGCATCTTATACTCCAGAGCGTCTTATACTCCAAAAAATACGGTAGTTCATTAAGTCTTACAAACTTAAAAACTAAGATATGAAGGTCTCAAGCTTAGGATACGGAGACATGAAATTCAACATCCCTGTTGAATAGTTTTGGGAATTTACTTTTTAGAAATGATATTTTTTTTAAAAAAAAAAAGTTAGGAGACTCAAAGCACTATCCAAAATTAATTACATAAGCACATAGGAGCTTGAATTCCTTTATGAGAAAAAGCTGTTCAATAGACACATAGAGGTAATGGACCAATAGACACATAAACCATAGAGATAAATCAACCATAATAGACATAAAGAAATAGATAGAAAAGAGATAGAATTATTTATTGGCAAAGTGTGATTAGACACACAAAGAATTTGTTTCCGGTGTGTAAACTCTCAATATACATACAACAATAGTGATAAGCAACAAAGTTATTGTTCTGTTCCCCCACCCCCACCCCAAACCACAATCAATTAGAAACGCAAACTGACTAGATGTGCCAGTAATTTATTCTTGCTGCAGATAACAATTCTGGCAACGAACCTGCGAGTGCTTGCCAAGTCCTCTTATCTATCAGAGCGACTGCAGTCCGAGCTGGAACAATCCCAAAGTTCAGAAGGAAACGAAATAGAATCCAGGAGCCAAAGTACAGCCAACGTTTTCAACAGTCAATAGTTTGTTCGTCACAAGAACTATAGGGCAGCCCCTCCTGCTTTTATATTCTGTGGGGTGTGGCTCCATGACTCAGCATTCTCTAGGCCTGCCCCACTCTTTCTTTTGATGTTGCCGTCTCTCCTGTCTGTGATACTGGGGGTCCAGCCACGACTGATTGTCAGCAGCTGCGTCTTGAGGCGTGGCCTGAGAGGGAGGAAATGCAGGAGACAGAGGCCTCGTCATCTCCTCCACCTGGCCTGCCTCTGGGACTTGGAGCGAAGCCAGAAAAGGAGGCTTCGCAGAGGGAATCCCTGTCGGCTCTTCCCCCTCGCTCTCTGAGTCACATTCTGCCAGGAGGCCAGGTTCGGGGGTGGGTGGGTGGGTGGCGAAGACACAACAGTTATTGTCATAAAATAAGGAGACAGGTAATAGGGAAGATGAGAATAATGGTGGTAATACTGGCTTTTTGGATAGTTTGACAGTGTTGTAGGAATTAGTTGTTTAGCAGAATGATGGCATGGGGGGAAAAAACTGTCCCTGTTTTTGTGTAGTTGTTCTGATGTGCAGTGCCCTATAGTGTCATTTTCAGTGTAGCAATGAACACTGTTTATGTCCAGAATGCGAGGAGTCTGTAGATATTTTGACAGCACTCTTTCTTGACTCGTGCAGTATACAGGTCTTCAATGGAAGGCAGATTGGTAGCATTTTTTTTTTCTGCATTTCTAATTATCCGTTGAAGTTTGTGTTTGGCTTGATTGGTTGCAGTACCAAATCAGACACTCACAGAGGTGCAGATGACAGGCTCAATAATTCCTCTGTAGAACTGTATCAGCAGCCCCCTGGGCAGCCTGAGCTTTTTTGAGTTGGCTTAAAGAGATATCCCATAGAGATAAACCAGTCATCCGTAGTTCACATTTATACACCATTGAAAAAGAGACAGTAAAAATGCTAAGAAGGAAACCAAAAAAGTCCAGAACACATTAACTCCAGCAAACAACACCCAGATAAGATAGGGTGAACACCAGACAAAAACCAGGTAGAAAACAATACCCTAATCAGGGAAATACCAAGAAGAAAACCCCCAGAAACCACGGGAAAGGCTAAGCTAATATAAACAGGGAGGAAGTCCCACATCCATTAACACTGATGATGTTATCTAGTTGGGTAATGAAATGTCTTCAAGCAAACAACCAAGCTCAGTGAATACCAAGGACTTCATAGTTAATCCCTGAGCTACATAGATTCCCTTCTGAGGATGAAGTTATCCATTCAGTTCTGTCTGACTCTTGGCGGTTCTATGGGCCAGATCTTGCCACATTTTCTGATCTTGTTCTACTTCTCCAAGTTTTTCTATGCTCTGGCTGGTATCAGCTTTGATGGTGTCCAGCCACCGTGTTTTTTGGCAGCCTGGTTTCCTTTTACCACTAATTCTTCCAAACGTAATTGGTTTCTCCAGTGAATTCCCCCACATAAAATGGCCAATATAAGAGAGATGTAGTTTTGTGATTTTATATTCCCTTTTATTGGAATCTAAAATTGGTTGCTGAGGTTTAAATCACGAATAGGATATGGATTTTTTTATTATTATTATTAACATTTCATTTCTCTGGAACTCAGATGTACAAAATGGCAAAGTCAAGAATTAAACCTACTGCAGTGAAGGGAAACTGGAGAGAATATTCATGGGGACCGGATTTGCCTTATCTATATACATCAGTTGCACAGAATTTGCAGGATTTACTGAAGTCAAAAGCAAAGGTGAATTTGGTAACATCTTGAACATCTAGGTCCTTTTTTGGAACAGCAAATATTTCCTTAATACCATGCTTGCATTATATGCTTGCATATAATTTATGAAACCAAATAAGCCTTCTTCTGATTCAAAAGCTCCAAAATATATAGGTAGGAGGAAAGGATAGAATAGAAAGGGGAGGGAGGGAGGGAGGGAGGGAGGGAGGGAGGGAGGGAGGAAGGAAGGAAGGATAACTAAAATCAGGGATTTTGATATCACAATAATAATATTATTATTAATAATTGGCATCAGGGGGACATAGCTATCATTAATTTAAGAGCCCTTGATTTCCCTGGGTCTATTTGAAGCATAATTAACTCCATGACTAAATTCAATTTTGATCAGCTTTTGTGTGTTCTGGAACAATATCTACTTAAAAAATGTGTATCTGCATAGAATTGTCACCTTTCCATTGACATTTTTGAAGTGGAATGCTTTGTTAAAATCATTTGAGATTCACGGAGTTGCTATGCTCACTTTTTTCATGACATGCACAATCCTTTACACCTCACCTACAGTATGTTCCCACATTGGATTTTTATTATTCTTTTTTCCCAATATTTTTATTTTTCCAGTATTCCCTTTGGAATATTGGCTGCTCTCTTTAGTCCTGCCTTATTGCTGCGGTCAAAGAATAGCTTACGGTCTGACCCTAGCCTCCACTTTCCAATTCCTTGACAATCTGGGACCACTTTGTCCAAATTTAATTTACAAAAAGCCAATTTCTTCAGTGCAATATTTAAGACTTGGGGGAAGGGATGCTCGCAAGGACAGAATGGATTGGAGCATTACAGTTTAAGCCTCCAGTGCTGATATTTAAAATGGCTGAATCATCTCCCACATTATTCCAAAAGAGTGTAATTCTGTTAAAAAAACCCACCTCCATGCCTCCAATGGCCCTTAGAGACATAAATTCAGAGACACATATGTACAGGTCAGAGGTGGGTTTCAGCAGGTTCTGACCAGTTCTGGTAGTGGAAATTTTGAGTAGTTTGGAGAACCGGTAAATACCACATCTGACTGGCCCTGCCCCCATCTATTCTCTGCCTCCCAAGTCCCAGCTGATCAGGAGGAAATGGGGATTTTGCAGTATCCTTCCCTTGGAGTGGGGAGGAAATGGGGATTTTACAGTATCCTTCCCCTGGAGTGGGGAGGGAATGGAGGTTTTACAGTATCCTTCCCCTGCCACGCCCACAAAGCCACACCCACGAAACCAGTAGTAAAAATGTTTGAATCCCACCACTGGTACAGGTCGTCCATAACTGAGTCCAAAATTCCTGTTGCTAAGGAAGACAGTTGTTAACTGAGTTTTGCCCCATTTTATGATCTTTCTTGCCAAAGTTGTTAAGAGAATTGCTGCAGTTGTTAAATCAGCCATGCGGTTATTAAGTGAATCCGACTTCTCTATTGACTTTGCTTGCCAGAAGGTCGCAAAAGGAGATCACGTAACACACACACAGCCCGGAAACTGCAACCGTCATAAGTATGAACCAGTTGCCCAGTGTCTGAATTTTGATCAAGTGACCATGGGGGTGCTGCAATGGTCATAAGTATGAAAAAAGGGTCATAAGTCACTTTTTTCATTGCTGCTGTACTAACTTTTGTAAGTCAAAGACTACCTGTCCATTATGTGGCCAAAACCTAGCTCATCTAAAGCAATCAAATTTATCTGACGATACAATGTAATTTTGTTAACAGTATATACTGGGCACCCAGCAAAGAAAGCATTAGCCATGGTGGCAGAGTGGTTAGAATGCAGTACTATTTCTGCTGACTACCGGCTGCCTGCAATTTGGCAGTTCAAATCTCACCAGGCTCAAGGTTGATTCAGCCTTCCATCCTTCTGTGGTGGGTAAAATGAGGACCCAAATTGTTGGGGGCAATAGGCTGACTCTGTAAACCGCTTAGAGAGGGCTGTAAAGCACTGTGAAGCAGTATATAAGTCTAAGTGCTATTGCTAGTGCTATTTTGCTTAACAGCCATGAGCAAAATAAGATATTGCAAAGGCAAGTCTGGAGACTCCAGGTTGACGCAGAGATAATCAAGCAGTGGGTGTTATTGTGCCTGTTGCCGCAGAGGAGATGTATGTGTGCGTTATGGATTTTTACTTTTTGGAATGTTAATGAAAGCTGTTCAGAGTTACCGCCTGTGGGTTAGGTGGCCGTATAAATGTGTATAAATAAATAATCAGACAGAGTGGAAGTTATACTGCAGTGTTCCTCAAGCCTGACAACTCTAAGATGTATGAACGTCAGCTCCCAGAATTCTTGGAGTTGAAGTTCATACATCTTAAGAGTTGTCAAGCTTGAGAAATGATGTTAAAGCATGATAGCAATAGCACAGACTTATATACTGCTTTACAGTGGTTAAAGCCCTCTCTAAGCAGTTTACAGAGTCAGCATATTTCCCCCCAACAATTTGGGTCCTTATTTTACCTTACTATTGATTATCCATTACTACTAGGTCAGTTGTCCTAGCCATACTACATTATGACTCATATACTTATTTGTATATTGTTTTTACAAACAACTCAAGATGTTGAACATGTTCAACGCACCCTCCTATTTTCCCCACAACAACAACAACCTTCTCAGATCTGTTGGACTGGAAAAAATAGATTGGAGAGTGACTGGTATTGGTTGCCGATTTCCTTCTGGGTGTAATTCAAGGTTCTGGTTGTCACCTTTAAAGCCCTTCATGGCTTAGGAGCAGGTTATCTGAAGGACTGTCTTTTGCCGGTCACATCTACCCGACCCACTAGAGTGTGAAAGCAAGGAATGTTGCAGGGCCCGTCCCCTAAGGAGATACCTCTGGTGGAACCCAGAAGAAGGGCCTTCTCCCTGGTGGTTCCCTCCCTCTGGAACATCATCCCTTCAGAAATTAGACTGGCCCCCACTCTCTTTTGGAAGGCTCCGAAGATGTGGCTCTGCCAGCAGGCCTGGGGAACCCTGAGTGGGATGGAGCCCATTAAATGGCTGGTATGAATGTGTGTTGTCAGGAGGGTGGGGGTTATTATTTCACTATTTTATGATTTTTTTAATGATTTTTGTTTCTTTTATATTGTGTTTTATGTCCTGTAAACCACCTTGAGTTGCCATGTGCGAGTAGGCGGCAATATCAATTTAATAGATTAGATGAGAGAGAGAGAGAGAGAGAGAGAGAGAGAGAGAGAGAGAGAGAGAGAGAGAGAGAGAATAATGATGATGAAGATAGATAGATAGATAGATAGATAGAATAATGATGTAGATAGATAGATAGATAGATAGATAGATAGATAGATAGATAGATAGATAGATAGATATAGATGATGAGATAGATAGACAATAAATAGATGATGATATAATAGATGGATAGGTGATATATAAATGATAGATAGATAGATAGATAGATAGATAGATAGATAGATAGATCGATAGATATAATGATGATGAAGATAGATAGATGATGAGATAGATAGATCGATCAATTGATCGATCGATCGATCGATTGATAGATAATAAATAGGTGATGATATAATAGATTGATGGATAGGTGATGATAGATAGATGATAGATAGATAGATAGATAGATAGATAGATAGATAGATAGATAGATAGATAATGATGAAGATAGATACTGTAGATAGATAATGATGATGAAGATAGATGATAGATAGATAGATAGATAGATAGATAGATAGATAGATAGATAGATAGATAGATAGATAGATAGATAGATAGATAGATAATCCCTGTTCTTATGATGCTAATTGTAATAAAATATGTGGGGGAAGGCAGATTTCTGATCCCTGCTTAGAAACCAAACACAGTATTCCTTCCCATACATTTGAAGTTGTACAGTTGCAAACGGGCTTGTAAATTGTCTTCGAACTTATTCTCATATGGGAAGAAATTATGAATCCCCTCCCATTACGGAAACAGGTAAGTGGCAGATTATTTGTAAGAGCTGTGAGATTGAGGACACCCCATCCTTTCATGCCTTGTTTGTCTTCGGCTTGCTTGTGTGGATGTATTGCTGCACGTTCCTTACACAACATGGGGCTTCTTTTCTGCTAATAGCCTATTTATTCTTCACCTGTTAGGCAGGAGATTTCTCGTGGGAATCCCAACACTGTTTTCCTTTCCTAGCACTGTTTTTATTGCAGATCTTCGCTTTCTGGCAACATTCCAGGTTTTCAGCTAAACCGAGATTTTGCTGCTGTGGGGAAACTTCAACAATCTAAGGTGAAAAGGAAGAGTTTCACTTAGATCTACACTTTACAAAGTGTATTTACAAAGTAAGTGCCCACAACTACTACACTTGTAGTAGTTGTGGGCATTTACTTTGCAGGATCCTGTTTTATCCTGATTTAAAAGCAAGGGTGCATGATAATTCATATTCCATATAAGATTATAGTCTTGAGACCAAACTAGACTTGGGTTAATTCTACAAGGGAAAGCTGTAAATGCTCCCGAATGAAAAAAGATTGATTCTATTTGATCCTCTTAATACATTTTTTCATGAGAACAAATAAAGATGAAAGAAGTTGATTCTTCTGAAAATTTCATGATTGTAAGGCTTTTACCTAATACAACTTTGCATTTAAGTTGTTGCTGTTTTTTTTTAAGAATAAAAAAAAAAGAATAATGAGATCGAAGGACAGTATCTTGCTCTCTGTGATCTGTATTCAGATGAGATTTGGGGGGGGGGAATAATTTCTTTTATAATAATAAACTCTGCCCCACTCCCCCTGTTTAGGTATGATATGTGTGTGTGTGTGTGTGTGTGTGTAAAGCTCAAGTGAAAGATTTCTACACAGCTGGGAAAATCTTAAAGGAGCGCCTCAGTAAGAGCTTAAAGCAGGGGTGTCAAACTCAAGGCCCAGGGACCGGATCCGGCCTGTGGAGTGCTTAGATTTGGCCCGTGAGGCTGTAATAGAAAACTTTCATCTTAAAGTGAAGAGACAAGACCACAAAGGATTTGAGAAACAAGAATTAATTTATTATTTGCGCAAATAGGACACAGACCCCCACTCACGTGGAACACCAAGGTCTGAGCCTCGAGCAAGGCTCAAGCATAATCTTTTATACCTTTGGTTACAGATATTGTCATGAGCAAAAAGAAGTAGTTATCCTAATTGGTTGTCACAGACAAAAGTCCATATATAGTTACTGGAACAGGTTACAAAGAACAGCATGTAGAAATATTCCTGTGCTTTACAGAAAGCTTGCAACACCACACCTCTGCCAAGCAATATACTTCCGCTTTTATGTGACACGTCGACTTCTATTTCTAATACATCTTGTTATAATCTTAACAAATAAACATAAAGCACTTGTATTATAAAGCATTGGGGTCCTGCTTCAAGGCCACCCTGGAAATAGCAAAGGACCAGTCCACAGTGCCTCTGCCAGTGAAAATGGTGCTCTGTAGGGCCACACAAGTTGGCCCTTGTCATTGGCAAAGCTGCAGGGGGCCATCACAGCCGAAAATAGAGCCTGGGGGGCCGAGTGCCCCCCACCCCGAGTTCCATTTTTGCTGACAGAGTGCTAGGAAAACAAACTACTAGCAAAAATGGATCCTCCCAGCCCCACCTGGGAGGACCCCACCTGGGAGCCCCACTTGGGAGCCCCACCTGGGCGGACTCCACAGTTGCTCCTGACATGAGTGATGTCAAGATGACCACGCCCATCATGGCAATGCCCACCTCTCCCTCCCCCCCCCCCCGAGGTCAAACACAACCCTCAATGAAATCAAAACTCACTATCTCGTTTAGCAACGAAACGTTGGGGTCAGTTGTGGTTTTAAGGAGAGGACTAACCTATACTTGTTTCTTTTATTTCCATTCTGTGACCTGAGTTTTAGCAAGACCACAGGAGGGGAAAAAAAACAAAAATAAGTTGCAGCTTTATCCCATTCCTTGTTTGTTCTCTGTTGCTTCTTGCAATATTCTCTTGGCGTCGTCTATAAACCAGTGCTTACTATTGGCAGGATTAAATGGATGATGGAGGCAAAGCAAGCTTTAAGCAGCAGTGGGGGGGGGGAAAAGAAAAACACATTTGTCTCCCACGAGAGCAGCTGTGTTTGGCCTTTTTTTGTATGCTGCATCAGATTCTGACGCAATTTTTCAGTTCACTGCAAATCTACAGGAGAATCCAGCCAAGGCCCGCTTTTCATGTGGGAAGCGATTAATCTAGGGCAGGGGTGTCAAACTCAATTTCATTGAGGGCCACATCAGGATTGTGTTGGACCTCAAGGAGGCTGGTGGCATGGCCAGGAGGCGTGGCCATCTCAATGTCACTCGTGTCAGGGGCACCTATGGTGGTCAAATGCTAAGGCAGGACTTCCCTCAGACCCTCCTTCCCTCTCATTATAATCTGTTTTCTTCCTTCATTCTCCTTTCTTCTTCCTCCCCCTCTTTCCTTCTTTTTCCTTCCTTGATCTCTTCCCATCTTCCCATCTTTTTCTTTGTCTTTCCTCTTTCCCTTTCTCCTTTCCTGTCCCTTCTTGCTCACGTGTAATATTCGTGTTATGACCACAATGGAGCCTGGAATTTTGGCTATAAGTTGTTGTGGTTATGAAGTGAGTCACCATGTGATTTGACTCAGTTTTATGGCTGCTTTAGGGTGGTTGTTAATTGCATCATTAAGTAAGCCATGTGGTAATTAAGCAAATCCAACATATGCAATAGGCATTTGAGCCATTTTGTGCAAATCAGAGTGATGTGACAGTGGGATGCTACAACTGATTGTAAACACAAGTTGGTTGCCTAGTGTTTGAAATTCAGTCGTGTTACTCCAGAAAAAATTGCAGTCTTAACTTTGAGGACCAGTCGTAAGCTGCTTTTTTAAAGTTCTTTGTAACTTCCAATGTTCATTAAGTGACTGGTCATTAAGTAAGGACTACCTATATTTTGCTTATTTGATTGTCCCTCTCCATTCACCATTGCTGCAATATTAAATGGCTTGTTTCTACAGAACAGTGAGAATGAAGTCCTTTCCAAAAGAACCCAGTAGAGGGGACTTCCGGTGGTTTCGTTTTCCCCGGGAGGACGCCTGGAATGGCGTCCCGAACTGAGATTCTGTAAAAGCTGGTGAAACAGCGGGAGAACGGCTGTTAGCCAGCTTCAAAGCTTTTCTCTGGGTCAAAGAGATTAGCAAGAGCGGCTGGATAGCAGAAGATTGCCCCAGGGGCTCTGCTTTTTTATGCAGAGTCTTGGAGGGCTGCCTGCATAACCCAGCCCCACTCCAGACTCGGCTCGATCCTGTTAATTAAGCAGGACAAGAGGAAAACGCCCACCTCTGCTCAATTGATTCCGTTTTGAATAACTTAAAGCAGACGGGACAAATACAAGTGATCGATTACTGGGGAAGCAAGAAGAGAGCTGACTTCTACTCCTTTTAAAAGGGAAAACTTTTCTCACTTGAACTTAGTGAAGGAAGAAATGGCGTCTGAAGGGAAGTGGATTGGAGGCTGCTTGTGAGAGAAAGTGAAGTTCGTCTTTGTGGATTTTAGCTGAATAGAAGCTTTCCAGAGGAGGCAAGGTGAAAGTTTTATTTTACAACTTTAATTGGAGACTTTGAGACTTTGAGATTTTATAATTCTAATTAGAGACTTTACTTAAATTAAAATGGCTTCTAAGCCACCAAAAGTTCCCATGACGAGAAGGGGGTCTGAAACTAATTTAGAAGATATATTAAAGGAACAGAATAGAGTTTCTGAAGAGCGATTTAAAGAAATTATGAATAATATTCATGGTGTGAAGGATCAACTTAGGGAAGAAATTAAAGAGACTAATAAAAAAATTAGAGAAGATTTATTGATGGTTTTCAAGGTTTGGCAAAAAATTTGGAAGTAATGGAGGATAAAGTGGAAGTAATTAGTCAAGCAAATCAGTATTTGGATAATAAAGTTGGAGAGCTTCAAAATAAAGTGGATAAAAATGAGGATCATGTGGTGGTATTGCAATATAGAGCGTTGGAGAAGGCTTTGAGAATTAGGGGTCTTCAAGACCGGAAGGAAGAAGATCTTAAAAAAGTTATATCAGAAGCCTTAGCTGAAATGTTAGGCATGGACCCTCGAGAAGTTGATTTTCAAATTGATAAGGCATATAGGGTTAATTCTTGGGTAGCGAGGCAGAAAAAGCTCCCAAGAGATATTGTAATTTATTTTTTAACTTCTACAATAAGAAATCAGATTTTGCAAGCTACATACCAAAAGAAATTGCAAATAGCAGAACAGGAGGTGTTGGTTTTGAAAGAGATCCCTGCTAAAATGTTAAAGGATAGAAGGATTTTAGGTTTTTACACAAGAGCTTAAGAAGCATCAGATTCAATATAGATGGGAGGTTCCAATTGGTTTAACAGTATTTTTTCAAGGCAGGAGATATCGAATTGATACTGAATTGAAAGCAAAAGATTTTCTTTTTAATGTATTGAAAGTGGATGTAGAAACAGTGGATAAAAGTCTTCAAGAGAAACAGAGTGGGGAAGCTGAAACTGCACCTGTGATATCAGTACCTCAAGAACAATCTCAAGAACAAAGAGTGACAAGGGAGCTATTAGGCGTAAGGAGATGGAGGAACGACTACAAAGACAGGAACGGACTTCTACTACTGAAGCTGTGGGAGGAGCCAAGCCGAAGAGTGAGGGTCTTCAGCTAATTGCTCAGAAGCTTCAAGAGGCCAGAGATGGCAAATAAATTTTTGACATGGAATGTTAATGGTTTAAATTCAGCACAGAAAAGAAGAAAAATATTCCATTATTTGAAACAATTTAAAAATGATGTGATATGTTTGCAAGAGACACATATAAAATTATCAGATCAGAAATATTTGATTAATTGAAATTAGGTAAACATTTTGTTTCTTCTGCTCGAATAAGAAAAATGGTATAGTTATATATTTGAAGAAAAATATATCAAGTAAATTAATTGAAACGGACATTCAAGGAAGATATATTGCTATTGAATTGATTTTAGAAGGAAAAAAGACACTTGTGATTGGCATATATGCACCTAATCAACAACAAGAAAAATTTTATAAACTGTTACATGAAAAATTGACTTTTTGGGACTATAAAACATTTATTATATTAGGGGATTGGAATGGTGTAATGGACATTAGAAGAGATAAAAGAACTCTTTCTAAGAAAATTCCTATGCATGCAAAATTGCCTAAATCTTTTTTTGATTTGATGGAAGATTTTGAGTTGAAAGATATATGGAGAAGGCAGAATTTTGATGATAGAGATTATACTTATTTTTCGGATAGGCATCAATCTTTTTCACGTATTGATTTTATATTAATTACCAATGACTTGCTTTCTAGGGTTAGGAAAACAAAGATATTTCCAAGGTGTTTAACTGATCATAGTCCGGTATGGATGGAGTTGCAATATGAAGGTGGAAGAAGATCATGGAGAATAAATGAAAATTTGTTTAGATATGAGGATAATGTAAATCAATGTAAAAACAAATGAAAGAATTTTTGATTATAATTTGGGAAAGGAACTTGATAGAAATGGTGTGGGACGCTAGCAAGGCCTTTATGAGAGGAAATTTGATATATATTAATAGTAGACAGAGGAGAAAACTACAAAAACAGCGTAGGGATTTAGAAGAGGAAATTCAGAGGAAACAACAATTATTGGTATATAATCCACATGATTTAAAAACTACTGAGCGATAAAGATATTACAGAGTCAATTTAATATGTTAATGGCAGATCAGGTGGCAACCAATATACAATATGCTAAACATAATACTTTTGTAATGCCAATAAATCAGGAGGTGGTTGGCTTATATGTTAAGGAAAAGACAGAAAGCACGTACTATTGAAGGAACTGAATACAAGGGTAAAGTGCGATTTCAACAGGATAAAATTAAAAAAGCTTTCTTGGAATATTATACAAATTTATATGCCAGAGATACAATATTGAATATGGATATTGATAAATATTTGAAAGAATATAAGGTTAAAGGTTTAACTAATGAACAAAGGGAAGAGTTGAATCGGCCTATAACTTCTGAGGAAATTATTTTGGTAATAAAGCAATTAAAAATAGGGAAATCCCCAGGCACAGATGGACTTATAGCAATATATTATAAAAAGTTACAGGATGAGATAGTTGGTCCACTTATGGAGTTATTTAATCAGATACTGATGGGAGGAGTACCACCATCATGGAGGACTACTTTTATTTCATTGATACCAAAAGAGGATCAGGATTGTACTAAGCCTGGGAATTATAGACCGATTTCACTCTTGAATAATGATTATAAGATTTTTGCAAAAATAATGGCAAATAGGTTAATGGAAATTGTACAACAAAGGATTCACACTGACCAGTCTGGTTTTATAAAAGGGAGACAAATGAGGAATAACGTTAGGCAGATAGTGAATTTATTGGAATATTTGGAAAAGAAAAATCAGATTCCGGCAGCGTTTATATTCTTGGATGCAGAGAAAGCTTTTGATCGTTTGCATTGGGAATTTTTATTTAAATTAACAGACAAAATGCAATTTGGAAATGGTTTTACACGAATACTTAGGGCAATTTATGGAGAGCAAACAGCTCAGATAATAATTAATGGTAGTTTGACAGATAGTTTTAAAATTGCGAAAGGAACAAGGCAGGGGTGTCCTTTATCACCTTTATTGTTTATTTTATCTTTGGAACCTTTATTGGATAAGATAAGAGAGTTAAGGGAGATAGAGGTATTAGAATTAGAATATATGAATATGAAGTCAGAGCATTTGCAGATGATTTGGTTGTTATGTTGACTCAGCCTATAAATTCAAGTGTATATTTGTTGGAAGTAATTAATCAATATGGAAGGGTCTCAGGGTTTAAAGTGAATCAAAATAAAACAAAAGTGTTAACCAAAAATATGATTAAGAACCAGAAAGAAAAACTAGAGGAAATAACAGGATTTGAAATTGTAAAAAAGGTTAAATATTTAGGAGTCTTTCTTACTTCATCAAATGGAAAATTGTATAAGAATAATTATGATGTGTTATGGAAAAAAATTCAGAAGGAAATGAATACTTGGAAAAAATTACAATTATCTTTGTTAGGAGAATAGCAGCTATAAAAATGAATGTTTTGCCTAAATTCTTGTTCTTGTTTCAGATGATACCAATAATTAAGAAAGATAAAAATTTGGATGAATGGCAGATTGGAATTAATAAATTTATATGGGAAGGGAAAAAAGCGAGAGTCAAAATGAAAATAATGCAAGATACACGGGAAAGAGGAGGATTAAAAATGCCTAATTTAAAACTGTATTATGAAGCAGTTGTTCTTTCGGTAATAAGTGATTGGTTTAATTTGACGGAGGAAAGGATTTTGAATATAGAAGGTTATGATTTATTATATGGTTGGCATGCATATTTATTGTATGATAAGAAAGTAGATAAAGCTTTTAAGAATCATGTGTTGAGAATTTCTCTTCTGCGTGTCTGGAAAAAATATTATTATAAGTTAAATTACAAAATTCCTATATGGGTATGTCCTCGGCACACAGTAGAGAATATAAATATAGAACAGGAACAAGAAATGATTACTTATAAAGATCTTTTATACAATGAGAGGAAATTTACAACTAAAATCTTTGGATACATTAAAAGAAGAAGGGAGGAATTATACTTGGTTTCAATATGGACAGTTAAAGGCTAGATGGAAAGAAGATCAGAAAATTGGTATCATTCAAAATGAAGAAAATTTGGTTAAACAAATTAGAAATCAAACTCAGGGGCATATAAAGAGATTGTATACTGTGTTGATAGAAATAGATTCTGAAAGAGATTTAATAAAGGATTGTATGATAAAATGGGCACAGAATATTCAAGAACCAATAATGTTGGAAACATGGGAAAAATTTGGGTTAGAAATGTTAAATTTACATAGCGCAGAATTTAAGGAAAATTTTTATAAGATGTTTTATAGATGGCATTTAGATCCTAAGAAATTATCATGTATGTATCCAGATATGCAAGCGAAATGTTGGAGATGTAATTGTGATGATGCTACATATTTTCATGTATGGTGGACTTGTAAGAAAATTAAGTCTTTCTGGATAAGAATCTGGTGGATTATGCAGAATGTTCTGAAGAAGAAGATAAAGTTCCTACCGCAATTTTTCCTTTTGGGAATAACAACGGACTGTACAGTGATTGAGACTAAGTTGATTTTGAACTTAATAACAGCAGCACGACTGTTGATTGGACAATATTGGAAGAAAAAAGAATTACCCACAATAGAAGAATGGATATTGAAAGTTTCCAATTTGGCTGAGATGGCTAAAATCTCAGCCTTCTTGAAAGACAGTACTCAAGAAAAATATTTAAATGAATGGAAGAACTGGATTGATTATATTCAAAATAGATATCAGATTAAGAAATTTCGGATTGCTTTTGAATGAAGGATGTTATTTTTGATTTTAATGGAAGAAGTCAGGTTATGTGAGAGAGAAAGATTATAATTGTGTTAGATTTTAAAAATTTAATGTATGACTGTTTTGTTTAAGGAACTATACCTTGTGTTTGCTCCGGGAAGTCCGGGGGGGGGAGGGGGGTTTAGGAGGGAGGGGGGGAGGGGGAAAAATTTAATTGTTGTAAAACTTTTTTAATAAAAAAAAAAAACAAAAGAACCCAGTAGAGGTAGTATTCAGCAAGTTCTGACCAGTTCTGGAGAACTGATAGTGGAAATTTTGAGTACTTCGGAGAACTGGTAAATACCACCTCTGACTGGCCTTGCCCCCATTTATCCTCTGCCTCCTGAGTCCCAGATGATTAGGAGGAAATGGGATTTTGCAGTAACCTTCCCCTGGAGTGGGGAGGAAATGGGGATTTTACAGTATCCTTCCCCTGGAGTGGAGAGGGAATGGAGATTTTACGGTAACCTTCCCCTGCCATGCTAACCAAGCCACACACACCAAGCCATACCACACCCACAGAACCAATAGTAAAAAAAATTTGAATCCCACCACTGGGACACAGGTGTACCATCACTACAGCTGGCAAGGAACTTCATCTTTTAGGAAATCGGCCATAGCTGAAGGAGGGTTTTTCCAGACATTTGGCAGCAGCCAAAACTTTAGTTAGGTAAGAAGAGGACAAGCTATAGAGCAGGAATGTCCAACCTTGGCAACTTTAGGATCTGTGGACTTCAACTCCCAGAATTCCCCATGCTGGCTAGGGAATTCTGGGAACTGGTCCACAAGTCCTAAAGTTGCCATGGTTGGACACTTCTGCTATAGATGCTTAACTCACTGTTTCATACTTTTACGATGGCTCGTGAGAATTTTGTTGCTGTTCATTTGTGATGTCAGGTAAACTGCTAGGGAAATTTAGATTTGATTTTCCCAAAGATGTTTTTTTCAGGAGACAACTGGACTTTCTCGTTTTTTTTTCTTTTGAAGATATTTCGCTTCTCATCCAACCAGCTTCTTCAGCTCTGACAGGATATTGGGGAATGGACTGTCCCAAAGGTGTCAAACTCACATTGTCAGGGCAGCATCATGTGATGTATCGGGGCTTTTTTCCCCTTTGTCCAGCACGTGATGCATCCAGCCCACAGGCTGGGAGTTTGGCAGCTCTAGACTATCCCCACTATCCTGTCAGAGCTGAAGAAGCTTCTCGGATGAGAAGTGAAACGTCTTCAAAAGGAAAAAAAAACAAGAAAATCCAGTTGCCTCCTGAAAAAGCACTTTTAGGACAACCATGACCTGGATGACCGACAATCTCTACAGACATTTCGATTTGATTTGTTTGATTGTGCCTACAGCCTTCTGTGATCAAAGTGCCCGTCTTTGTATAATGGCATCATATTTTTTTTTTCTAAAACGACAAGCAAACCACTTGGAAAAAAGTCTGTAAACTTTTCTTTTTTCCTAGTGAGGTGTGAAAACAGGAAAAATCCCAGGAATTGTCTCCTGAGAAGTGCGGTTGAGCAATACCTCCTTTAGCCTTTAAAGAAGATTATCAATTCAGAGAGTAATGGAGCAGAGCCCATTTCTTTGTAGAACAAATTGGAGCAATTTATTTTGCTGTATTTACCTGGAAGGTGGACTGGCATTCCCTCGACACCTCGCCCTCCCCTTTTTTTTAAGCATAAAGCTGAGCTCAATTCCTAGTAAAGACACGAATGTGTTTACATAGTTTTCCTGCCAACAGTGTGGAACTGATGTACCATTGCCATTTTATGGGACTTTTCTCAGCTCAGGTTATGGCCTTATGATTTCCCGTGCTTCCTAGTCAAGTATTAACTGCATCTTAGCTATTTGAGATCAACTCCAGTGCAGCTTACCATATTTTTCAGAGTATAAGACGCACTTCCCCCCAAATTTGGGTGCATTTTATACACTGAATGTAGCCCCGCCCACCTGCCGGCCCCCACCCTTTGACTTTTGCCTCCCAGCAATTTACCTTCTTGCAGCAAACAGCCCGTTTCAGCTTCAGCACAGCCTGATTAGCACAAGCAGCTGATTGTCGGTTGGATTGGCCTCCCGACCCTCAGCTGTTTCAGGCTGCAGGGATTGCCATTGCCTATTGCTGTGTGGGCCTCCGCTGTTTGCTTTAAGGAGGCAAATTGCTGGGAGGCAGATTTTCTTTTTTCTTGTGCTAATCAGGCTGTGCTGAAAATGAAAATGAAACTAAAGTACACTGTTTGCTGTTTGCTGCAAGGAGGCAAATTGCTGGGAGGCAGAGGCAGATTTTTTTTTCCTCCCCCAAAAAGGTAGGTGCATCTTATAGTCCGGAGCACCCTATACTCCGAAAAATATGGTACCTTTTCATGTGAAAATCATCTTCAGTTCAGGAATGATAAAATAACGGAGGTAGGGTTTTTTTCCCCAGTCTGATCTTTTAAAACTATCTTTCTTTCAGATAGAAAACATCATTAAAGGCAAATTATAATTTCTTGTTAGAAGTTTCTCCTCCCACTCTTTTCAAGAGCACTCTGATAATTACAGAGGAAATTAACTCACGGAGGGCTACCTACATTAGTTGATATTAAGTTGTGTAACTCGGGAGAAAATGACCAAGTTGAAAGCGATGTGCCATCCATAACAAATGTCTTTAGAGGCTTCAAAGGTGCTAGAAGGTTTTCTGTTTAAATATGTAGCCTATGGGTAAGGATGTCTTTGGCTTGAGGAAATTAATTCAGGCAGCTGAAATGCTGTTTGAGCTTGAAATGTTGGCCTTTCTCCCATTGCGCCCGAAAGGTTTATGCAGCCTCCTCCTTTTGAATTCTGCATTTGCTCCTCTAAATTTCCAAGTAGCAAGCAAGTGCTGTATAAATGGGGAGAGAGGGAGTATCAGTAGATAGAATCACCCTTGCTGAGACACTCTACGGTGTCATTATAGTAGACGTTATTGTCAGAAGATGGAAAGACAGAATAAACATCTGTTTAATTTTGTGGATGCATGTAATTCCCTAGTTGGCTTTAGGCGATGTTGATTGACAGCCTAAAAAGGCTGTGTTTTGAGAGGATGCAAAATTATCCTTGGAAGCCGAACAGACTGCAAAGATACCCTTTGGCCACATTTACATAATAATCAAGTCAGGAAGTTACTTAGTGAGCGAATGATCTCAACGCTAAGATTAATTGGTTGCTTGCAGGTTAGTGTGTTGCTGCACTCATTCCCCTACTTGTGATATATTACACAAAGTCGCAAAATGAGGTAAGGCATTAACTAGACTGGATGGATTGAGGGAATGAAGTCTTTGTGTGTTTTGCAGACAGAACAACCACTGTACGAGTGGCATCACATTAACTCTTAGGTTAAACTTGTGAGAACCCAAGATTGATTACAAGGGAAAAGTTAGGTTCCTTCAAAGTTTTTTTAGATTGGGTTCACACCCTGTTCTAGACCATGGTGTATATGATATGGCACACAAAGCTATGAATCATGGCTTATAAAACTAAAATGGCTTCCTTAATTTAACATTCATTCATTCATTCATTCATTCATTCATTCATTCATTCATTCATTCAGTTTCTGTAGCCAACCAACTTAACCAAGTGATTCTGAGCAGCTAAAGTACCTAAAGCTAAAGTTGGAGAGATTGTGGCTAATAGGGCTTGCAAATATTCTTCCTGTACTTCAACCTAACAAGTACAGGGTCCTTTCATTGAGTCTTAGAGTAATGAGTGTTTGGAAGGTATGCTTCATGGCTGGGCCGCAGTTCTTGAATCTCTCTATATCTCTCTATCTCTCTATCTCTCTCTCTATCTATCTATCTATCTATCTATCTATCTATCTATCTATCAAAATATTGGATTTCTATCTGCTCTGTAGCACCAATTCGTTTTCTTGGAGGTCCCTGTAAGTAGAGTTGAGTAGCTGCCTCCTGCCCTCCTTTTGATTGGGGTAATGCTGTACTGTATGCTGTTTTTATATTGTATGAAATAATACAACACTTCTAGGATTTCTGATGGTTAGAATCTTTTTTAAAGATAAAAAAAATGAATGAGTTTCTTCTTAAGGCAGGAATTCCAATGGGCAACACTGCATTTTTTTTAAAAAAAAATATTCCCAAACCTTAACAAGATTCATACAAAATCTTACTAAATTTCACATGATTGATCAAGAAGGCCACTAACAGAACTGGTGAACTGATGACTGCAGCAGAATGACTGTATCATGATACTACAGGATGAGTCGGTGATTACAATGGCTCTTTGTAAGTCCTCTCCAGAGAAAGAGAGGGTTGAGGTTGTATTCCACAAGTATTCCAGGCAGGGGAATGCTCTCCTAGGGCAGGGGATGTCAAACTCAAGGGGATGCTTAAATCTGGCCTACGGAGTCAGCCTGGAAATAGCAAAGGACCGACCTGCAGTGCTTCTGGCAGCAAAAATGGGGGATGGGGAGCCTCATGTGCCCCCCATGCCTTGTTTTGGCCAGCAGGATGCTGCAGGAGGCAGTCCAGGCCAAAAATGGAATGTGTGGGGGCCTCACATGGCCCCCCGTGTGCTGTTTTGGCTGGCAGGGTGCTACAGGAGGCCGTCCAGACCAAAAACAGGTCATGGGGGCCTTCATGTGCATGTCCCGTTTTGGCTGGCAGGGTGCTGCAGGAGGCTGTCCAGACCAAAAACAGGGCATGGGGGAACTTCATGCGTATGTCCCGTTTTAGCCAGCAGGGTGCTGCAGGAGGCAGTCCAGGCCAAAAAATGGAGTGTGGAGGGGCCTCACATGGCCCCCCTGCATGCAGTTTTGGCTGGAAGGGTGCTACAGGAGGCCATCCAGACCAAAACAGGGCATGGGGGATCTCGTGCGCATGTCCCATTTTGGCCGGCAGGCTGCTGCAGGAGGCGTCCATCCCGTCTCCCCACCCCACCCTGGCCAGCCCACGGAGGAGAAGTACAATGCCTCAAAAAAACTCCAGTTTGACACCCCTGTCCTAGGGAGACAGTAGTCACCCTAGGATAAAGTCACTCTGGTGATCTTATGGGTATATCCGTGTGACTTTTGTCGCAACAACATGGAATCTGATCACCATTACCTTCTTCTAATTTCTTAGTCTACTCCAGGGGTCTCCAACCTTGGTCCCTTTAAGACTTGTGGACTTCAACTCCCACAAGCTTTACTTTGCTGGCTGAGGGACTCTGGGAGTTGAAGTCCACAAGTCTTAAAGGGATCAAGGTTGGAGACCCCTGGTCTACTCTATAGCACAGGGATTTTTTTGTGGTCTCATAACCAGGTCCCTTTTAGTTCCTCTTCACTTTCTGCCATTAGAGTGGTATCTTCTGCATATCTGAGGTTGTTGATACTTCTCCTGGCAATCTTAATTCCAACTTTTCATTCATGTAGCCCCACATTTCTCATGATGTGCTCTGCATGTAAGTTAAATAGGCAGGGCGACAGTATCTAGCCTTGCCAGACTCCTTTCCCAATTTTGAACCAATCAGTGGTTCTGTGTTCAGTTCTCACTGTTGCTTCTTGACCCACATATAGGTTTCTCAAGAGACAAATAAGAAGGTCTGGTACTCCCATCTCTTTAAGAAGTTGCCACAATTTGTTGTGATCCACACAATCAAAGGGTTTAGCATAGTCAGTGAAGCAGAAATAGATGTTTTTCTGGAACTCCCTAGCTTTCTCCATGAAAGGGAATGACAGAGAATGAGGTGGCTGGATGGAGTCACCGAAGCAGTAGGCGTGAGCTTAAATGGACTCCAGAGGATGGTAGAGGACAGGAAGGCCTAGAGGAACATTGTCCATGGGGTTGCAATGGGTTGGACACAACTTCGCAACTAACAACAACAACAAAAAACAACAACAGTTCACCTACTTCTTTGATGTCTGAACCTATCTTTTGGGTTTTTCATTTGTTCGTCTGTGCCTTCAGGTCAATGTTGACTCCTGCCTGGTCAAGACCCTGCAGTTTTCTTGGCAAGAGTTCAGAAGTGTTTTGCCATTGTTTCGTTGCTGGAGCTAAATGACAGTAGTTGGCCCAAGGTCACTTATCTGGCTTTGTGTCTAACATAGGAGTAGAACTCCTGGCCTCCCAGATGTTATTAGTGTCAGGATTCCAACAGATGCCCTGAGTCTAAATCATGAGGCTTGAGCCAAGCTTCAAAAGAAATCCAGTTATTTATTAGGAGCTTCATGTCGGCACATTCCAAGTGAAGCCAACTGTGACCCCACGTAATTTATGCCCCAATCATGACCCTGTTTTCCTCCTCCCCCACCCCAGAGTGTGTCATCACATTTGCCAATGGAGAAATTTCACGTGTTATAGTGATCACGCTCCTCCAGCCGCTATGGGTAACCCTGGGAGACAGCCTTGAGAGAGATAGGTCTGGAATGTGCTTTTGTATTTGGCTGCCATGCTGCTTCATCTGTTTCCCATCCCCCATGCCTATGGCAACTCGAGAGCGGGCCAGGAATGCTTTGCGAGTTGACAATTAGCCTCAGGCCTTAATCACTACACCAAACTGGCTTTCCCCTTTTGGTGGGGACATTTAAAAATAAGACATAAATGAGGAGGAAAACAAAATAACACGTAGCTTTGTGTATTCTTTTTAGCCTAGTTTCAAAAAAAAAGTCTGAGTTTTTTTCTGAATCCTGGATACTGATCCTGATTTTAGCACACCGTTGAAAATGTGTCAGAAAATAGTGATTCTGCCAATCTGTAGCTAAAGGCCTTTATAATTACAGGGAGATGTTTTTAAGTCCCACTGGAATTATATGATCCCTAGCCGACTGCTCATTGCAAGGGTTTTTTTTCCCCCTTTGATAGCTATGTACTTTTACACTTGGCGTGATATAACAAGTCTTCTTTTGAATTACCTAAAGAGACTGTGTTACTGTACTGTAGTGTGAAGAGTTCTTGCTGAGTCTGGACCAGATTTTTTTTTAAAAAAAAAAGACCCGCTGTATTCTGCTAATGATGCATGCATGCAATTTTAATCTATGCTTTTCATTTTTAATGTACCTTATTCAAGCTGCTTCTCATGATACCGCTGTCACAGTGTTGCGTGGGGAGATAAGGGAGGGAGGGAGGGTGGCTTCTTCAAATTGCTTTCTTGCAACCAGGTGCTCCTGGTGAAAGGGAGCTGGTTCAACCACCTCATCTCTCTGTTTATGCTCTGCAGTCGGTATGGTATGACAGGTGGTAGGTTGACCTGATCTGTAGAACCTCTTAAAGCAGGGTACAGCTAGCCAGTTGCAAACAGTTCTGGATGGTGTTAAAACAGAATAGGAGAGGAGAGGAGAGGAGAGGAGAGGAGAGAAGAGAAGAGAAGAGAAGAGAAGAGAAGAGAAGAGAAGAGAAGAGAAGAGAAGAGAAGAGAAGAGAAGAGAAGAGAAGAGAAGAGAAGAGAAGAGTTGGAAGGGACCTTGGAGGTCTTCTAGTAGTCCAACCCCCTCTTAGGCAGGAAACCCTACACCACTTCAGACAAATGGTTATCCAACATTTTTTAAAAACTTCCAGTGTTGGAGCATTCACAACTTCTGGA
Source organism: Ahaetulla prasina (assembly GCF_028640845.1). Classification (NCBI taxonomy): domain Eukaryota; kingdom Metazoa; phylum Chordata; class Lepidosauria; order Squamata; family Colubridae; genus Ahaetulla; species Ahaetulla prasina. The sequence goes on from NC_080539.1 coordinate 17,082,324, forward strand.
GGCAAGTGATTACACTGGTTGATTGTTCTATCTGTCAGGAAATTTCTTCTTAGCTCTAGATTGGTTTTCTCTTTGACTAGTTTCTACCCATTGCTTCTTGTCCTACCTTCAGGTTCTTTGGAGAATAGTTTGACATTCTATAAAAGTTTCCACCTGTGTGATAACTTCTACAGTTGTGTTTCTATTCAATAAGAAGCAATGGATGGAAACTAATCAAGGAGAGAACCAAGGAGAAACTAAGGAGAAATTTCCTGACAGTTAGAACAATTAATCAGTGGAACAACTTGCCTCCAGAAGTCCTGAATGCTCCAACACTGGAGGTTTTTAAGAAGAGATTAGATAACCAATTGTCTGAAATGGTATAGGGTTTCCTGCCTGAGCAGGGGGTTGGACTAGAAGACCTCCAAGGTCCTTTCCAATTCAGTTATTTGTTTATTTGGTTTTTATGATGGTTGCAGTGTCCCAAGGTACTGGGAACACCGTTTGCAACCTTCTGGCAAGCAAAGTCAATTCACTTCACAACCGTGTTACTGATTTAACAACTGCAATGATTCACTTAACAGCTATGGCAAGAAAGATCATAAAATGGGACAAAAAAATCACTTAACCACTGTCTTGCTGAGCAACATAAATGTGAGGCTTAATTGTGGTCATAAGTCGAGGACTACATATAGTGGAAAAATACAATTCTGAGTCTTTCATTCATTTATTTTTACTGCAGGACTAGAACTCCTGATTTCTAGCCTGATGCTTTAACCACTAGCCCAAACTGGCTTCTTTTGATGTCTTCTCGCAGAAGGAATTCTACTCTTTCTGGGCTGCACATGAAAGAGTGAACATGTGGAGCAGCCCAAGAATAATTCTCCCATTAAGGAGCTATCAAAGATCAGTCTTAGCTTCCCAGAGAAGAACAGAATAATCTTCTCTCTGAAGTCACCATTCAAAATGACCTCAAACGTGTTTAACTTTGGGCTAAATCCAACAGGACAGTGTTTTCAAATCCTTGCACGTGAGCAAGAAAAATCAAATGCATAGAGAGAGAGAGTTGGAGAGACCTTTCTTAAAGTGATGTACTGAGAAGAGAAAAAGGAGTCCCCGGTAAACCAGGAGTGTCAAACTTGATTTCATTGAGGGCCGGATCAGCATTGTGGTTGTCTTCCAGGGGCCAGAGGGAGGGAGGGAGGGGCATGGCCAGGGTGGTTGCAGCTAACTGGGCATGGCCCAGGGGCATGGCTAGCTTGATGTCGCTCATGTGGGTGGTGCCTGTGGGAGCCCGGGTCAGGTTAAGGAGAGAATCCAGGGGTCTCCGTTGGGTGGGGCGGTGGGCGACAGGATGAGGTAAGGCGAGGCAGGGGATGGAGCAGCTACAGCTGGAAACCATTGTCCACCACATGTTTGCTGCTCTGTTTTGACTCGTCCTCCCTCCTCTCCTCAGCCGGGCCCCTCCCGTCTCCAACCGGGCCTGTTATCAGACTCTGAGTCTGATAATGAAGATGAATGGCCTGTCATGCCTCCAGCCTCCGGCCCTGGCCCCATGCCCGGAGAGTGGGAGGACAAGCCCGATAAACTTCACTCCTACAGCGTATGAGCAGGAAGCCAGCTGGAATTAGTGACAGCAGAACCAGCTGAAGACAATTCAGAGTAGGAGGACCCTCGCTTCCGGAGATCTGAGAGGCGACGCCAGCAGAAGGAGGGGTGGGGCAGGCCTGGATAAATGCTGAGTCATGGAGCCACACCCCACAGCCTATATAAAGGACCTGCTTTTGGCATTCCAACCTTGAGTCAAGCAAAGTCTTATCGAGTTTGCTGTTACCGGACCCTATCGCTGAAGTCACAACTTGGACTCCTGCCTGCCCTGATAAACCTCGAAGGAACTTGGCAAGCTGCAGAGGCTTCGTTGCCAAGTTTGTCACGGACTTCCTTGACTTGTTCGTCGGAGTGGGGGGTGGGACACGACATGCTCTTTGTGTGGGGGGGTGAGATGGTTTCTGGCTGTAGCTGCAGCCTGCTGGCCCCTCAGCTGGCCAGCTAGAAAGGCTGCGGTGCCAAGGTGCATGGAGTGCACGAGAGTGGTGGCCGCCCCCTCCTTACCACACCCATCGTGCCAAACCTCCATTTGGGTGGCCGACCTGCCTCTCCTGCACGCATCCTCAAACTGAAAGGTTAATATTGGGCATTAATAGTAATCCTACACATTTGGAATATTGACGTTATGGTGGAATAATGAGTAATTCTTAAAATATTAAATCATAGTAAGTCCTCAACTTATAACAGTTCATTCAGTGACCGAAGTTACAGCGGCACTGAAAAAAAATGACTTATGACGGTTTTTCACACTTATAACTTCACAGTAACAGAGTCGGAAGGGACTTTGGAGGTCATCTAGTCCAACCCCCTGCTCACGCAGGAGACCTGTACTAGGGATTCGAACCGCCGAACTGCCGACCTTTCTGATCGACAAGCTCAGTGTCTTAGCCGCTGTTGCAGCGTCCCTTTGTTCGCATGATCAAAATTCAGATGCTTGACAACTGACCCATATTTATGACGGTTGCAGGGTCCTGTGTCATGCGATCACCTTTCGCAACCTTCTGACAAGCAAAGACAATGGGTTAGGAAGCTAGATTCCCTTAACAACCATGTTGCTAACTTAACAACTGCAATGAGTCACTTAACAACTGTGGGTCATAAAATGGGGCAAAACACACTTAACAACTGCCTCCCTTAGCAACAGAAATGTTGGGCTCCACTGCAGTCATAAGTTGAGGACTACCTGTATTGTGTCCAGCTGTGCATCCTGTATTCTAAAGAGGAAAGGAGAAGCTACAGGACTAATAAGGGGTTTGGAAAACAAGCCCCATGAAAAATTATTAAAGAAAATTTATGAAAGAATTTAAAAAACCTAATCGCATCAGCGATTGCTGTAACTGATTGACACACAGAATCTCCTTAATTTCTGGGGTTTTTTCAATCCTTTTTCTCTCTCAGCAGTTTGGGAGCTGGTTTTGGAACCAATTTTATACCAAACTAAGAACACTGTATAATCAATGTAAAGACAGGCTTTTCTTTAATTAGACAATTTTAAAGCAGCCAAGCCACGAATTTCAGGAACGTGGAAAATAGAAGACATACCTGGTCAGTTTTGGAAGAAAGGACCTTATTAATCTCGGAGTGTGCTTTTTTTTTTAATTCAAATTACTACAAAAAAGGCTTAAGCTGACCATTTTTTGTCTCCCTCTCTCTAATCTAATTTCTCCTTTCACTCATTGTTGCAGTTTCAAATGACTTTCTTCACATTCCTTGACTCGGTTATTCTCAGCAGTAGATATAATTGATTGACTCACAGAATCTTCTTAATTCCTGATTTCTTTAAATCCTTTTTGTCTCTCAGCATTTTCGAAGCTCACAGATACTAGTCAGGCCAATTAATCATCTTTGTTTTGTTTTGTTTTATTTAGAAGGCTAATAGCCCCTACTCTATTTGTGTGTGTGTGTGTGTGTGTGTGTGTATGTGTGTATCTAAATCTATCAATAGAATAGAATAGAATAGAATAGAATAGAATAGAATAGAATAGAATAGAATAGAATAGAATAGAATTTCTATTTTGTGATTTGGCACACAATAATTTGTCTGGGGTGCATAAGCTCACATATACTGTAAATAATAAGTAACAGGTCATAACCATAGTTACAATAATTAATCATAAGTGATATACATATGTATGTATATAATTTTTGAAATGTAATTTATTTTATAAACTTTGTAAATTTCCATAGATATACTTGCTAAGACAATTCCTTCAAACATGTAGAAAGAACTGCTTTAAAACTGCTTTAATTCTGGAGCAGTCCCATTTCCCAAGGAAGGAAGGAAGGGAAGAAGTAGGAAGGGGCGGGGGAGAGCAGAGGAAAGGAGAGGAGAGGAGAAGAGAGGAGAGGAGAGGAGAGGAGAGGAGAGGAGAGGAAGGAAGGAAGGAAGGAAGGAAGGAAGGAAGGAAGGAAGGAAGGAAGGAAGGAAGGAAGGAAGGGGAAAGAAGAAAGGGAAAAGAGGAAAGGGGAAAGAGGAGGGGAGAAGGAAAGGAAAGGAAAGGAAAATTATTCTTCATTCCCAACCATCCATACTGTATTCTGGGAGAGATCATTCCATAATATCTTATTATTTGGTTGTTATTTTTTCTGTTTGTCTACTCTAGATGACTGAGCCATTCAGTCCTTATTGAATTATTGATTTATCAATGTGAGAGAAGTAACCTGATGTTCTATATTTAACCAACGTAAATCTTGAAATTTCCTCTGGAGGTAGATTCTTCCTTGTTGTTTCTCAGTCAACTTACTTAAGTTGAAGAATTGTTGGGCTTGCCACCGAGTTTGGTAACAGATAATGAATGTTGATCTATTGGGTCAGGATGAGATCGTACATAAATAGATGAGAGAAGGGAAAAGGGAATTTCATGGCTCAGTGGTAATCTAAAGCAGTACTTTTAAAATTCGTCAGTTTTAAGATGTGTGAACTTCAACTCCCAGAATTCCCCAGTCAGTGTCCTGGCTGAGGAATTCTGGTAGTTGAGATCCATGCATCTTAAACTTGACATTAAAATAAACCACTGATCTTAGTGCATATTTTATGGACTTAGTGCATATTTTATCCACTCTTTTGATTACAACAAAATACCTTATGCCACCAGACTTGAAATCCTGGGTTTAGAAAATTTAGAACTCCGCCGCCTTCAACATCACCTGAGTTTAACTCATAGAATCATCTGTTACAATGTCCTTCCTGTCGAAGACTACTTCAGCTTCAATCACAACAATACACGAGCACACCATAGATTTAAGCTTAATGTGAACTGCTCCAACCTTGATTGCAGAAAATATGACTTCAGAAACAGAGTTGTTAATGCCTGGAATGCACTACCAGACTCTGTGGTCTCTTCCCAAAATCCCCAAAGCTTCAACCAAAAACTATCTACTGTTGACCTCACCCCATTCCTAAGAGGTCTGTAAGGGGCGTGCATAAGAGCACTGCCTACCGTTCCTGTCCTAACGTTCCCTTTGATTGTATCCAAATTTCGTATAGTTATTACATACTTATGCTTATATATATGCTTATATATCGTATAGTTATTTCATGCTTATGCTTATATATACTGTTGTGGCAAATAAAATAAATAAATAAATAAAATAAGCAGCTCTGGTTCAGTATTCCTGAATTGCAAAGTGCTTCTGCATATACTTACTGTTGTGACCCAGGCCCAAGTAGATAGGAGGAAACTCAGTCTGTGAAAAAACAAACCAACTTTATTTGAACAGCTGAGAATTACTTCATTCCCAGCGTAGTTCAACTAAATTAAAACAAATTCCTCCCAACACAAATTTCTCAGTCCTATCACTATCCTTGGTCCAATTAGGCAAACTGCCAAAGGCTTTTCTTGGCAAACGTTCAGAAGTCACAAAAATAAATGCAAGACGTAGACGAAGCAGAAGACGAAGCTACCAACGTTGTTTTCTGGCAAAGGCCAAATGCTGTTGCTGCTCTGTTTTAAGCCTTATGGGAGGGGCCAATCATTTCTTGGCCCTACTCCCAAGTCGTCCTCTTTGCTTGACCTGCTCTTGCCTTCTGACAGCTCTTAAGCGTGCATTAGGAGGAATAGTGTTCCTCTGCCTCACTACTGTCAGTCTCTGGAGGCTCTGGAGTCCGCACATCACTCCCCGATGGCCCTGGTCCCACTTCAGCCTCCGATGCAGAGCCCTCATCCAGGTCTTCTCCAGCCTACAGGACTGGCCCATGTTCTTCCTCCGCCTCATTGCTGTCCGACTCTGTTGCCAGCTCCGCAGGCTGCTGGTGAACCACAACATTATGACTATATATCACCCTGGCTCCATACAATCCCCCCTCCCAGTTTCCCACAGCAGTAAATGTGGCAGGCCTGAAGATGCAATGAAAAAGATGGCTTCCAGGCCTGACACAAGATTGGAAACCTTTGGATTAGAAAGGAAGAAAGAACTGGCCTGCTTAAGCCCTTTTTATAGTAACAGGGATTGAAAAAAATGTAAATATAGTCATTCCATTATTAATTGACTTTGTAAATAGAATAGAATAGAATAGAATAGAATAGAATAGAATAGAATAGAATAGAATAGAATAGAATAGAATAGAATAGAATAGAATAGAATTTTTATTGGCCAAGTGTGATTGGACACACAAGGAATTTGTCTTGGTGCATATGCTCTCAGTGTACATAAAAGAAAAGATACGTTCATCAAGGTACAACATTTACAACACAATTGATGGTCAATATATCAATATAAATCATAAGGATTGCCAGCAACAAGTTATAGTCATACAAAAGATATTGTGTAGCTGAAAGAGCATTTTCCATGCTTTTTTTCTTTGATAAATTTGTCACATAGAGTGTTCCCTTTCTCATTGGTTTAATTCAGACCGATGATCAAACCATTTTTGCCAGGACTGTAAATGCCAATTAATTGCTTCTCTTTCAGTCTTAATTATAATTAGATTTATTTTCAAATGAGTCTCACAAACCTATATTGGAATAGGAAGAAAGCCAAATCAATACAAGTAACAATTATGCAGAACATTTTAGTTCAATTAAAGTCATAGTACTATTCATTGAACTGTGAAAATTGATCCTCTGGATAAATTATTTTTCTACCATAAACAATGAACAGAGGGTCTTGGTCTTTTCATGAACACAATGTTTTTCAAACATGTCGATTTTAAGATGTGCGGACTTCAGCTGCCAGAATTTTCCAGCTGTTCAGGCTAGGGAACTCTGGGAGTTGAAGTCCTCACATCTTAAAAGTTGCCAAAAAAACCACTGCGTTAAGCAGTCCGCCTCAGTACAAGTGTTATCTAACTGTCATCTCTCTGGAAGGGGACTTTTTCAAGTCTTTTCCACCTAACTTTTAGAGCAGAGGTCTTCAATTTGGTAACTTTAAGACTTGTGGACTTCAGCTCCCAGAATTCCTCAGCCAGCATGTTGACGGGGGGGGGGGGATTCTGGGAGTTGAAGTCCACTAGTCTTAAAGTTGCCAAGGTTGGCAACCCCTGATCTGGATGACTGAGAATCTGTCAGAATATTCATGACTGGGAAGACATGGTAACAAGGTCAGCCAATGAATAGGCATAGCAACTAAGTCAGCCAATTGGGAGCGGAAAGAGACTGGAGCCAGGACGTGTCTTAGTCTGAGTCTGTAATCATTAAAAAAGGACAACAAAGAATGTTCTTTCTGCGCCAACTCAGTAAGCTCAAACTGCCCAAGGAGCTGCTGATCCAATTCTACAGAGGAATTATTGAGTCTGTCATTTGCACCTCTATAACTGTCTGGTTCGGTTCTGCAACCCAACAAGAAAAACACAGACTTCAGAGGATAATTAGAACTGCAGAAAAAATAATTGCTACCAACTTGCCTTCCATTGAGGACCTGTATACTGCACGAATCAAGAAGAGGGCCGTGAAAATATTTGCAGATCCCTCGCATCCTGGACATAAACTGTTTCAACTCCTACCCTCAAAACGACGCTATAGAGCACTGCACACCAGAACAACTAGACACAAGAACAGTTTTTCCGAAGGCCATCACTCTGCTAAACAAATAATTCCTCAACACTGTCAGACTATTTACTGAATCTGCAGTAATTAATTTAATTAATTAATTTAATTAATCGTTTCATAGTTCCCATCACCAATCTCTTTCCACTTATGACTGTATGACTATAACTTGTTGCTGGCAATCCTTATGATTTATATTGATATATTATCATCAATTGTGTTGTAAATGTTGTACCTTGATGAACGTATCTTTTCTTTTATGTACACTGAGAGCATATGCACCAAGACAAATTCCTTGTGTGTCCAATCACACTTGGCCAATAAAATTCTATTCTATTCTATTCTAAAGAGAAACTGAAACCAGTGTGTGTGGACTTGTCTGCTGATCTGAGCTGAAATGAAACTGTGAATCTGACAGTAGACAGAGGAGCATTATTGCTTTCATAGTGAGGAAGTATATACCGTAGCAAAGACGGCACTTAGATGCAGTGCAGTCAAAGATCAAATAATACCAATTATTTGATAGCCCTTTAGTAATCACTGATGCAGAGCAAGTAAAGGAGAACAGGTTTTAATGTCGAGTCCAATCTGAAGTCAATAGAACATTCAAGCATGACATGTTGCTTATGGTTGCAGATTGCAATGCCAAAGTTGAAAATAGTAACGAGAAAAACACAGGATGCCTCAAAAAAAGACACTTTAGCAGAAGAATGGTTTATCAATTTCTGCCAAATCAGGGCTTTCTCCCTTGCTACTAATATTAATGGTTTACCTACATGAATAGTAGAAGCTGATACTGACTTCCTTGCACATAATCAGTCACCACAAATTTAAACACAATACTTAGCAATATTTGATTGATTGGTTATGTTCCATCAAGTTGGGTGTTGACTTTTAGCGAACACATGGATAGATTTTCTGCCTCCAGTTTGGTCTTTCAAGCCTTCTAATTGTGCACCTATCACTTCTGTGATTGCATCCATCTATCTTGCTACTTGTGCTTCTCTTCTCTTCTCTTCTCTCCTCTCCTCTATCTCCCCCTCCCCTTCCCTTCCCTTCCTTCTTGAAAAGAAGGACTAGGGGAAACAAGATAGAAGTGTTCCAATATTTGAGGGGCTGCCACAAAGAAGAGGGAGTCACCCTATTCTCCAAAACACCTGAGGCCAGGACAAGAAGCAATGGGTGGAAAATAATCAAGGAGAGAAGCAACCTAGAACTAAAGAGAAATTTCCTGACAGTTAGAACAATTAACCAGAGGAACAAGTTGCACCCAGAAGTTGTGAATGCTCCAGCACTGGAAATTTTTAAAAAGAGATTGGATAACCATTTGTCTGAAATGGTTCAGGGTTTCCAGCCTGAGCAGGGGGTTTGACTAGAATAAAATATAATAGAATAGAATTTTTATTGGCCAAGTGTGATTGGACACACAAGGAATTTGTCTTGGTGCATATGCTCTCAGGGTACATAAAAGAAAAGATACGTTCATCAAGGTACAACATTTACAACACAATTGATGGTCAATATATCAATATAAATCATAAGGATTGCCAGCAACAAGTTATAGTCATACAGTCATAAATGGAAAGAGATTGGTGATGGGAACTATGAGAAGATTAATAGTAGTGCAGATTCAGTAAATAGTCTCCAAGGTCCCTTCCAACTCTGCTATTCTATTCTATTCTATTTTATTCTAGTCTAGTCTAGTCTAGTCTAGTCTATTATTTCTATTCATCATCACAATATTGCAAATAGCGATCAAGTAATGCCAGAGTATGGTAACCATTGAAAATACATGCCAGTTGCCAAGCACCCACATTTTCATCGCTTGGAAATGCTGCAATGGTCCTAACTGTGAGGACTGGTTGCAAGTCACTTTTTTCATTGCTGTTGTAATTTTGAATAGCCATTAAACAAATGATCATAAGTCAAAGCCTACCTTTATTTAGAAAGGGATATACAGTAGCTGCCAGGTTAGATTAGAATTAGAATAACAGAGTTAAAAGGGACCTTGGAGGTCTTCTGGTCCAACCCCCTGCTCAGGCAAGAGAAACCCTATACCACTCCAGACAAAAGATTATCCAACCTCTTCTTAAAAACTTCCAGTGTTAGAACATTCACAACTTCTGGAGGCAAGTTGGTCCACCGATTAATTGTTCTTACTGCCAGGAAAGTTCTTCTTAGTTCTAAGTTGCTTCTCTCCTTGATTAGTTTCCATTTATTGCTTCTTGTCCTGCCCTCAGGTGCTTTGGAGAATAGCTTGACTCCCTCTTCTTCCCCTGAGATATTGGAACACTGCTATCATGTCTCCCCTAGTCCTTCTTTTCATTAAACTAGACATGCCCAATTCCCGCAACTGTTCTTTATATGTTTCAGTCTCCAGTCCCCTAATCATCTTCGTTGCTCTTCTCTAGATAATGACACTAGAGAAAATAATAGAGCTTGGTTGTGGTTTGTTTAGATAGTGGTTTGCTTATGACGTATTTAACATGTGTACAAAGTGCTTGATGAACAGAAAAGTGCTGGTATTGTTCCCTCTATTCAGAGAAGGAAAAAAGTAGCCAGAGCGAATGCCCAAACTGAAGAACCATTAAGTTTGCTAAGTGCATCTGGGCAGGGATTTGGCAGAATTCAGATTGCAAGGGTATGAACGGTAACAATGAGCAAAATTTGGAATTGCAGTAAAGCTTCCTGCCATGCAGGTAGGTATTTAAATCAGATTTCTTCCCCTTAGATGATCATGGAGAAATGCAGGTCTGTAAAAAAAAAAGAAGAAGAAGTTTATTGTATATTTCAGAGGTGGTATTCAGCCGGTTCGTACCAGTTCAGACAAACTGGTAGCGGATATTGCGGGTGGGCCTGCCCGCCCACCCCGGCACATGCGTGGAAGTCCAGGCGCATGTTCAGAAGTTGTGCATGTGCAAACCGGTGGTAAGAATATTGGAAACCCACCGCTGATATATTTGTTGCTTTTAGAGCAAGTGTATGGTAAAGTATATAGCCTTAAGCAGTGGAATACAGATGTTGAAAGTTGCTTGCTGAACACAATCAGAGCAGTAGATGATGGAAGGAAAGCAGGCATGAGAATAAATTGAATGCTTCAGGAACACTTCAACACTGAACAGGAGGTAAGATAAAAGATGTGTGAAAAGAGACATCTTTCATTTTTAATGTGTAAAGGATGCTTACGATGATGCTATAAACAGGTTGATTAGGGATGTGAATTAATATGCAGATGATGTTCTGTTGGATGGGATCCTGAATGATTTGCGGCAAATGTCAAATAAATTGCACTGTGTTTCAGAGGGAAAATGAATAATTGGCAAAACGAGCAAATGAAATTTTTATCTTGGTGGTATGCTTTATTTCTCTCTCTCTTTTTTTTTCTTCCATTCAATAGTGTTCGATTTTCAGAGACTGCCTGGGTGTTTTCTTGGCAAGGTTTTTCAGAAGTAGTTTGTCATTGTTTGCTTCCTAGGGTTGAAAAAAGATGACCGGCCCAAGGTCAACCAGCCAGAGTTTTGGAGTTCTTATTGAATGGGATGTATTACTTGGAATCCTGACATTGACTTTGCTTGTTGGAAGCAGCTGGGAAGGTCACAAAGGACAATATAACTCTTAGGATGCTGTCTCATTACATATACACAACAGTTTTTAAGCGCCTGAATTTTGATGACATGACCATGGGGCGCTGCAACCATTGTAAGCGTGAGGACAAGTGCAAGTCATTTTTTCTAGTGCTGTCGTAACTTTGAACTCACTAGAATAGAATATAATTTTTATTGGCCAAGTGTGATTGGACACACAAGGAATTTGTCTTGGTGCATATGCTCTCAGTGTACATAAAAGAAAAGATACGTTCATCAAGGTACAACATTTACAACACAATTGATGCTCAATATATCAATATAAATCATAAACAAATGGTTGTTACTTGAGTACTACCTGTGTGCTTAGTAAAGATGGGAATGTAGAGGAGTTTTAAGTTGGGCAAATACTGGTGAAAAGCTAGTGAGTGTCGTGTTGTTATTCTGAGACAATGAATGGATGCTTGTGAAGGGCATGAAAAGGATCGCTTCTCCCCACTTCGTGACGCGCAAGTGAGAAACGTGTTAGGAGAAACATTGAAAGAGCTTGAAGGCAGTGGGAGTGGGCAGCCAATGACCATATGCCCTGGAGGTGTAGATAGACACAGTCACAGTTCTGAGCTCAGCATGCGTGGAGAAACGGTGATTCATTCGGTCTGAATGGGATGCCGGTAGAGTCGCTGCATTCTGCACAGCTATTTCGAGAGCATGGCATCTGAAAAATATGGTTCCCATGATAGCCTGTTTGCAAACCCTGTTTAACATTGATTTTGCCTGACTCACTGCAATGTTTAATTGCTGGAAAGACATTACAGAGCCTAATATTCTTCTGCCATTATATTTCAGCAAGGCCAGTGAGAGAGGGTGGAGTTTTTTGCAGTTTTAGAATAGTGGCATAAATATCTCCTATGACGTTTTCTTCCAAGAAAAAAAAAAAAAACAGAGGTGGGTTTCAGCAGGTTCTGAACAGTTCTGGAGAACCGGGAGCAGAAAGTTTGAGTAGTTCGGAGAACCGGTAGTAAAAATTCTGACTGGCCCCGCCCCCATCTATTCTCTGCCTCCCGAGTCCCAGCTGATCAGGAGGAAATAGGGATTTTGCAGTATCCTTCCCCTGCCATGCCCACCAACCACACCCACAGAACCAGTAGTAAAAAATTATGAAACCCACCACTGAAACATATATGTATGTATGTATGTATGTATGTATGTATGTATGTATGTATGTGTATGTGTATATATATATATATATATATATATATATATATATATATATATTTGTTTTCTGAGGTTTTCACGGGTGTTTGTATATAGGTCTTTGGTTGTTCGGGTTTTCTCCCGTGTAAAATTGGAAGTGTCTTGGCGACGTTTCGACGAAGTCTCTTTCGTCATCTCCAGCCTTCAGCTTCGTGCTTCTGGGAGCAATGCTGCAATCACACATTGCTCCCAGAAGCACGAACCAAAGACATATATATATGTGTGTGTGTGTGTGTGTGTGTGTGTGTGTGTGTGTGTGTGTGTGTGTGTGTGTATGTATGTATGTATGTATGTATGTAGGTCTTTGGTTATTCGGGTTTTCTCCCACGTAAAATTGGAAGTGTCTTGGCAATGTTTTGACGAAGTCTTATTCGTCATCTTCAGGCTTCAGCTTCGTGCTTCTGGAATATATATATATATATTCTCATATGTGAAGCCCACTTTACACAATGGGCAATTACTTTGTGCTTCCTTATGGACAATCTCACCAGGCTCAAGGTTTGACTCAGCCTTCCATTCTTCTGAGGTCGGTAAAATGAGGACCCAGATTGCTGGGGACAATATGCTGACTCTGTAAACCACTTGGAGAGGACTGCAAAGCACTGTGCACCAGGATATAGATTATATATTAACAGAGTTGGAAGGGACCTTGTAGGTCATACACCATTTCAGACAAATGGCTGTCCAGTCTCTTCTTGAAAGCTTCCAGTGATGAAGCTCCCACAACTTCTGAAGGCAAGCTGTCCCATTGGTTGATTGCTCTCACCGTCAGAAAATTTCTCCTTATTTCCAGGTTGAATCTCTCCTTGATCAGTTTCCACCCATTATTCCTTGTCTGGCCCTCAGGTGCTTTGGAAAATAGCTTGACCCCCTCCTCTCTGTGGCAGCCCCTCAAATATTGGAATTCTATCATGTCTCTCTTGGTCCTTCTCTTCACTAGATAGCTATCCTCAGTTCTGCAACTGTTCATCGTATGTTTTAGCCCCCAGCCTTCAGCGAAGCACGTGCTTAGCAAACCAGTTGTTAAACAGGTAGAATCCCACCCCTGGTGTGGAGCCTTCTTGGACCTGCTGAAAGGACTGTGTTTTGGAGCTGTGCTTTCTGCAGGATATTTTTCTCTGCCCTGTGTTCCTCTATGTTTGTTATCAGGTTACCTTAATAGAATCTTGCAAATCTGTGTTTTGGTCCACCAGCAGCCTGCAGAGCTGGCAACGGAGTCAGACAGTGATGAGGCTGAGGAAGAGCATGGGCCAGTCCTGGAGGCTGGGGAAGGCCCAGATGAAGGCTCTGTGTCAGAGGCAGAGGTGGGGCCGGGGCCATCGGGGAGTGATGTGCAGCCTCCAGAGCCTCCAGAGGTGGACAGTAGTGAGGCAGAGGAACAGGGGGAGCCTGTTCCTAATGCACGCATGAGAAGAGCTGACAGAAGGCAAGAGCAGCTAAAGCAAAGAGGACAACTTGATTGGCCTCTCCCATAAGGCTTAAAAGACCAGCGATGGCATTTGGACTTTTTGCCGGAAAACAACGTTGATAGCTTTGTCTTGTTGCATTTGTTTCATATTGGTGTCTTCTGAATTTTTGCCAAGAAAGGCCTTTGGCAGTTTGTCTAATTGGACCAAGGTTGGTGATAGGATTGAGGAATTGTGTTGGGAGTAATTTGCTTTAAATTAGTTGGACTATGCTGAGAATGAAGTAATTCTCAGCTGTTTTAATAAAGTTTGTTTGCTTTTATACTGACTGAGTTTCCTACTACCTATGTGGGCCTGGGTCACAACAAACTGAAAGCTTGAAATCTCCAATCCCCTACATTTACTCGGCAAAACCTAAGGAGAGTTCCTTCTGAGAGTACTATCATCTCCCCCTCCTCCTTAAGATTCATATTTCATTTATCAAAGGGTTATCTAGGCTGCAGCTCTTCCTCTTGTCTCCTGCGGTCATTCACACATATCATTATAAAATGTGTGTCAGCATTGAACTCCCAGTGAGTGATGTGACAGCTCTGCGGTTAAGATGCTGGGCTTGTCAGCTTAAAAAGACTGCAGCCCAGGTTCAAAACCCAAGCAACACGCGATGGGGTGAGCTCCCGTCCTCACCCGAACTCCTGCCCACCTAGCAATTCAAAAGCATGGAAATGCAAATAGATAGATAGGTACCACATCGGTGAGAAAGTAACAGTGCTCCATGACGTCATGCTTGTCACATGACCACGGCAATGTCTTTGGACATCGCTGGCTCGATAGCCTTGAAACGGAGATGCAGTCGGCAATGACTGGCAGAGTAAAATCCACACGGACTCTTTTACCTTTTTTTAGAACTCCCAACCATGGTTTTCTGTAGGCCATCCCAGTTAGTTAAGTGGTGCTTCTGTATTAATGAACACAGGAGCCACAAATGACCTTCAAGAATGTGTATGGAATGTGTGTGCAATTGTTCTACTAAAAATAACTTCTGATTCCCATCATGCTCAGTGCTTGCTCAGTACATGTTCAGCTCCTCAAGGTTGTTCTCTTGTTTTAGGGGTAAGCTGTGTTTTGCCTGGGAATCCAGCTCCACCTTAGACAGCATTGCAAAAACACACACTCGAATACATTCTCAGTAAAGTAAAAATAATTTAAAGCACGTGCCTTTACACTTCCAAGGTTGCAGAGGGACTTTAAACCTGAAGGGCCAGGGATAGGCAAGGGTAGATTGCCATTGTCAAAGAAAAAGATCTTGTTCATGTGGTCGCCAAGACACCAACTTGAACAGGAGAAAGGGGAAAAGAAAAAAGAATAGCGTTGATTTCCAACTCCTTTTGGTACAGGAGAATAAAGTAGTAACATAAAACCTCAACTTTTTACTTTTACATGATAATATATACACTAGCCATTTCTACAACAACAAAACTATCTAATCAGCAATAACCAAAATCTAAAACAACCCCCCTCCCCAAAATGAAAAAAAAAATCTTTCATTTTTTTTTCCACCTCAAGCATAAAGTCCAGAAGTGGCTTCCAAGTAGGAAAAAGAAATTAATTGTGTTCTTTTCTTTCAAGCAGAGGTGGTATTCAATCGGTTCGGACCAGTTTGCCTGAACCAGTAGCAGAAATCATGGGTGGGCCTGCCTACCTGCCCTGGCTTTATGTCATCCTATTTAGGGATGTTTTTGAGACCGGGCGCAGGTGCAGAAGGTGCGTACGAGGAAAGCGCATGCGCGGAAGGCCGGCATGTGCGGGAAGGCAGGCGCATGTGGGAACCGGTAGCAACATTATGTGCAAGCCACCTGTTGTGTCTCACTCGCTTTCCCTGCAGCCGGGCCCCCCTTATCTCCTTCTGAACGCTGAGGAATGTCCTGGCATGCCTCCAGGCCCCAGCCCTGGCACCATGCCCAGACAGGCTGAGCAAGAAGAGGAGCCTGATGTGCCTCCAGCCCCCAGCCCTGGCTCCATGCCCAGGGAAATGGAGCAACTAGACCCCTCTCCCTCCCCCACAGCATGTGAGCCTGAGGAATGTCAATTACCAACAGCTGGAGCCTGGAGAGATCCTCGCTTCAGGAGAATTGATAGGCGGCGTCAGCAAAAGGAAGGGAAGGGCAGGCCTGGATAAGTGCTGAGTCATGGAGCCACACCCTATGGCCTATATAAAGGATCTGCTTTCTGGCATTCTCTGAGTCAGGCAAAGTCTACCTTGGATTGCTGAAGTCACTTCCTGGTCTCCTGCCTGCCTTGAGAACTTTGCTAGGACTTTGGCAGAGCTGCAGAGGCACGCCTGATACAGACTTCCCCGACCCGGCCGTCAGCGGAGGAGTGGGACACAACACCACCACTGCTTTCAACCAATCAGTCAATTTAGTTATCTCTGATAACACCATCAACTTTTGTAGCTATTCGTCCATTGGGAGAGAGATAGAGATAGAGATAGAGATAGAGATAGAGATAGAGATAGAGATAGAGATAGAGATAGAGATAGAGATAGAGATAGAGAGGTAGGTAGGTAGGTAGGTAGGTAGATAGATAGATAGATAGATAGATAGATAGATAGATAGATAGATAGATAGATAGGCAGATAACTGCCCAGCCGCCCTGTTTCGGGTGACTCGTTCCCTCCTTCACCAGGGGGAGCGGGATGACCCGCTGCAGGGACGTGCTGAGGAGTTTAACGGTTATCTATACGATAAAATCGTTCAGCTTCGGGACGGGTTGGACCAAAATTGCGGTGACTCAGGTGAGACGCTCGAGGGTGGTCTTGGTAACATTGTTTGGGATGAGTTTGACCCTGTGGCTCCCGAGGACATGGACAGGTTGTTGGGTAGGTTGAATGCCACCACGTGTTTACTGGACCCGTGCCCCTCCTGGCTGGTGCTGGCCACTCAGGAGGTGACACGAGGCTGGCTCCAGGCGATTACGACCGCTTCTTTGGTGGAGGGTGTCTTTCCGGCCGCCTTGAAAGAGGCGGTGGTGAGGCCCCTCCTTAAGAAGCCTTCCCTGGACCCGGCTGTTTTAGGTAATTATCGTCCGGTCTCCAACCCGCCGCGGCGAAGGTTGTAGAGAGTATGGTGGCATATCAGTTTCCCTTGCACCTGGATGAAACTGTCTATCTAGACCCATTCCAGTCCGGTTTCCGGCCCGGTTACAGCACGGAGACGGCTTTGGTCGCGTTGGTGGATGATCTCTGGAGGGCCAGGGATAGGGGTTGTTCCTCTGCCCTGGTCCTATTAGACCTCTCAGCGGCTTTCGATACCATCGACCATGGTATCCTGCTGCGCCGGTTGGAGGGATTGGGAGTGGGAGGCACCGTTTATCGGTGGTTCTCCTCCTATCTCTCCGACCGGTTGCAGTCGGTGTTGACAGGGGGGCAGAGGTCGGCCCCGAGGCGCCTCACTTGTGGGGTGCCGCAGGGGTCGATCCTCTCGCCCCTTCTGTTTAACATCTACATGAAGCCGCTGGGTGAGATCATCAGTGGTTTCGGTGTGAAGTACCAGCTGTATGCGGATGACACCCAGCTGTACTTTTCCGCACCGGACCACCCCAACGAAGCTATCGAAGTGCTGTCCCGGTGTCTGGAGGCCGTACGGGTCTGGATGGGGAGAAACAGGCTCAAGCTCAATCCCTCCAAGACAGAGTGGCTGTGGATGCCGGCATCCCGGTACAGTCAGCTAAATCCGCGGCTGACCATAGGTGGCGAGTCATTGGCCTCTACATGGGGCTCCCCTTGAAGGGCATCCGGAGGCTACAGTTAGTCCAGAATGCGGCTGCGCGGGTGATAGATGGAGCCCCCCGTGGCTCCCGCATAACACCCATCCTGCGCAGACTGCACTGGCTACCTGTGGCCTTCCGGGTGCGCTTCAAGGTTTTGGTGACCACCTTTAAAGCGCTCCATGGCATAGGGCCGGGTTATTTACGGGACCGCCTACTGCTACCGAATACCTCTCACCGACCCGTGCGCTCTCATAGAGAGGGACTCCTCAGGGTGCTGTCAGCGAGGCAATGTCGTCTGGCGACGCCCAGGGGAAGGGCCTTCTCTGTGGGGGCTCCCACCCTCTGGAACGAACTACCCCCCGGACTTCGTCAGCTTCCGGACCTTCGGACCTTCCGCCGCGGGCTTAAAACATACTTATTTAATTGCGCAGGACTGAGTTAGATTTTAAATTTATGGGTTTTAAATTGGGTTTTATTTCTATATTTTTAATTATTGGGCTTTTAGAATAAGTTTTTTAATTGCTTTTATATTGTATTTATGTGTTTTTAAGTGCCTGTAAACCGCCCTGAGTCCTTCGGGAGATAGGGCGGTATATAAATATGATCAAATAAATAAAATAAATAAATAAAAGATAGATAGATAGATAGATAGATAGATAGATAGATAGATGATAGATAGATAGTCACATGACTGCATTTCAGACCCATGCCAACCTTTCTTACTCATTTCAATGTCCCATGATCACGTGACATGATTTACAAAGTTATTGCTTGAAAATTGGCCTCTTACAATCATGGCGTTAGCTTAACGACCTACTGCAAAACAGCTTGCAAAATTGAGTTTATTCACGCATGGTGCCTTGACTTATGACCATCACTACATACAACTGAAATTCTGGTCTCCATTACAGTCATAAGTTGAAGAGTATCTCATATTTTTTCCCTCCTGTTTCATTACACCTGCCCTACTGATCATTTTCCCCCTCCCCCCCACAAATTATAATAAAGATAAGATATGGTAACTCATTAAAAAAAAAAGGCACCAAAGAATGTGAGATTGCCTTTCACTTGTTACTCATAAAAGTAAATAGCTTGTTTTTACTGTCCATTAAAAAGAGCAACATTACCAGAGCACTAACCGTGCTACAGCAGAATAAAGCTATTTATTACCCACTACTTATAGTAGATGGAACAAACTATTAGTGAATGCAGGCTTCTTTTGAATTATGTGGATTGTCAAAATACCCAAAACAAAAGGCTGCCATTGTTGCCTGAAGTAACATAAGCTGCAGAGTTTTATGACATACTTGAGCAGTTATAGATACCCTTTCCTTCCTCCTTGGTATTGAATTCCAGCTCTCCATAGGCTCAGAACTAAACAGCTTGTGAAATTATTCCAAGAATAAGGTAACGCTAATGTACTGCAACATTGATTTGATATAACCTTCTCCAATTGCTCTCTCTGAGCCTCCAGCCAGGATAGACCTATAAAAGAAATAAAACCCCACATCAAGGGAGGCGTACTTTAATAAGAAAAATTAATAAGAATAAAATAGAACAGCAAATGTCTAACTTTGAGGACTGAACTAAATAACAGAACAACAGAGTTGGAAGAGACCTTGGAGCAGTGGTGAGTTATTTATTTATTTTATTTATTTTTATTTATTTATTTTGTCACAACATCATATAAAAGGATTTTATAATATATAAACATATATATGAGTAAATATTAGGAGGTATAAGCATCTATATATATATAGGAAGAAGAAAAGAAAAACAATAGGACAGGAACGGTAGGCACATTTGTGCGCTTATGCACGCCCCTTATGGTCCTCTTAGGAATGGGGTGAGGTCAATAGTAGAAAGTTTTTGGTTAAAGCTTTTAGGATTATGGGAAGAGACCACAGAGTCAGGTAAAGTATTCCAAGCACTGATGATTCTGTTACAGAAGTCATATTTTCTGCAATCTAGATTAAAGCAGTTAACATTAAGTTTAAATCTGTTGGTTGCTCTTGTATTATTGCAGTTAAAGCTGAAGTAGTCTTTAACAGGAAGGACATTACAATAGATAATTCTATGAGTTAAACTTAGGTCTTGTCGAAGGCGACGGAGTTCCAAGTTTTCTAAGCCTAGGATTTCAAGTCTGGTGGGATAAGGTATTTTGTTGTTTTCAGAGGAATGGAGAATTCTTCTTGTGAAATATTTCTGGACTCGTTCAATTGTATTGATGTCAGAGATGTGGTTGTCAGATGTCAGAGAGTTGCTACAGGTTCGCCCCGGTTTGGGCGAACTGGTAGTGGCGGTGGCAGGAGGCTCCGCCCACCCGCCTAGACATCTCTGTTCATGCGCACTCATGAGTGAACCGGTAGCAATGGGATTTGAAACCCACTACTGCTAAATAAAATAAAAAATTCCCCCTGTTCAAGCAGGAGAATCTATACCAGGGCTGTCAAACTCCTGGCCTGCGGGCCGGCTGCATCACATGCTGGCCACACCCATGCCCGGTTTAACAAAGAGGGAAAAAGTCCCGATACATCACGTTGTGATGACCTGAGTTTGACACCTCTGCCCTAGACCATTTCAGACAAATGACTGTCCAATCTCTTCATAAAAACCTCCAGTGTTGGAAATCTCACAATTTCTGAAGGCAAGCTCTTCCGCTACTTTATTGTTCTCACTGTTGGGAAATTTCTCCTTAGTTCTAGGTTGCTTCTCTCCTTGATTAGTTTACATCCATTGTTTCTTGTCTTGCCTTCTGTTTCCTTGGAGAATACTTAAATAATTTAAATATTTAAAGGACTTTGGAGTACTGCTTCCCTTGTTGCTCCAACTTTTGTGCAGTTCTCTTAAATCAGTTGTGTGATGCGTACAAATTTTAGCTGATAAACAAACATACACACCAGGGGTGGGTTCTACTTACTTTTACTACCAGTTCACAGCAGGATCGTGTGCATGAGCTTGTTTCACTCACGCACATGCGCTTGATGTTGGGGTCAGTGGGCAGAGCATACCCTCCAGTTTTACTACCGGTTCGCAAAAACGGGTCCGAACCGGGGGCAACCCACAACCTGTGAGGTATGTAGTAGGCAGAGGCTTGTTTACTTTTAATCATTATGCAGAAAAAAATTATTAGGCTGGCATTTAAATGCAAAGATGCTTGACTTTCAGTTCCTGAATTTATATGCAAGTGGAAACCCAATTATATGCCAAAGTTTACGCATTTTCTATGTTTTTTTTTCTTTTGATGCTGTTTGCAACATAAACTCGCTCATGTGTATTATGGAAAAGTTCTCCCAGAAGTGCAGTCTATTAGAAGTTTTGTTTTGTTTGTTTGTTTTGCAATAATATCAATTTTAAGGAAACACATTTGACATTCTTCTCTTTTTGGAGTTTTTGAGACTTTTCTCTACAATTTAATAGTAATGCAGTCATTTGCAATGCACTGAGAACAAGAATGTGGAAGCATTCATCTGAAACACCAAATTTCAGGGACCAACATATCTACCTTGCATTATGTTTAAGACATTAGATTTTTCTTCTAACGGTTAATGTATTTCAAGAGCTTTAAACATTTGTAGTGTTTGTGAGTTGTTTTAAAACATTTGTTTCAGGGTTTTTGTTTGGTTTTTTGCATTCAAAGACTTTTGGTGTAAATAAAACTCCTACGCAGTTTCTACGCAGCCTAAAAAGTTTTTTGTGGCTGATGTTGAGTAGTGAAGGCAAGAATCTAGAAAGTAAAACTACAGATGGACTCCTGCTGTATTCTTAAGGCTCTCTGAGAAAGATATCCTTCAAAAAGAAGAGTTTGTTTCATCCAAAGAAAATGCATAGAAGAAAGTGTAAATTAATTTTTCATTCATTCATTCATTCATTCATGTTCCCTTCTGTTCATCCTAGCACATATTCAGTATCTTAAACCCCAAAGGGATCCAACTAATTTATCACTGGGATTGTAGCTATAGGAGCATTTCTCCGCAACCAAAATTCAAATAAGGAGAGAGAACTAATTGCTGTTATGGGGAAAAAAACTGCTCCACTGTAATACAAGTAATCCAAGGTGCAATGGCTCAGTGGCTTAATGATGCTGAAGATGGTTTCTGCTCCAGCAGTTCAAGTCCTAGCACTGTATGCCAGAGTGAGCGCCTGTCACTCACCTCAGCTTTTGCCCATCTTGCAGTTCGAAAGCATGTTTTATGCCAGTGGATAAAATAGGTACCACTTTGTTGGGGATGGGACGAGCTGGTGCTCTGTGCAGGCAGTCAGATTCCTGCCAGCTCTGAACCTTCCCGGTTGCAGTGCTCATTTGCAAGATAGATCCAGAGAGGAAGGAGACCTTGGAGGACACTGCAGGAAGAACCACTTGTCTTTCTTTATCGGGCAAAGCCAGCTCACCTTCTTGTGATGTACCATGGGAAGCATGTGAGCGTTTCCTACAACAGAGCTGGTACTTAGGCAGCTAAACTACTACTCTGCAATTACATTGTAGTTTTTCTGTCTAATTTAGCAATGCCATATGACAACAACAACAACAACAATTCATTTCACATGTCGTCTTCTTGTTGGACTTGAACTGTAATAACATAATTATTTCTTTTCTTTTAAATTTATTTATTTACATTTATATCCCGCCCTTCTCCGAAGACTCAGGGCGGCTTACAGTGTGTAAGGCAATAGTCTCATTCTATTTGTATATTTACAAAGTCAACTTATTGCCCCCCCAACAATCTGGGTCCTCATTTTACCTACCTTATAAAGGACGGATGTTTTCAATCATTGTATATTTGTGATGGGCAAACACCTTTTCTTCCAGTAGTTCTGCAGCTGCTGGCCCTGGTTGCTCAGCCAACAGTCCTAAATCCTGTAGTCCATTTTTCACCAGATATCCAGGAACTCTAACATCTAGCATGGACCTTGTTCACCCGGGTGACATCTGAGCTGGTATGGCTTTCTGAAATTTATGTCTCACCATATCTTTTTTATGGGAGAGACACTCTTTGTCTGACTCCTCTGGTGAGACCTGTTCAGTATGGTTGAACCTCGGTCATAGCTCTCATCTTTCGCCGAGCACATAAGCCCACCAACCACATCAAGGTAGTGCCTCACTGGAGGTGTTGATAACAATAAATAATACAAGTAGTCCAGAGGTGGGTTTCAGTAGGTTCTGACCAGTTCTGGAGAACCGGTAGCAGAAATTTTGAGTAGTTCAGAGAACCGGTAAAGACCACCTCTGACTGGCCCTGCCCCCATCTATTCTCTGCCTCCCGAGTCCTATTTGATTGGGAGGAAATGGGGATTTTGCAGTAACCTTCCCCTGGAGTGGGGAGGGAATGGAGATTTTATGGTATCCTTCCCCTGCCACGCCCATTAAGCCATGCCATGCCCACCAAGCCACATCCACAGAACCGGTAGTAAAAAAAATTGAATCACACTACTGAAGTAGCCTCATGTATCAATTGAGCCTGGAATTTTGGTTGTAAGACATTGTGGTCATTAAGTGGGTCATCGTCATAGTCCCAGAAGAACTTAAAAACTAAAATTTATTAGATTAGAATATTTATTGATTCATTTTATAAAAAATGAAAAAAAAAGAAAACAAAAAGAAAAAAGAATATTTATTGATTCACATTAAAATAACAATATTAAACCCCTTGGACATAAGCATAATTTTTTTTCAAGAAAAAGCCCTATTTTTAAAAAATAATAATAATAATGAGAAGCATAGCATTGTTTTACATTTGTGCCAAGCTCTTCAATATTTGGCAAATAATTTTGAGTTTGAGACCTCTGAGAAGGCCTTGGGGGACTCCTTCAGACCACAGTTTAAGAATCACTACTATACTGTAGATATTGTATTTGTGTGTCTATGCCTATATGTGTGTTTTTTTAAAAAGTATAGTTGCTCTGTGTTCGTTATTTGGCTTTTACTTTAATATGTGGATCAAAATATTGGATCAAAAAAATAATGGTTTTGAAAATTTGCTTTCATCCAGGCCTTCTTTTAAGTTGAAAGAAAATTATGCATCAAGATAATGGAGAATGATATTTATACAGAAGCACAATCATAAAGTTACTGTTTTAATTCTTAAAACAACTATAGATAAACTGTTTCAACTCCTACCTTCAAAACGACACTACAGAGCACTGCACACCAGAACAACAAGACACAAGAACAGTTTTTCCCCCGAACGCCATAACTCTGCTAAACAAATAATTCCCTCAACACTGTCAAACTATTTACTAAGTCTGCACTACTATTAATCTCATCATTCCCATCACCCATATCTTCCCACTTATGACTGTATGACTCTAACCTTGTTGCTGGTATCCTTAAGATTTATATTGACTGTTTCCTAATATTATTTGATTGCTTGTTTGTTCCCTATGATTATCATTAAGTGTGGTACCTTATGATTCTTGACGAATGTATATTTTCTTTTATGTACTCTAAGAGCGTATGCACTAAGACAAATTCCTTGTGTGTCCAATCACACGTGGCCAATAAAAAAATCCTAGTCTAGTCTAGTCTAGTCTAGTCTAGTCTAGTCTAGTCTAGTCTAAATACAGACATCTTGGTTACAATGGAATGGAATAAAAGGATGAAAGTAACCTTGGAGGTCTTCCAGTCCAACCCTTTATTCCATTTGGGACAAATAGTTGTCCAATCTTTTCTTGAAAACCTCCAGCGATGGAGCACCACAACTTGAGGAGAAAAGCTTTTCCACTGATTAATCATTCTCACTGTCAGGAAATTTCTCCTTAGTTCCAACTCAGATCTCTCTTTAATGAGCTTCTACCCATTTTTTCTTATCCTGCCCTCAGGTGATTTGGAGACTAAGTTGACTCTCTTATCTCTGTGACAGCCCCTTAAGTACTGGCAAAGTAAAGAAAGGATCTTTGTTTGATAGATAGATAGATAGATAGATAGATAGATAGATAGATAGATAGATAGATAGATAGATAGATAGATTTCTTTTCTGAGGTTTTTGCGGGTGTTTGTAGGTCTTTGGTTATTCGGGTTTTCTCCCGCGTAAAATTGGAAGTGTCTTGGCGACGTTTTGACGAAGCCTCATTCATTATCTTCAGGCTTCAGCTTCGTGCTTTTGGGAGCAATGTGTGATCGCAGCTGTTTCTTCCTTTTAACTGCTAGTGGGGGTTTGAACTGATTTGGTGGGAGCTTGGCTGTGCTCTGATTGGATGGGGGTTTTTTTGTGCTCTGATTGGCTGGGGGTGTGTCCTGTTTGGGTGGGGGCTTGGTTGTGCTCAGTTTAGTCTGTGTTGCAGGGGGATTTTAGCTGGTGAGCTGCATTGCTGTTGTTTGGCTTCGTGTTCGTGGTCATGCTACATCTTCATAGTGGGTGTCAGTCTGCTGCATGTATGGATTGGAGGGGTTTAAAATGGCTAACGTTGCAGCTGCGGTCCAGCTTCTGGTCTTCGGTTGTGCTTCATCATCAGTGTGGGTTTGGGTCTGCTTTCTGGGTGGATGTTACAGCTGACTCTGTAAACCACTTTACAGGGCTGTAAAAGCACTGTTATAAGTCTTATTACTATTGCTATGATTGGGGCGGGCTAGAGTAGGGGCCTTCAAAGGCTGCAGAATGTCTTAAGCTTAATTTAGAATTGCCCGCAATTGCCCATATGTGTGGCTGCCTATCTGTGCTGTGAAGAGGTTGATGGATAAGTGGAAGTTGCAGATGGCTGCAGATGAGCCAGTGCGCACACCACCCAAATCCCTAGATGCATGCCCTCCCTGCATGCTGATTAGTTATTCCAACTTCTTGTTCTGCTCTTTGCTGTTTGAGTGCTCTTTGCTGTTAGCCAGAATGTTATACTTGCAAAAATATAAATGGAAGTCTGTACAACCATCCCCAAATGACATATGCATACAGTTCCTGATGGGCAGTGACAGAGAAGTCTAATCTAACTCTCCGTCCATCAAATAGCATAGTGTTGGCCCATGCATCATCCCAAACCATCGGATACCCCTTAGCATCTTGTTAATTATTTGTGTCCTGTGCCAAGGACATTGGACTGCAAGCCTAGTCCATAGTTAGGCTACAGTCTTTGCATCCTTCCATTTAAGGTTGAGATCTTCCTGAAATGTTTGGTGGCAGGTTTTTTTTGTTTTTTTGGGGTTTTTTTTTTTGAACTTCCACTTTTTCTCCGATTGTCTGATAGTATTCAATTGATTGCGTTCTTTGCTGGACATTGCTCATTCAGGCAGCACACATGTCTAGCAAAGCACATTCTTCGTTTTGTCACTATCTTAACTTCTGTGTAGAATTTCTTCATTTGTGACATGGCCCCAATATGAGATACTGGCATCTTGTTAAACCCCCACAAAAAGAATGCTACCAAACGGCCTTACCCAGTTTCAACTATAATCTTTCTTAAGCTTTAATTCCATGAAAAAGGGAAACAAGATGAACTTGCACAGCCTCTTCTTTTCGTCTTGCTGGTTGTAGTAGCCATACAACTCGGTTTTACCCTAGGAGTCCAATCCCAGTATAAAGCTGCTGGGCTAGTTCAAGGAAACAAACTCACCTCGTTGCCAGCAATTGGCAACCAAATAAGCAGAGATTAAGACCAAGATTAACACTAGACTAACAACCCAGTCCTAAACAACAGCCCAATCAAGGACCTGCCAACTCAGACAAGCAATCAAACAGTAAACAACACCCTAATCAAAGTACCATCAAAAGCATTCCTGCCAATACTGACAGGACAAGACCCTTTGTATACAAACAGAGAACAAAACGCTCTCCCTTCTAGCATGGATGATGTTACTAGCTGGGTAATGAAATATGTGCAAGAAAACAACCAAGCTCAGAGAGCACCATGGACTCCACAGTTCAACCCTGAGCTTCAAATACAGCGGTACTCAACCTTAATTGGTTCCAGGAGGTACAATGAGTACCAAACAAATTTTCCCCAGAAGCAATAATGTTATGAGTCACAAGGCATCCAATACCAACAAGTTGTAGCTTGGGCGTCAAGTACCAAACAAACGATGAGTATCGAGACAACATTTTCCAGTATCTCAAGGGTTGCAATAGTGTTCCAATAGTGTTGCAATAGTGTTCCAATATCTCAGGGGCTGCCACAAAGAAGAGGGCGTCAAACTATTCTCCAAAGCACCTGAGGGTAGAACAAGAAGCAATGGGTGGAAACTAATCAAAGAGAGATGCAACTTACAACTAAGGAGAAATTTTCTGACAGTTAGAACAAATAATAAATGGAACAACTTGCTTCCAGAAGTTGTGAATGCTCCAACACTGGAAATTTTTAAGAAAATGTTGGATAACCATTTGTCTGAAATGGTGTAGGGTTTCCTGCCTGGGCAGGGGGTTGGACTAGAAGACCTCCAAGGTCCCTTCAAACTCTGTTGTTGTTGTTGTTGTTGTTGTTGTTGTTATTTTCACATCAAAATGCATTAAATACTAAATTCGATGAGTTTCAAAGCAGTTGAGTACCAAGGAATCACTATATATTTTTCCATGGGTAGATCAAGGAAGCGAGAACTACACTGATTATAGGAAGGTGTCTTAAATGCCACTTGGGAGTAAATACAGATTCTTGAAAACTGTAGGAAGAACTTCTCCCCTTCATTTATGGTAGGTTAATTTCTCACTATGAGAATATATCTGCTGAGAACTCCTAATTGGTGACAGGAAGGGCATCCGGCCAGTAAACTCAGCTCCATTCAGTTGCCCCAACTCCACCCCAATGCAAAGGATTATGGAGTCATTAAAAGACAATGAAAGAGTTATAGTATGTTAATTAACGTGGAATCTCTGATCTGAAATGCTTCTTCCCAGGTTCTTGACACCTGGCTTAAGATGAGGTTTACCAGATGTCTTCCAAAATGAGGGCAATCCTTTTTATCCTGATGTTGTCCAACCAACAGGCATAGCCTTAAAATTAAATATTATCCAGATTTTTGACTGTTTTGGGGTTTTCTTTGGAGGGAAGGAGACTGTTTTTACAGCAGTAGTCATTCAAACTTTTGTGTATCGTGACCTTGTAAACTGCCTCCTTCTGTTTTCCCCTCGTCCATTGACAGACCTGACAGCCTTGATTTATGTTAGTTAATTGATTTTCTGATTCCAGGAATCGGCTTCAATCCAGCCCCTTCAAATCTAGAGCGTAGTCTGTAGATCACAAAACCCTTCATATATTTGTATGGTGAAATTTGAAAACCATACTGTCATAAATTCTATATTATTCCTAGCCATGGAAAATACAACAATTTGTTGGAAAAATATGGCAATTAAAAAGCCAGTCCTTCTAATACTGATGAAAAAAATCATATACATGTAGACCTAAGTAGATTCTGCATATTTTTTTCTACAATGTTTGTCATGGATGCTAGGGAAGTTAAAACAGTGTGTCCTTCTCCCCCATTTATTGACTGACTGACTGATTGATTGATTGATTGATTGGCTTCTATACAGGTAGTCCTCAACTTAGAAAGTCAATCGGGAACCCAGATTCGCTTAACAATCAGGTTACTAATTTATCAACTGCAGTGGTTCACTTAACAATGTGGCAAGAAAGATCATAAAATGGGGCAAAACTCACTTAAATTTAATTTTAAATTTCATTTAACAACAGAAAGTTTAGGCTCAATTATGGTCATAAGTCAAGGACTATCTGTAGCTGCCCATCTCAACAGGTGACTCTGGATGATGTACTTCATAAAACATGAAAACAATTAAAAACAACTATGAAAATAGATCAAACTAAATATATACAGCACCTAGTAAAACTGTTCCTCTTGATAGGAACAGGCAATGGGGCCCTTAACACCTTTTTTGAGTTGTCTCCTATATTCCTCTCTTGGATCTTTATCTCTCTCTGCATTTACTTCTTGACTATACAATCTAACTATTTCTCCCATCTTTACACTCTTCCACTGCCTAGCTTCCAGAGTATCTGCCCAAACCCCTATCTCCCATTCAAGAGTATCTTCCTGTTTTTCCAATTCTCTTTTCAACTCACTTAAAATATTTTCCCCCTGGTTTAATTCATCAATCACTGTTCTTTTTATTATTATTATCTCCTCCTTGTCGTTGTCTTTTGTTCACTGGTTCTTTGGTTCTGTCTTTTCCTCTGTTCCTTCTCTTAGCTCCTCCCTTTTCTGAGCGTCTAGAGCTTTACTCATCATCCCTCATATAGTATTTCCATAATCTCCTTAAATCCTTTCTCCATGATGTCCCTTTGTGCTTTGGAAAGTCAACGCCATCTCCTTCAAAGTTCCACTCATTTCTTCCATATGAAGCATCTTATTTTGTTTTTGTTTTTAAATCCCACTTTTGTCCAGTAGTTCAAGAACCATTTATTCAGATCTAAAATTGCCCTTCAAGAAATACACTAATCAAAGTTTTTATATCTCATAGGAAATCAATCAGTTCTGTTTAAATAGTTGTTGTGGCTCCAGCCCCCGAACCTGGCCCCTTGCCCAAAAGTGACTCTGAGAGTGAGGGGGAAGGGCCGGTACGACTTACCTCAGAAGCACCGATTCCTTTGGCCCGGCTCCAGGAGCCAGAACCAGGCCAGTCGGAGGACGTAATGAGGCTGACATCCCCTGATTCCTCCCTTCCTCAGGCTATGCCCTCAGACGCAGTTGATAATCTTACTAATCAAGCCTGATTGACCCGCACTTCAGAAGATTAGAGAGGCGGCATTATCAAAGGGAAGGGTGGGGCAGGAGCCCCACCCCACAGGATATATAAGGAGCTTTGGGACTGCTCTCAGTTCCACGGGAAGTAAATTAGCTGAACCGTGTTGAAGTGAGCTGAAGTCTTAATCTGTTTGAACTTTTTGGCAGGCAGCTGCGTTTTCTCGGCCAGGACTGATAGAAGCTGTGAACCCAGTGGCTGAAGGCCAGCTCGTTACTCCAGAGTGAGGACGGAGACAGAACAATAGTCCCAGGAGTTCTCAAAAGCCTCTTTACATCCCTTTTACAGGTTCAATCTTCTAGCATAACATTCAGGGGTCACTTTAATTAAATAACTTCCTTGTTCTCATATTTGAGTGTCCAATCATCATGGGGTAGTTAAATATAACTAGATATTTTCACAATCCTTCATATAAGTATTCCCAGACTTGTATATTTTCCTTTCGTCAGCAGGTGGTGCTCTCAACTTAAATGTCAATGTTGCCACTATTAGTCAGTCTAATTTTAATTATTTTGATCATAATTTCAATTGTAATTCAATTACAGAAGCAGGATATATATTTTAAGTAAAAATTTCCAGCGTTTAAAAATGTCTTCCCATTACCACATCTTCCCAGTTTAAGAGTCCAATTTTCTGTATTTTTAGAAATGTATTGTTTCCTCTCTTTAGGTCTTTTCCTTCTGGTCTGGTATTTTTCTCAGAGTGCTTAATCACTGCTTTAACAAGCAATTGTAAATT
This sequence comes from Ahaetulla prasina, assembly GCF_028640845.1. Classification (NCBI taxonomy): domain Eukaryota; kingdom Metazoa; phylum Chordata; class Lepidosauria; order Squamata; family Colubridae; genus Ahaetulla; species Ahaetulla prasina. The sequence continues at coordinate 17,112,323 of NC_080539.1, forward strand.
GTTCCTTGGAGTTAGGTCTTAAGTAAAAAGGAATCCTCTCCCCCAGTTCCAATCACTATTCACCTACTTCGCTCCAGCATCAGTCTTAGTTGTTCCTCAGTTGTCCCAGCTTCATGGCAGCCATTTTTTGGCTGCCTCTTGTCCTCACCATGGCTGAGAGGGAAAACAAAACCCAGGTCAGACAGGAAAGTTGTGACTCTCCTCGACCTCACAGGCCACCCCTCTTTTCTTCACCTACAGGGAAGCTACAGGGAAGCTTTGGCTCCTTTTGGAGCCCACCAACGGGAAGAATTCAGCACAGGAGTGCGGGGACCCACTCCTTGTGTCTGATCTTGCCACGACATCAACTGGAAGCCCCCTACATCTTTTTTTGATTCTCTTGAAAGCACCACAAACTTTTCTCTTTCTCAACAATTGCCTCTTAGTTTGTGATGCTGGGGAAACAAACCAGGCTGGATACATTTAGAGATATGATGGACCTTCCTCACCCCAAACTATGACCAAAACAGTTGGAAAATATGGTTTTAGCTACCATGTTTCCTTCTAATTCTCAGTAATTAGCAGGCCTCAATCTTTCTCATCAAATGTTTTAAGATAAGTGCTTTCATGGTTCCTGCTTGACATGATCCATCACACAACTACTGTAATAAATCTGTCTGCTCATCTCTGTTACCTTATCATGGAATTACAGGGTAAAAAAAGGATCTCAGAGATCTTCTAGTCCAACCCATGGCAGGAATCCAACTACTACCCCAGACAAAGGTTTTTCAATTTTGGCTTGAAAACCTCCAGTGATGAAACTACTAGGACTTCAAGGGTTGTTCTACTGCTTAATAGCTATCCTGGTCAGAAAATTCCTTATTTCATCTTTGGCTCTCTTTTGTAAAGTTTTCTTCCTTTTTTTTTTTTGACTAGCCTTGGAGCTGTGAAAAATAAATCCACATCCTTTTCCCTGTGAGAACTCTTCGAGTATTAAAAGACTGCTATCACATCCTCTCTTAGCTTTCTCTTCTTAAGTCAAAACCTATCCAGTTTCTTTGACCATTTTAAATAGGATTTAACTTCCAAGCTGCTCATTGTCACTCTTCTCTGTGCTCCGTCTGATTCCTTGGTGTTCTTCTTGTGGGGATGAGAACTGGCTTCAATATTCCGTGTGTGGTCTGCTTTGTGTTGCGGAGTGGAACAATCACTTCCTCTGATTTTGACACTCTGCCTCTGTTGATCCCACCCAAGGTTTCACCAGTGGTTTTGATAGCGGCTTGTTGTCAGCTGAAATCTTCTCTTTCAGGAAATTTCACTGTCTTCCTTAATTTTCAGACAATTGAATTTGCTAATAGGGGAACTAACTCGGGAAAATTACTACAGAATAATAGAGTTGGAAGGGACCTTGGAGATCTTCTAGTAAGCATCTGCCTGAACCCCCAAAATGCAATGCGTGCGCAGCCCCTGCGCATGCACCCTGCCCCCATACATGCATGTGTGCCCCATGCATGCACGCATGGCCCCCCGCATGTGTCCCGACCCCCACACATGCACAGCAGAGACCTGACGACCAGCTGGCCAGCGGGAGGTATGCACACATGCATGGTGAAGCTGAACTGGGGCGACGGCTTGCGTGCCGACAGAGAGGGCGCTGCATGCTCCCTGTGACACATGTGCCATATGTTTGCCATCACAGTTCTAGTCCAGCCACTGCACAAGCAGGAGACCCTATACCATTCTGGACAAATGTCTGTTCAATCTCTTCTTAAAAACCTCCAGTGATGGAGGATCCACAACTTCTAAAGGCAAGCTATTGCTTTGGTTAATTGCTCTCACTGTCAAGAAATTTCTCCTTAGTTCCAGGCTGGTTCCCTCCTTGATTAGTTTCTATCCGTTGCTTCTTGTCCTGCCTTCTGGTACTTTGGAAAATAGGTTGGCCTTTTCTTCTTTGTGGCAGCCCCTCATATATTGAACTGCTGCTATCATGTCACCCGCTATTCCTTTTTTTCACTAGACTCTGTATTGGATGTAAAACTCAATTGCATTGAGCATCTGGGTTGTGCTTGACCTCAGGGGGCTGGGGTAGGTGTGGCCAGGATGGATGTGACCAGCTCGACAACACTTTTGTCAGGGACGCTTGTGGTGGCCTGAGTGCTCTTCCAGTGAAAACGGGCTCCCAAGCTCCGTTTTTGGCTGTGACGGCCTTCTGTAGCCCTCTGCCAGCAAAAACAGAGCCCAGGATGGCTGCATGTGGCCCTCCCAAGCTCTGTTTTTGTTCGCAGAGGCACCGAAGACCAGTCCTTGGCTGTTTCCAGGGTGGCCCCATGGACCAGATCTAGACACCCTGCCACCCAGTCTTTCACTGTTTCGAGGGCAGTCCCGTGGGCCAGATCTAAGCACCCCGCAGGCCAAGTCCGGCCCGCGGACCTTGAATTTGACACCCCTGCTCTACATGATCTTCATGTAGAACTCTATGTGATCTAGTGTGCAGCACTGGAATAAATTTCTGGGGTTAGCTTTTTAGTGGTCAGAATTAATAAAATGACTGAAATCGTCTTGATCAATAAATGTAATCTGATAGCTTTCTAATTCTAGACTAATATGAAGGACACTGAGTTTAATGCAGTGAGTAATGTGGATTAATGGTTATTAGCTTTGATGGCAGCATGATTGTTTCTGAAAGCCATCTGCTAGGAGACCAGTAGATTTCCTTGAGCAGTTAATTGGCCACCATGAGAACAAACTGTTGGACTAATGAACTAGGGATCTAATACAGCAATTCATTGCTTATTTTTTTTTTGCTTTTTGTACTAAGAGAGGTAATCCTTGACTTACGGCAATAATTGAACCCAAAATTTCCACTGCTAAGCAAGACAGCTATTAAGTGAGTCACGCCCCATTTTATGACATTTTTGGCACGGTTGTTAAGTGAATCACTAAATTTGTTAAGTGAATTGTGTGATCATTAAGCGAATATGGCTTTCTCCATGAACTTTGCTTATCAGAAGCTCCCCAAGAAATTTGCAAATGAGAATCCCAGGACGGTGGGGATGCTGCAGTGGTCATAAGTGTGAAAACTGGTCATAAGTCACTTTTTTCAGTGCTGTTTTAATTTTGGACGGTCATTAAACAAATGGTTGTAAGGCTGGGGCTACCTGTATAGTCATATTAAGCCAAAAAGGTTTATAATGCTTTTATTCTGTATTACTATTCTGTATTACTGTATTACTTTGGTTGTCTCTTTGGTTGATATAATTATATACCAGGTAAATACCAGAATAAACAGCAGATTAAATAAAAAGGTACTACCATTTCCCTCTCAAAGCAGGACAAGTTAGATAATTAATAGGAAGTGTTTGATCAGGGTATAAGACATATTCTTATACTTTTTTTTATTTATTTATTTTGTCACAACAGTATATGCAAACATTGACATAAAACAACAACACATCATATAAACATATATATAAGCAAAAATATGCAACAACTATATTAATTTGATATAATGAAAGGGAACAATAGGACAGGAACGGTAGGCACTTTTGTGCTCTTATGCACACCCCTTATAGTCCTCTTAGGAATGGGGTGAGGTCAATAGTAGAAAGTTTTTGGTTGAAGTTTTTGGGATTTTGAGAAGAGACCACAGAGTCAGGTAGTGAGTTCCAAGCATTAACAACTCTGTTACAGAAGTCATATTTTCTGCAATCAAGATTGAAGCGGTTAACATTAAGTTTGAATCTATTGTTCGCTCTTGTATTATTGTGACTGAAGCTGAAGTAGTCTTTTACAGGAAGGACATTGCAATAGATGATTCTGTGTGTTAAACACAGGTCTTGTCGGAGTCGGCAGATATCCTATCCTATCCTATCCTATCCTACCCTACCCTACCCTACTTTACATTCTACTGTACCCTATCCTACTCTACGCTACCTTATCCCTATCCCTATCCCCAGTGGTGGGATTCAAATAATTTAACAACTGGTTCTCTGCCCTAATGATGGGTGTGGCCATGGTGGGCATGGCCAGGGGGTGTGACAGGCAGTACTTGGCCTCCTGCACCTCCCTGGAAGCAAAAATGGGCTATGGGAGGACATGCTCCCCCCCATGCCTTGTTTTGGGCCTAGTGTCAAGGTTCCAGAAAAACGTCTTCTGCATAAAAAAAACTCAGAAGCCATTGTCTTTCAGAGTTCTTTACTAGCATGAGGAAACTGGCACACGATGAGTGAAATTCCAAAACTGAACTTCCGGATTCTTTTCCCAGTTATACAAACCCCAAGAGTCCCACCCCCCTGACCCCTTTGATGGTCACATGGTCCCACGTTCTCCCAGTTCATTTGAATATCTTCTCGCCACTCTTCCTGCAGATGTGAACACCATCCGACCTTGACCGCTTGAAGAATGTTACCATACCCCTCAACCCCCTTCTTCCCTCAGGGAAAAATGTGGCAGCGCCTGGAACCCTAAAGTCTAGTATGGTTTCCAGGCCTGACAGGCGCCCCTTGGAAAAGAAGCTATATCCTAGGAAAGAAAACAAAGAATTAATAAAGAAGAGTGTCAGTGGTCCACACTTCCTTCTACCCCTCCTCTCTCCAAGAGGTTTTTAGGTTTGTCAGGAAAGTATCGTGAAATTGTTTAATCAAATTGTCCGCATTTACTTTCCAACTCTTGACCCAAGTAGATTCAGATAATGGATATCCCTTCCAGTGGACTAAATATTGTAATTGATCTCTGTATAGTCTAGAGTCAAGAATTTTCTTGATTTCATAGTGGGTTTCACCTTGGATTATCAAGGGTGGTGGGGGAGTGGCAGGTTGAGGTCTCAGACCAGATTGTCTAGCAGGTTTTAATAAGCTGATATGGAATACCGGGTGTATTTTCCCAAACATTCGAGGGAGCTTGATTTGGATGGTAACGGGATTAATAATTTTTACAATGGGGAAAGGACCCAAAAATTTTGGACCGAATTTTCTGCTGGGTATTCTCAACCTCAGATACTTAGTAGATTAAAAGACTTTATCTCCAATGCGAAAAGGGGGTTGAAGGGAACGGTGTTTGTCAGCTTGGGCTTTGTAATTCCGAGCTGTCACAGCTAAGGCCTTTTTTGTATTTTCCCAACCTTTTTTCAACGAATTCATCCAGTCCGTTAGGGAAACGGAAGTGGGGGGTTGCACGGGGAGTTCAGGCATTGGAACGAAGTCCATGCCGGTGGTTACTTGAAAAGGGGTTAACCCCGTGCTGCTGTGTACAGCATTATTATATGCGACCTCTGCAAATGGTAACAAATCTGACCAGTTTTCTTGTTGGTAATTTACATAACACCGTATGTATTGTTCCACCATCGAGTTCAATTTTTCAGCCGCCCCATTGGTCTCCGGATGGAACCCAGAACTAAGTCCTTGAGACGATCCAATGGACCGTAGGAACTCCTTCCAGAACTTGGCTGTGAATTGAACACCCCTGTCAGATATTATCCTTTTAGGAACTCCATGCAGTCTGTAGATGTGTTTCACGAAGAGCTTTGCTAATTTTCTCGCCGATGGCAATCCGCTGCACGCAGTGAAGTGGGCCTGTTTAGAGAACAAATCCACTATGGTCCATATCACCGTATTTCCCCCACTAGGTGGGAGTTCAACAATAAAATCCATGGCAATCTCTTGCCAAGGTCTGGTGGGTTTATAGCTTATACGAGGCCTCACTTCCAAACGCTCAAAAGTTTCCGTGAGGTCTAATATGGACTGGGATTTCAGGGGGTTTCTCAGGTCCCAATCCAGTGACTCTCCCGATTCTCCGGGTTTTACTGTCCTCCATTGAGGTTGAGAAGAGGGAGGGGGCTCTCCATTCCGCCCCGGGGAAATGTTTTCTCCCGAACGACAGCTTACCCATGAATCGGAGTCTTTGGGCCGTGCACCAAGCTGACAAGCAGGCTCTACCACTTCGGGTTTTTGAGTCATATCTTCCGATGGGAAGTAGGTGATTTCAACTAAATCCTCAGATTCCAACTTCTGTGCTACTTCCACGCTTTCAGCTTGCTGCCCTTCCATCTTCGCTGGATCTTTGCACTGCTGTGGGGGTTGCAGAGGCTGGAACCCAGCACCCCCCTAACGGGCCCCCTCTGAGCGGAGGAGAGGGTACCATTAAGCAAAAGAAAGTTATGAGTTTTGGAATAATGTCAAGGTTCCAGAAAAACCTCTTCTGCATAAAAAAAACTCAGAAGCCATTGTCTTTCAGTTCTTTACTAGCATGAGGAAACTGGCACACGATGAGTAAGATTCCATAACTGAACTTCCGGATTCTTTTCCCAGTTATACAAACCCCAAGAGTCCCACCCCCCTGACCCCTTTGCTGGTCACATGGTCCCACGTTCTCCCAGTTCATTCGAATATCTTCTCACCACTCTTCCTGCAGATGTGAACACCATCCGACCTTGACCGCTTGAAGAATGTTACCATACCCCTCAACCCCCCTTCTTCCCCTCAGGGGAAAAATGTGGCAGCGTCTGGAACCCTAAAGTCTAGTATGGTTTCCAGGCCTGACACCTAGTAGACCTCCCTGCAGCCTCCTGGTAGCAAAAACGGGCCATGGGGGACTGCATCCCAACCCCTGTGCTCTGTTTTGGGCCTAGGAGACCTCCCTTCACTTACCTGGGAGCCAAAATGAGGCACGTGGGGACACCTGGAAGGGGCAGGGCGGAGCCAGCCAGCAGTTTAACTACCAGTTCGCCCGAACTGACTCAAACCGGCTGAATCCCACCATTGTCTATTCCTATCCCTATCCTATTCCTTATGCAAGAATTTGACCAAATTTCACTCTCTGGAATATCAAGTTAGAACAAGACAAAGCTATCTAGTAAGTTTTGTCTTTTGTCTTTCTAGAATCTGGTTGTATGTGTGTGCATCGGTGTTTCATTTCTATCCTGTTTACTAAGATATTGGTGTACTTCATTTACATTCAGTATTCATTCATCTCAAATCTTGGTAGAGCCGAGAGAAAATGCATTCTGAAATTTTGGAGAGCAGCTGCTTAGTTTGAGATCAGCATTCCCATCTCTAGATACCAAATATATATATGCGATGTGGAATATATGCTCTATTGTGCGTATGTGTGTGCATAAATTTGTCTCTCTCAAGGAGTGACTCTGGGCAGTGTACAAATAAAATATAATAAAAAAATAAAGGCTGCATATAAAAATGCATAAAAATAGAGGCAAGGATATTGTTCAGTACAGGTAGTCCTTGAGTTACAACCACATAATTTCCACTACTAAGCAAGGATGATGCTAAGCGAGTCGGTCCTGCTTTTGTGACCTTGTTTGCCATGGCTGTTAAGTGAATCACTGCAGTTAAGTCAGTTGTTCTCAACCTTTATAGTGCTGCGACCCCTTTAATACAATTCCCCATGATGTGGCGACCCCTTTAATACAATTCCCCATGATGTGGCGATCCCCAACCGTAAAATTATTTCTTTTTAGGCAGCGATCTCAGCACGCCTCAGCAGCCGCAGAAGGGGCAAAAAGCAGCAAATTGTTTTTTTTAATTTATCGCGCCTGAAGCCGTATTGGCTAGGGATCTGAACTGCTTGCGATTGCCTTGAGGACGGAGGCATTAAAGCGGAGACTCCTCCCCTATTAAGCTTATCGCGCCTGAAGCCAGATTAGGCTAGCGATTGGGAGTGATTGCAGCTGGCTTGAGAGGGAGACATCAGAGCAAAGATTTCTCTCTTTTTTAATTCATCGCGCCTGAAGCCGAATTCGCGATTCTTCGACTCGCAAGTATACTTCCCATATTTCCGATGGTCTTAGGCGACCCCTGGCAAATCGTCATTCGACCCCCAACGGGGTCGTGACCCACAGGTTGAGAACCACTGAGTTAAGTGAACCATTCAATTGTTAATTGAGTCCAGCTTCTCCCTTTGACTTTGCTTATTCGAAGCCAGCTGGGAAGGGTGCAAATGGTGATCGTATGACCCCAGGATACTGCAACGGATGCAAATACATTTCAGTTGGCAAGCATCCAAATTTTGATCACATGACCATGGGGATGCCGCAACACTTTCAATTAAAAGGACTGGCCGTAAGTCACTTTTTTTCAGTAGCGATATGACTTTGAATGGCCACTAAATAAATGATTGCTGCAGTTTCCTTTCTGATTCTACCCAGATTAATTGGTATTGACAAAACTGGTATTCCAGGCATTTCTTTCTCCCAAACGTGCTTTTTCAGGACTTTCTTGTTTGTTTCTTTTTTGAAGACGTTTCATTTCTCATCCAGGAAGCTTCTTCAGCTTCACAGGATAGTGGCGAATGAAAGGATATATATTCCTTGAAGACAGCTGGTCATTTGCATCCTTTGCAGCCAGCGGTGTGCTGCAGCTGCCAAAAAAGCCAACACAGTTCTAGGCTGCATAAACAGAGGGATAGAATCAAGATCACGTGAAGTGTTAATACCACTTTATAATGCCTTGGTAAGGCCACACTTGGAATACTGCATTCAGTTTTGGTTGCCACGATGTAAAAAAGATGTGGAGACTCTAGAAAGAGTGCAGAGAAGAGCAACAAAGATGATTAGGGGACTGGAGGCTAAAACATATGAAGAACGGTTGCTGGAACTGGGTATGTCTAGTTTAATGAAAAGAAGGACTAGGGGAGACAGTATAGCAGTGTTCCAATATCTCAGGGGTTGCCACAAAGAAGAGGGAGTCAAGCTATTCTCCAAAGCACCTGAGGGTAGAACAAGAATGCAGGCTCTGTGTTCTAATAACAGGCTTCTCTATTGCCTGAGCTATTCTTGTTTTGTTTATTTTTGTTTTATATTGGGCCTAAGGTTTCATATGCTTTTCTTTCAGCCGCAATGAAAGATTCTGTATGCTTTTTTTCACTCTTCTAATCATCAGACTCATCTTATCAGCATATCTGAAGTTGTTGACATTTCAGACTCTTCAAGTCCAAAGTTTTGCATATTTTCCTCTTGTGTTTTTCTCCCCCAAAAATTTCCAGAGCAAGATAGGACCTTTTAAAAAAAAACCTAATGCTGACTTTGAGGTTCCATTTCATTGCAGAGATCTGGGCCCATGTGGACTAGACTCATGCGGCTGGTACAAATATTTCTTCTTTCCTATATATTCCCCTACAAAATGAGAATTCTCTCATAGGGCTAAAGTGCCTTCTGTGTCCTATTCCCGTTTTTGCACTGTTGTCTTGTCTTTTCTTAGGCACTTGCTGATTCAGTGTGTTTTGGGCACCAGGAAATGACAGTCAGTTCCCTGCAGCTATATTTTAATACAAAGAGTACCATGGTTGCTAAGAGACTAGTGCTTCAAGTTTGGGAATCTTCATGCATAGAAGCATGTTTCAGAGAACCAGATTTTTTCATAGTTAGCAAAACTGAACTTAGGAATGATCTGGAAGACAAATTCTCCCAGGTTGCAGTAAATACCATACATCTATGTATACTATACAACTATGGTGTGGGGATTCCTGCCTGGGCAGGGGGTTGGACTAGAAGACCTCCAAGGTCCCTTCCAACTCTGTTGCTGTTGTTGTTGTTGCTGCTGCTGCTGTTGCTGTTGTTGTTGTTGTTGAGTCTTCGGAGAAGGGCGGGATATAAATTCAAATAAATAAATAAATAAACAAAAAGAGTTTCTACCTATTTCTTCTATTTTCAGAATCCTTAACTACTATTCCTTCTCCTTCTCCTCCTCTTCCTCCTCCGCCTCCTCTTCCCTCTCCTCCCCCTAAGTATTTCCAGCTTCTGTATGCCACTGGCTGTGAGTTAATGACCAAGTATAGTGGTATATGGGAATGACCTTGAGGGACAGAAGGCAGAGCTGCGGACAACTGGCCCTTCAAAGGTATCTTTTGGCTGTACACCGCCCTGAGTCCCTTGGGAGAAGGGCGGTATAAAAATTTAATAAATAAATAAATAAAATAAATCTTGCCCCACAGAATTGTTGAAGGCATTGAATTTCAGAAGCAACCCTCCCTAGTTTTCTAGAGAGCAAAAGGAAAGGATGGGAGGAATACTTTTAGTTCTGCAAGATTCTATTAATGCAAACCTACAAAGAAAGAACTAGTAATCCTGGTAGTTGTGCTTCTTGTCTGGAATACCTCACAGGGTTAACACATGGTGTCATTGCCAGAAAGAATAAGTCTGAAAAGCGTGCTTATTTTATTCTGGGGAGTTGGGATTTTTTTTTTAAAGCCATCCAATGGTGTAGTATATTTCTTGTCTGCAAATGGTTAAATTCAACTTCCTACCATGAGTCAGATGGCAGACTAAGAAGGATGTCAGAAAGCATCCTCTCTCCATTAGCATGCTACTCAAGTTGCCAGCATGCTACACTACTTGAATTCCTATTGCCAGCAGCAGTGGTCTTATCAGGTATACACAGCTGGCTGGTACTTTCCAGAATGAGGCCAAGGCAGTTGGGACAGTGTATTCCATCAGGGTCTTTTAAGGTATAGGTAAAGGCTCCTTCTGATCAAATCTAAATACTGGTTGGGTAAGCTGGAGGGATGGATCATGGGATACCAAAAAGAAAATAAAAAATCTCACATCTACATAGTTGTCTTAGCCTGGAAATAGCATGGAAGAGATTTGCCACTTTCTTCTTCCAGATTATGTTTTTTTTCCTTTTTGACAATCTGCATCTTCAAGGTTCCTGGAAATTCTCAGTTCAAATCACTAACCAACTCTGGTCCTCCTTAGCTACAAACCCCTGATACGATTGGCCAAGAGCTACCACCTGCTCAGGTTGAAAAGTATAACAAATTATCCTAAGGTTTCCTCACATCTCTGATAAATTGTCCCCCCACCCAGTTCTGGGCACTACATTTTACGAAAGGCACTAACAATTTGAATTGCTTCCAGAAGAATGAAGAGCAAGATAACAGAATGACAGAGTTGGAATGGACCTGAGAGGCCTTCTAGTCCAGCATTCCCTAACCTTTCCAGGTTGGGGACCTGGCATGGGGGCAGGGGGAAGGGAGGAAGAGGGGATGCTTTTGTGCAAGGGGCCGGGATGTGCACACACCGCTTCATTTATGTGAATGGTGGCTGCACATGCACACTGCTCGTGTGAGTGGAGTTGCGAGCACCAGCACCATTTGCAGGAGTGGGGCTGAGAGGGCCGGCGTCTGCCTCCCGTGTGAGTTGAGTACTCACGGGGCCCAGTTGTGAAAAGACCACAGCCCGATAGGATGGCCTCCATTAGGGGAGGCCATTTTCACCCTCCCCAGTCTCATAGAGAGGCTCTGGAGCCAGGTGAGAGAGAAAAACAGGCCTTCCCCACTACCACCCCAGGCCTTTCGGAGGCAGGAAACAGCCTGTTTCCCTACTTCTAGTGGGCCCAAAAGGCCTGAAAATCAGTTGGCCGGTGCATGCATGCATGCTGAGCTCACGTGCCCACTGATATGGCTACACGTGCCACCTGTGGCACACGTGCCATAGGTTCGCCATCACGGCCCTATAACATTTTAAACAAATGGTTGTCCAGTCGCTTCTTAACCACCTCCAGTGTTGGATCACCCACAAACAAGTCCTTCCACTAATTAATTATTCTGACTGTCAGGTAGGTTGGTCCTCTCCTTGATTAGTTTCCATCCATTTCCTTTTGTCCTGCCTTCAAGTGCTTTGGAGAATACGTTGACCTTTTCTTCTTTGTGGAACCCCCTTAGATATTGGAACATTGTTATCATATCACCCCTAGCCTTTCTTTTTGTTCTTTTCAGATAAAGAAGAAGAGAATGGTTTTATTAAATTTAGAGACTGTACAAGTCTGGGCAGCTTACCTTTTGATAGACAAGAACAATTAAAACGAGAAAGACCGTGACTATCTGGACGGAACAAACAGATGCTAGATTAGTGGACGTGGACAGGGGTTTGGGTTAGATCCATTATGGCGAACCTATGGCATGCATGCCAGAGGTGGCACTCAAAGCACTCTCTGTGGGCACGTGCCGTTGCCAGCTGCTCTTTGGGTTTCTGGCTCGCACATGCACACCAGCCAACTGGTCTTCACTCACACCTGAGCGCTGGAAACCCAAAGACCAGTTGGGCCAGCACATGCATCAGCACCAGCCACTTGGTCTTTGGGTTTCTGGTGCTCCAGCGCAGGCATGCATATTTGCATACACACTCGTGCACGTTCCAGTTTGGGCACCCGGTATCGAAAAGCTTCGCCATCACGGGATTAGATGATCGCCAAGATTTTTTTCCACTGTTTCACTTTGTGATTTGTCATGGGTTTTGTTAAAGCAGAGACAATTTCTCAGCCATGGAAACGATACTGGGTGGAAATTGCGAGCAACATGAGAAATACCAGTAGGCTGCTGGCAGCCATCACTCAGAGTTACTAAGAGAAGCAAAGAAGCTGCTAGGAAGACCCTGGAGGAAGAAAGATGAGATTGGACAACCTGAGTCTGAAATGGTTCAGGGTTTTCTGCTTGAGCAAGAGTAGGACTAGAAGTCCTCCAAGGTCCCTTCCAAGTCTGTTATTGTGATCCCCTGTTTGCTACTCAGTTGAGTTAGGGAGGATTTTTTTTGTCGAGGACAAAGCTGCTGTTCACAGAGAGAGGATATGTTCTTCTTAGCATCTCTTTCAGCTGACCTAGTAAGATCTATCATATATTTGGTTTGGTGTGTGCATCTTTTCAGTGACCTTATAAACAAATAGGCTGGGCTTTGCACCATGTGCAACTCTTGCTTACACATTTGATCCTCCGATTTTGCTCTGTTACGTTTCTGGATTGTTCTTTTTTTTTTTTTGGTCTTCCTTCTTAAAAAAAAAGTATGTCTGAAAATAAGCGTTCTACTGCGTGTCCTTTGGGCACACAAGGTTACTCCTGTGTATTGCTTACCACTTTCTCAACTAACAGACCATTTCTAAAGATGTAGCCTTTTTCGCTGATCACTTAATTGTGTAAAAGATTTCAGTCCTATGTTTGTTTCAGGATAGTCTTAGATCTCTGGATTGGGCTTTTCGTATTCCTTTTTTCTAGACACGTTGAGGGCTCAGCCGAGCAGAAACGTAAGCGGTTTGATGTGTGCATCTTTTAAATGACCTTATAAATGAATAGACTTGGCTTTGTACCAGATGCAACTTTTACTTACAGATGCCATGACATTTTATCCTCTACCATTTGATCTGCTACTGTTTCTGGAGCGTTCTTTTTATCCTGATTCTAACAAAGTCTGTTAGATCTGTCCAAAAATCAGCTTTCTTTGGTATACAATAGTGGTAGTCAACTTGGTCCCTACTGCCCACTAGTGAGCGTTCCAGGTTGCATGGTGGGCGGTAGGGGTTTTGTTCAATACTGAAGTACTTTCCTTTTTTTAAATTTAATTGACTTTTAAAAAAAAATTCATAGCATTATTTAAAAACATTTTCATTAGGTTTTCATAAAATTCCCCGTGACAATTTAAATTTCTGAAAATATATTATTTGTATTGCCCGTGCAAAAGTTTAGTTCATGTTACGTAAGTGAAACTAAATGGCGCTATAGTGTGACCATAAACAAAAGACCCTCGTTCCAGAATAGCTTGCACATCTCCCCCAACACCACCCAGCTGTAACAGACAAGCAGAGCTTGTAGCCGGCGACCCCCCCTCCAAACCCAATCCACGATGTGCAAGAGGCATGCGCAGACGACGATACACAGCGCATTACTGTGGAACCGGTGGGCAGTTAGAAAATTTTACTACTAACAGAGATACAAAAGTGGGCGGTAGGTATAAAAAGGTTGACTACCCCAGGTATACAAGATAATTTCCTTCTTCTGGGTTGCTTGCTGCTTTTTCAACGTATAGAATATTTTTAAAGATAGACCTCTTGTTTAATTCTTTAAATTTAAATTAAATTTAAAGGAGCTCTAGTGGCGCAGCGGTTAAAGTGCAGCATTCCAAGCTAACTCTGCCCGCTACCAAGAGTTTGATCCTGACCGAATTATAGGATTTTTGTTATTTGCTCTTTGTATGGTATAAATCTATGGGATGATATTATTCAATTGTGAAGGATGGAAAGTGAAATTTATGAATTTAGGTAATGTGGATGTAATGATTTTAACTGCTTACTGTTATATTGTGGATGTAGTTTAAATGATTATTTATTTTAATTGATACGTTTATAGATAGTAAAAGTTATGAAGTTAAGCTGGAAATATTATATTTGAGAGATTTTATTTGAAACGATATTTGATTGAGATTGGATATTAAATCTTACGACAATTGAAGAAATATATAAGTGATGAAAATTTGAATTTGAGAAGCTGGATTGTAATTTAAGAAATGGACTTATGAAATTTGAAGGAATATATAAGTGGGTGAAAAAAATAAATAAATTGAACTTTAGAAGATGGATTAATTTTTAAAATGGACTGTAAGAAGAACGGACATTAAATGTTATGGCAACTGAAGAAATATATAAGTGATAAAAATTTGAGTTCAAGAAGATGGACTGTAATTTGAGAAATGGACTTATGAAATTTGAAGGAATATACAAGTGGAAAAAAAAAATTGAATTTGAGAAGATGGATTAATTTTAAAAATGGACTGTAAGAAGAAGTAATATGTGAAGTTGGTATTGCTTCTTTTTTTTTTATTTTTTATTATTCTTTCCTATCTTTTTATTCTTAATGTGAGGGGATCTAAAGTTTTAAATTTTTAAAGGTGGGAGGTTATGTATATTTTGCATATTTTAGCTTGTGATTGTTGGTTATAATACCCGGTATTTGCTCTGGGAAGTCTGGGGGGGAAGGGGAGGAGGGGGAAGGGGAAATGATACATGGATTGATTATTAATGTACAGTAATTTTTGAAGATATGAAATTTAAAAAAAAATTAAAAAAATTAAAATGATATTGGGGATGCTCGACTGCCATTTCAGGAAGAAAAGGAGAGAGGAGTAGAAGGAGGGAAGAAAGTAGGTAGGAGAAGGAGGAGGGGAATAAGAAGGTTAGATAGGGTGGAAGAAGGGTGGAAGAAGGGAGGAGTGGAGAAGGAGGAGAGGAAGTAGTAAAGTGAAGGAGATGAAGGATGGGAAAGTAGTAGAGGGTAGAGAGGGAAAGTAGTAGAGGGTAGAAAGGGAGGTTGTGTAGAAAGGAAGTGGCAATCGGGCAGGCCTGAATCAGTTATAAATAAAAATTAATGATTAATGATGGATAATAGTTTGTACATAAATATGATGTTGGAAAATGGAAATAAAAATTATTCAAAAAAAAAAAAAAGAGTTTGATCCTGACCGGTTCAAGGTTGACTCAGTCTTCCAACCTTCCGAGGTTGGTAAAATGAGGACCCAGATTGTGGAGGGCCAATATGCTGATTCTGTAAACTGCTTAGAAAGGGCCGTAAAGTACTGTGAAGTGGTATATACTGTAAATCTAAGTGCTATTGCTATTACTTTAAATTATTTTAGAACTATACCTAAATTGGGGTGGTGCAATGGTTCAGCGGTTAAGACGCTGCATTTGTCAGCTGGAAAGCTGGCAGCCCAGGTGTCAACTTTGAAGTGAACCTGGCTGAAGCCATCTTGTTGCCACAAACCCTGAGAGAGAGAAGGGAGGGGGGAAATAGATAGTAGATAGACCGGTTAACTGTCAAAACAAAAAGGTTTTCTGTGGGAACCAAGGTCATCTTAAGAGGTGGCTATGGAAGGAGGAGAGGAGTGACCAAGCAGCCTGCCAGCTACTTTCATTGGACAATGTGACTGGTGACACCTGGGAAGGGGGACTTTCGCTCTTTTAATTAGGTGAAAACCGCGGGAATTTTTAGAGATGGTTTTCACCGGCTGTGCCGATATGATGTATCCAGTAAACATGTTCTTTGAGGAATTTACCTGCCTCGGAGTTCTGCTTTCAGTGAGCTCAGAATGTTGACACCAGGTTTGAGACCCAGGTGCCACATGATGGGGTGAGCTTCTATCCTCACCCCAGCTCCTGCCAACCTAGCTGTTGAAAAGCTTGCAAATACGAGTAGATAAATAGGTACCACTTCGGTGGGAAGGTATCAGCGTTTCGTGACATCATGCTGGTCACATGATTGCGGAAATGTCTTCAGACAGTGCTGGCTCAATGACCTTGAAATGGAGATTAGCATCACCCCCTATAGTTGTCAAAAATTAGCAAAATAAAATCCGCAAGGACTCCTTTACCTTACTTTTTAAAAAAATATATACTTACATTAGTGTTATTTTTTGATTCCCTGGATTTAGCTTTTTATATTCAGTTCTTTTTTTTTTCAGTTTTATTAGAGAGATTGAAGGCTCATCAGAGCAGAAAGACAAGCTATAAAAGGATATTTTTAAAATTCAGAAAGATGCAGAACGTTGATAGACTGGACTAATGTTTGAATAGGTGTTACTTTGGCATGGATTGGATACAGATTACTTTGCAAGGGCAAAGATTGGAAGACTATCCATCACTGTTCAGTCAGGTGAACACAACCACAGTGCAGTTGTAAGGTCAAAATAAATCATTGTTGAAATGTTTAAAAATTAAATGTTTGTGAGTTATGACGCTCCTGATTCATACTTCCTGAAGTTATGTGCAGATTAGAGTATAAATATACTTCACATTTGCTCTTCTTGTAGTTGTTCAGTGTGTGTGTGTGTGTGTGTGTGTGTGTGTGTATGTGTGTGTGTGTGAGAGAGAGAGAGAGAGAGAGAGAGAACAACTGTAGATAGCTGTAGATAACAATAGATAGGCAGATAGACAGACACCAGCAAGTAGATATATAATGATAGGTAGGTAGATAAACAGACCAATAGATAGACCGATAGGCAGGCAGGCAGGCAGGCAGGCAGAAAGACACTTTAGATAAAAAGATGAAACACATTCAAGGTTAAGAATTTCACCTTTCTACACAAATTTGGTAGATTTTGGTAGATTTTATTGTCATCCAGGCTAATAAAGAAATGAGAGCCAGTTTAGTATAGTGGTTAAGGCATCAGTCTACAGACCAGGAGACCCATTTTAAACCCCAAGTCAGCTGGATGATATTGGCCAGACACTTTCTCTCTCAGCCCTAGGAAGGAGGCAATGGCAAGCTACTTCTGAAAAACCTTGCAGGAACTTGCAGGGACTTTTCAAGGTCGTCTCCAAGAATCAAACAGGATTGAATGGAAGAAAAAATAAATAAACCGATTGGAGCAGGTTTATAAATAAATTTGTATGAAATTGACATGGGACAGCCAGTTTGCAGTAGTGGTTTTACAGCATCAGGGTAAAAAGCTGGAAAGTATAATTACTAGTTCTACCTTAGGCAGAAAGCCACCTGGACCAGTCATTTTGTCTCAGCCCTAAGAAGGAAGCAATTACAAACCATTTCTGAAACTGTTGTCAAGAAAGCTGGATGCACTGGTTCAGAGAACTGCCTAGAGTCAAGACTGACTCAATGGGAAGGAAGGAAGGAAAGAAGGAGGGAGGGAGGGAGGGAGGGAGGGAGGGAGGAAGGAAGGAAGGAAGGAAGGAAGGAAGGAAGGAAGGAAGGAAGGAAGGAAGGAAGGAAGGAAGGAAGGAAATGAAAATTGAAAGAATTGCCTAGAGTCAAGACTGACTCAATGGGAAGGAAGGAAGGAAAGAAGGAGGGAGGGAGGGAGGGAGGGAGGGAGGGAGGGAGGGAGGAAGGAAGGAAGGAAGGAAAGATCTGACAGATTTTTTTTTAAAAAAAAGATTAATCCATTCATTCCTTGTGCTTTGCAGTGATTTAGACCGAGGAGAACATAATTCAAATCCTTATTTAGTTGTTGGGATGATCAATGTTTCTTAGCTTAATTAAGATTGCTGCCGAGAGCTTATAAACACTATACTCCACATTTTCAACAAGAACAGGTTTAAAACAAAATAAAACACTGACCTGAAAAATCGTTGGAGCGTATCACTGTACAATAAAATGTTTTCAAAAACAGCAAACAGTTGGCAGTGATGCATGCCAAGGATTTTGTTTTGCTAACATATTTGGATCCCTTTTCTTTTTCTGTTGAGCAATATTTATTGCTTAACTATTGTGTATGTGCCGCTCAGCTGTTTGTTTTGAAAGGTATATAGGTGAGAGACAGATTGATATTTAGGACTATAGGCAGCGTGGTGTAATGGGTAAGTTTGCCTGGGAAAATCCAGGTGTCAGGGTTCCGACCAATGCCTTAATAAAAGCAGGAGTCTCCAGCAAAGTTTCAAGAAAAATCCAGTTGTTTATTAGGAGCGCCGTTTTGGCCCGAACCAAGTGAAGTCAGCTCTGACTTCAAACAGTTCGTGCCTTGCCTCTGATCCGGTTTCCCCCCTCCCCCGCCAAAGGTGTGTCATCAGTCACATTCCCCAACAAAGCAATTTTGCAGGTCGTGGAAGTCACTCCCTCTGGCCGTTGCATGTCTCTGGAGATGGCCTTGGCTTTGGCCAACTAGAATGTGTTTTGTTTTGACTGAGGTGCGGATTTCTCGGTGCAGCTGTGAGGCGTGATTTTCCATCCCCCTGCCTAGGGCAGGCCAGGAAAGCTTCGCTAGTTGACACCAGGTTCTAATCATCCTCCTATTGTAAAACTCATTGAATTTAAGCCAGTCACTCCTTCTCAATGTGTGTGTGTGTGTGTGTGTGTGTGTGTGTGTGTGTGTGTATATATATATACACACATACATACATACATATATATATTAGAGTTTGTTGTTATATGGAAATGAGTTCTGTTTTACTGCTTCAGATCTTGTATGAAAGGAGGGATAGTAATCTGACAGTAAATAAGTAAATAAAATGCTTTTATTAAATCCCCCTGGTATTAGAACCTAAGAATAGATTGGATGAGGCCACTGTCTGACTTGGTTTTTCACGGCAGCTGAGTTGATGCTTCCGAGTTGTTGCATGCGGGAAAATGGAGATATTTTCCACTGCCCAATGTTCCTCCGCAAGTGGCCTTTAGAAGCATGGATCCTCCTGACCTGAAGATAATGTTGAATCTTCCTGATGAAAAGCCCCTGAAAGTCCTCTCTTCCATACATGCATACAATCCCATCCAAATTAATGTCCATCACCACATCTTTTATCAATGCATCCCACTGTTGACACATAAATACTGTAAATATTTCCCCCATGCCATTCACTCTGCTAAACAACTAATTCCCACAATACTATCAAACTATCTAGAAAGACAATATTACCGTCATTATTCTCATCTTATCTTCTTATGACTATAACTTGTTGCTTGCATCTTACTATTTAAATTGTTTAGTTAGTACTCTAGTATGGTTTATGTTGATTGCTTACTGAGTATCCATGACTATCACCAAGTGTTGTATCTAATGTTTTATGATGAAGGTGTTTTTACAATGACTATGATAATGATAGAATTTTTTTTATTTTTATTGGCCAAGTGTGATTGGACACACAAGGAATTTGTCCTGGTGCATATGCTCTCAGTGTACATAAAAGAAAAGATACGTTCATCAAGGTACAACATTTACAACACAATTGATGATCAATATATCAATATAAATCATAAGGATTGCCAGCAACAAGTTATAGTCATACAGTCATAAGTGGAAAGAGATTGGCGATGGGAGCTATGAGAAGATTAATAGTAGTGCAGATTCAGTAAATAGTCTGACAGTGTTGAGGGAATTATTTGTTTAGCAGAGTGATGGCCTTCGGGAAAAAACTGTTCTTGTGTCTAGTTGTTCTGGTGTGCAGTGCTCTATAGCGTCGTTTTGAGGGTAGGAGTTGAAACAGTTTATGTCCAGGATGCGAGGGATCTGCAAATATTTTCACGGCCCTCTTCTTGATTCGTGCAGTATACAGGTCCTCAATGGATCTATTGCTACTGTTGTATGTACACTGAGAGCTTATGCATTGGAGACAAATTCCTTGTGTGTGTAATCACACGTGGCCAATAAAGAATTCAAGGCCGGCAGTTCAGCGATTTGAATCCCTAGTGCTGCATAAGAGGGTGAGCTCTCGTTACTTGTCCCAGCTTCTGCCAACCTAGCTGTTCGAAAGCACATAAAAAATGCAAGTAGAAAAATAGGGACCACCTTTGGTGGGAAGGTAACAGCATTCCGTGCGCCTTTGGCATTGAGTCATGCCGGCCACATGACCACAGAGAAGTCTTTGGACAGCGCTTGCTCTTCGGCTTCGAAATGGAGATGAGCACCACCCCCTAGAGTCAGGAACGACTAGCACATATGTGCAAGGGGAACGTTTACCTTTACCTCCTATTCTATTCTATTCTATTCTATTCTATTCTATTCTATTCTATTCTATTCTATTCTATTCTATTCTATTCTGAAAAAATCCTTTCTTTTCTGCTCTGAAACTCGTTTTAGAAGATCTCTGTCATTGTGTTTGGGAAAAGGGGGGAAAAAAAATCTTTCTCCATTTCTTCCCTGCCAGGCATGATTTTAATCACAGCATCCCATTGCAAAGGTACTTTTTCAAGAGGCAACTGGACTTCCTTTGTTTTTCCTTGAAGATGTTTCACTTCTCATTCAAGAAGCTTCTTCAGTTCTTGAGAAATGAATGCCACTTCTCAGAACGGAAGAAGCTTCTTGGATGAAAAGTGAAATGTCTTCAGGGAAAAATGAAGTCCAGTTGCCTCTTGGAAAAGCACCGTTTGGATTACCATGACCTGGATGACTGAGAATCTCCATAGACACACAATCATATGCTAAGAAGGGATCTTGGATATCTCCTAGTCCAACTTCCTGTCCAGTTCAAGAAACCTCAGATTGTCCAAGGCAAATTACAAATCATGTCCTCACACAGTTGCCTTTTTTTTTAAATTAAAGAGTCCCACAATCTTGCAAGAAAATCCAAAACTTTTTTATTTAATTCTTCCTTCCTTCCTTCCTTCCTTCCTTCCTTCCTTCCTTCCTTCCTTCCTTCCTTCCTCCCTCCCTCCCTCCCTCCCTCCCTCCCTCCCTCTCTCCCTTCCTGGGAAAGAGATCAACTCTTCAAATATTTTCTGGAATAATTCTTTCATCGTGCACAGAAATGCATAGCAAGTGATTTCCAAGCTGCATGTAACATCACAGACAATTTTGGTGGCCTCTTTAGGTTCAGTTCCCCCCTTCCCCACTCCAAAAAAAACCCCTCACAGCTGAAAAGGTGGGGGGGGGGGACCCAGATAAGTGCAGACTGAAATAGTGGATGCCACCCAAAGAGAGCAGTGCTTGGTTAATCCATACAGGTAGTCCTTAACTTACAACAGTTCATTTAGTGATGGTTTGAAGTTACAGCATATTTGAAAAAAGTAACTTACGACTGTTTTTCACACTTACAATCTTTGCAGCATCCCCATAGTTGCGTGATCACTGCTTGGCAATTGATTCATATTTATGATAGTCACAGTATCCTGTGGTCATGTGATCCCCTTTGGACCTTGTAATAAGCAAGATCAATGGGGAAGCCAGATTCGCTTAACAACTGTGTTACTGTTGTGACTCCACCCCCCCGAGCCTGTCCTCATGGAGGAGAGTGACTCGGAAAGTGAGGGAGAGGAGCCAGCAAGGCCTCGCTCGCCAGAACCCTCCTCGCTGGCACCGCCCCAGCTGCAGGCCAGGAGGAGGAGCTGACAAGGCCTCCCTCTCCCACATCCTCCTCCTCCCTGGCAACGCCTCAAGTCCCAGCTGCTGACGATCAATCCTGGATTGATCCGAGGCAGCGACGAAAAGATAAGCGTGCACAGCAGAGGAAAAGGTGTGGCAGGCTCAGAGATTGCTGAGTCACTGAGTCACACCCCACAGGGTATAAAAGTGGGTGGAGCTGCCATGTGGCCCTTGTGACGGACAAAAAGGCTACCAAGGGTGCACTACAGCTCGGTTGTTGGAGGGTTAAAGGACTTTGTCAGTGAGTTTTGGCAATGGATCTTGGACACGAGATAACGGACTCAGAACTTGGCAGGCCTTTGCACAGTCACTGCCAAGTATTTCCTCAACTGAAGAAAATCCGGTCTGGAGCAAATAAAAAGACTAGGAGATACGCGTCTTTGCGTTTGCTCTGTGAAGTGGGGAGGGGGAACAGAACAGTTACTCACTTAACAACTGCAGTGATTCACTTAACAACTGTGGCAAGGAAGGTCTTAAAATAGGGCAAAAATCACTTAACAGCTATCTCACCTAGCAACAGTGGTTTTGGGGTCAATTGTGATAATAAATCGAAGATTCTCTGTATTCAACCCATTATGATAGGGACACGGTAGCTCAGTGGCTAAGATACTGAGCTTGTCAATTGAAAGGTCAGCAGTTCAGCGGTTCGAATCCCTAGTGCTGCGTAACGGGGTGAGCTCCCGTTACTTGTCTCAGCTGCTGCCAACCTAGCAGTTCAAAAGCACGTTAAAAAATGCAAGTAGAAAAATAGGGACCATCTTTGGTGGGAAGGTAACAGCGTTCCATGCACCTTTGGCATTTACTCATGCTGGCCACATGACCATGGAGACGTCTTCAGACAGCGCTGGCTCTTTAGCTTTGAAACGGAGATGAGCACCACCCCCTAGCGTCGGGAACAACTAGCACATATGTGTGAGGGGAACCTTTACCTTTACCTTTTTAACCCATTGATATATATAGCAGTCCTGAAGATGAAACTCAAATACTTGGCCACCTAATGAGAAGGAAGGACTCCCTGGAGAAGAGCCTAATGCTGGGAAAGATTGAGGGGAAAAGAAGAATGGGACGACAGAGAACAAGGTGGCTGGATGGAGTCACTGAAGCAGTGGGCATGAGTTTAAATGGACTCCAGAGGATGGTAGAGGACAGGAAGGCCTGGAGGAACGTTGTCCATGGGGTCGCGATGGGTCGGACATGACTTCACAACTAACAACAACAACAAAGCAGAATGGATTAGGAAAATAGAAGACCAGGTGCACTCACCTTTGTTCTGTACCTTGAAAAAAGCAATTTGTTGGGTAAAAGTGATGTATTCAATATTTATTTATTTATTTATTTATTTATTTATTTATTTATTTATTTAATCATATTTATATACCGCCCTATCTCCCGAAGGACTCAGGGCGGTTCACAGGCGCTTAAAAACACATAAATACAGAATAAAAACAATTAAAAAACTTATTTTAAAGCCCGTTAATTAAAATATACAAATAAAACCCAATTAAAACCCATAAATTTAAAATCTAGCTCAGTCCTGCACAATTAAATAAGTATGTTTTAAGCCCGCGGCTTAAAACTAGAGAGACTTCTATGTAAGTATGTTCAGAGTTAGGGTAGAAATGCGAGTGAAGAGAAAGGAGAAAAGAAGGTGAAACCCCTTTCCAATCCTAAGTGATTAGCTGGCAATCCCTGATATAAAAAAAGAGGAGAGATGGAATAATTGACTATTTGGTGGTTTACCAAATGTTGAAACCTTGGCTCCATTCTAGAGATCGTTTGATGCTTGACCTTTAAATTGCTGCTATGACTCAGTCTTAATGTCTCATAAGCATTTTTGGCTTTGAGACTCACCTGAACCCTGAATGGCATCCCCAGAGGCATCTCAAGGTCCTAGAATTAAATTAGTTCTGTCTGTTTTCATTTATTAATTTTTTATATGGTTTTTACTGAAGATTTTAATTACAGTAATGTAAACAAATACAATCTAAACTCAGGGAAAGCCAAGAAAGCTGAAGGAAGGAAAAAGGAGGAAAAAGGAGAAAGGAAAGAAGGAAGAAAGGAAATATATATAAAGATCCTTCCTTCCTTCCTTCCTTCCTTCCTTCCTTCCTTCCTTCCTTCCTTCCTTCCTTCCTTCCTTCCTTCCTTCCTTCCTTCCTTCCTTCCTTCCTTTTACAGGCACAAGAGACAGGATCCACTAATGAAGGTCCAATTAAACTAAGTTATTGCTAAGCAGTCTATGCCAGGGGTCTACAACCTTGGCAAGTTTAAAACTTGTGGACTTCAACTCCCAGAATTCCCCAGCCAGCAAAGAAAAGCTGGCTTAGGAATTCTGGGAATTGAAGTCCACAAGTCTTAAACTTGCCAAGGTTGGAGAGCCCTGGTCTATGCACAGGAATCTTTTCAACTAATAGTTAGCACCAGAGGTGGGTTTCAGTAGGTTCTGACCAGTTCTGGAGAACCGATAGTGGAAATTTTGAGTAGTTCAGAGAACCAGTAAATACCACCTTTGGCTGGTCCAGCCCCCATCTATTCTCTGCCTCCCAAGTTCCAGCTGATTGGGAGGAAATGGGGATTTTGCAGTATCCTTCCCCTGGAGTGGGGAGGGAATGGAGATTTTACAGGATCCTTTCCCTGGAGTGGGGAGGAAATGGAGATTTAACAGTATCCTTCCCCTGAAGTGGGATGGGAATGGAGATTTAACAGTATCCTTCCCCTGGAGTGGGGTGGGAATGGAGATTTCATAGTATCCTTCTCCTGGAGTGGGGAGGGAATGGAGATTTTACAGTATCCTTCCCGTGCCACACCCACCAAGCCACACCCACAGAACCGGTAGTAAAAAAATTTGAAACCCACCGCTAGTTAACACCTGCAGTGGAATTACATAAGGATCCAAGGAATTCAAGGGGGATTGGACTTGAGTCTCCTTGTGACTCTATAGAGATTCTAGGCTGATTCCTCTTTTAACTCTCCTCCCACATTCTGCCGCTCCTACTCCTTCTCCTGTCCCGCCCCCCCCCTTCAATATACAAATGAAGTTGGTTGAAATGTTAAAAATTAAATTGAAAATAGAAAAAAAAAGAAACCAAGAGAGTGACCCGCTTAGTCTTTTTAATTTGATTTACAAAAGAGGCTTGTTAAAGCCTTGAATATAAACTCTTGCGATGGGACAAAGAAGAATTGAAAAGAAACCAAATCCTTGGACACTATTTGAATGAATTAAAGATTAAGATTTTCAGAAGTAAAAGGAAAGAGTAGAGAAGTTGGTTTATTTTAAAAGTAAAGGTAAATGTTCCCCTCGCACAAACGTGCTAGTCGTTCCCGACTCTAGGGGGCAGTACTGATCTTCGTTTCAAAGCCGAAGAGCCAGCGCTGTCCGAAGACGTCTCCGGGGTCATGTGGCTGGCATGACTAAATGCCAAAGACGCATGGAACGCTGTCACCTTCCGACCAAAGGTGGTCCCTATTTTTTCTACTTGCATTTTTTACGTGCTTTTGAACTGCTAGGTTGGCAGAAGCTGGGACAAGTCATGGGAACTCACCCCGTTACACGGCACTAGGGATTCAAACCGCTGAACTGCCAACCTTTCGATCGACAAGGTCAGCATCTTACCCACTAAGCCACCGCTTAGTCCCTTGGTTTATTTTACCAAGGTTAAAATAAGACATAAGAGCTTTTATGAAGTTCTGGCGACCTTGTATGGACTTTTTGCTGACACCTGGATTGAAAAGTTGGCATCTTACAGATTTGCTTAAAGATAAGAGATGAGTTATAGAAAAAAGAGGAACCTGTTTGTAAGCTTACAGCTAGTAAAGATAAAGATAGTAAACCATTGCAGCATCCTCACGGTCACGTGATCTAAATTCAGATGTTTGACAACTGTCTCACATTTATGACCGTTGATGTCTCCCAGGGTCGTGTGATCCCCTTTGGCAACCTTCTGACAAGCAAAATCAATGGGGAGGTCAGATTCACTTAGCAGCCGTGTTACTAACTTAACCACTCACTTAACAAACGTGGCAAGAAAAGTTGTGAGATGGAGCAAAATTCACTTAATAAACTTCTTACTTAGCTACATACATTTTGGGCTCTATTGTGGTTGTAAGTCGAGGAGAAGCTGGAAAAGGCGATGCTGGGCGTGACAAGGAGTGACTGGGAGGGGAGGGGAAGGGTGAGTGGGCGGACATGGCAAGAAGAGGCTGGGCGAGGCGCCCCTCGACGTGAATAATGTTGAGTTGGCCACGCCCACCCAGTCACATGACTACCCAGCCACGCCTACCCAGCCGGTCATTGGGTTGTTAAATTATTTGAATCATACACACACATACACACACACACTGTCAAGGTTCCAGAAAAGCCTCTTCTGCAATAAAAAAACTCAGAAGCCATTGTTTTTTCAGAGTTCTTTACTAGCATGAGGAAACTGGCACACAATGAGTGAAATTCCAAAACTGAACTTCCGGATTCTTTTCCCAGTTATACAAACCCCAAGAGTCCCACCCCCTGACCCCTTTGATGGTCACATGGTCCCACGTTCTCCCAGTTCATTCGAATATCTTCTTGCCACTCTTCCTGCAGATGTGAACACCATCCGACCTTGACCGCTTGAAGAATGTTAACATACCCCTCAGCCCCCCTTCTTCCCCTCAGGGGAAAAACGTGGCAGCGTCTGGAACCCTAAAGTCTAGTATGGTTTCCAGGCCTGACAGGCGTCCTCCCTTGGAAAAGAAGCTATATCCTAGGAAAGAAAACAAAGAGTTGATAAAGAAGAATGTCAGTGGTCCACACTTCCCTTCTACACACACTTTTTGGTACTACCTTAGCTTCATTGCAAATTAACATGCCAGAAATATACACTTTAGGGTATGTAAGCATGAGAGTTAATTTGATTTCCCCCCCCCCCCAAAAAAAATAAATTGCAAGTCAATGTAGGTATTTGATGGAGTCGATATATGCTTGAATGCTTTGGAAATAACTAAGTCATCTAGATGACCTTGACTGATATTGGAAAGCTATTTTTAAATCTTTTTTTTTCCAGAAAGAGGGAATCTTACAGGTGGCAGCACTTCGAGTTGGCAGCCAAGCGGGATTGGTTCTGATTAGATGGATGGAAGGGCTCTAATGCATCTCAGGGTTGTTGAAATAAACTTTCTGGAAGAACGCACTGGCCAATGGCTTCTGAACTGCAGTCAAGAAAACAAGTTTGTTTCCATGCACTCATGAAGAATGGACTTAAAAGGGACAGCTGTGCTTTGCCCTCAGTTTTAGATTGATTGATTGATTGATTGATTGATTGATTGACTGACTGACTGATTATCTTCCATGAGGTCATTTTCGATTCTTAGGAACCATATACATGTCCCAAAGGTGCTTTTTTCAAGAGGCAAGTGGACTTTCTGGTTTTTCTTTGAAGAAGTTTCCAGTACTGGGTTGTTGCCGGTTCAGACCGGTTTGGGCAAATCGGTAGTTGCAACCTGCGGGTGGGGTGGGCGCCCACCCGCCCATGCGCAGTCCTGTCCTATATCGCTGTGTTGTTTGACACGGTAAACATCTGGACAGCACGCACAAGCGAATTCCCATGTTTTGTGACGCCGCACACATGTGTGGATGGTACGCGCTCACATTTCCGATGCTGGGTGAACCAGTTGTTACAGTATGTGACGCCTACCTCTGGATGTTTCGCTTCTCATCCAAGAAGTTTCTTCAGCTCTGACTGGATGGTGGGAAATGAAAGGATTTATACTCCTTGCAGACAGCTGGATATTTGCATTCTTTTAGTCCGCAAGGATTATAAATCCTTCCATTCCCCACCATCCAGTCAGAGCTGAAGAAGCTTCTTGGATGAGAAGCGAAACATCTTCAAAGAAAAACCAGAAAGTCCAGTTACCTCTTGAAAAAGGCACCTTTGGGACAACCATAACCTGGATGACAGAGAATCTCCATAGACGTTGAACCATATACCTGTATGTAGAGTTTCTCTCCATGGTTTTCTGCCCCTGACCTGGTCTTTCAAGCCTTCCAACATTGTCTCCACTGCCACTGTAACTAGGTTTGTCCATCTTGCTGCTGGTTGTCCTCTTCTTCTTTTTCCTTCTACTTTTCCCAGCTTCGGGGCCTTCTCCAGAGAGCTGGGTCTCGACACAATCTGTCTGAAATAGGATAATTTCAGCCTTGAGCCTTGAGGGAGAACTCTAGGTTAACTTGGTCAGTGATCTGTTTCTTTTCTTGGCTGTCCATGATATTCTCAGGTATCTTCTCCAACACCTAAGTTCAAAAGCATCGATGCTGTTCCTATTTTTATTATTCTCTAAGTTTGCTCCACAGAGAATATTAAGGCTTGCACAATACTGGTCTTTGTAAGTATAGACGCATCCCAGCATTTGGATATCTTTTCCAGGACCTTCCAACAAGTTCTACTCTACCCCTTCTGTATCTTCAGTGTTAATTTTAAAGCTTGACTGTTCTACCTGTTGTCATTAGTTTCGCCTTCCTTATCTTTTAAGTTAGCTCCATTTTTTCATTGTGATTCTTCACTTTTATTACTAGAGCTTTTATTACTAGAACTCTGCATTTGGGCTATAAGAGTCATGGTGGCTCAGTGGTTAGAATACAGTACTGCAGTACTGCTGACTGCTGATTGCCAGCAGTTCAGCAGTTCAAATCTCACCAGGCTCAAGGTTGACTCGGCTATCCATCCTTCCGAGGTTGGTAAAATGAGGACCCAGAATGTTGAGGGCAAGGGGCTGACCTTGTAAACCGCTTAGAAAGAGTTGTAAAGCACTATGAAGTGGTATATAAGTCTAACTGTTACTGCTATTGCTATTAGAGAAACGTCATGGGCATAGCACATGTTATTGATGTTTTTTCTTCCGGTTTTAAAACCATTTTCTTTCAACCCAGCTTCCCTTAATATATGTTCCTTTGTACAGGATGAAAAAATAGGGGAAGATTATATACACATGTCCCATTCGTTTGTCCCAAAGGTGCTTTTTTTCAAGAGGCAACTAGACTTTCTGGTTTTTCTTTGAAGACGTTTTGCTTCTCATCCAAGAAGCTTCTTCAGCTCTGACTGGATGGTGGAGAATGGAAGGATTTACATTCCTTGCAGACAGCTGGTCATTTGCATTCTTTTAGCGGGTCATTAAGGTCACCTGGAGGTTTATCTGTGTCCTAAGGGTCACCTGAGTGGTGCAAATAGGTGTGGAACTGTCGAAAGGATTGTGTTGTAGACTGAAGATAGATGATGTTCGTATCCCTCCCCTCTGTTGAGAGAGGGCTGTTCAATTTTGACATTGATGGCCTCTTTAGCTCCTCTTTCAAACCAGCGATACCCTCTGTCCAAAATATGGACTTTGTTGTCTTCAAAAGAGTGCCCTGTATCATACAACACAGTCCTTTCAACCGTTCCAAGAAGGCTCTACACCCATTTGCACCACTCAGGTGACATTGATGTCACAGATATGCCTCCAGGTGACCTTTTGACTTTCTATAATCAGTGAAGCACACAGTCATTTCTTTTTGCTATTCTTTTGTCTTTCTCAATTAACCAATATGTATCAGCAATAATGTCTCATGCTTCTTGGTCTTTTGTAAAGTCATCTTAAGCATCCGTAGCGGTTTAATACGTGTTGAATGGTCCTAAGCATCATTTTGCTAGCTTTTAGAATTAAGGACATTGTGCAATGGTTTGCGTGCTCTTTTAAGTCTTTTTTTTTTTTTTTTGGCTTTGAAATATATTGTAAGGACTTGCCTCTCCCCTCCGATCAAGAAAGTAGAACTCTTGAAGCACTTAGCATTTCAAAAGGAAAGTTTTATTGAAAGGAAAGTGATAGCAAGACAAGGAAAGCAGGATCTGAGGATTCCTGCGCAATTCCATTAGATTCAAACAGTTAGAGACCGCTCGCCTCAGTCTGGTGCTGAATAAGCCAATCCACAGGTGCGAAGATGTTTTGAGAATCACAGGCTGAGATGGTTATTTGAAGTTGTTCTCAGGCATTGCTTGCTGGAAGCTCTGGAGCTGAGACGAAACAGATGGCCCTCCCTCTTTACATTCCCAGGAAGTGTCGTGTCCCACTCCTCCGCTGACGGCCGGGTCAGGGAAATCCGAATCAGGCGTGCCTCTGCAGCTCTGCCAAAGTCCTAGCAAAGTCCTCAAGGCAGGCAGGAGACCAGAAAGTGACTTCAGCAAGATATGTTCGACTTTGCCTGACTCAGAGACTGCCAGAAAGCAGATCCTTTATATAGGCCATGGGGTGTGGCTCCATGACTCAGCACTTATCCAGGCCTACCCCTCCCTTCCTTCTGACGCCGCCGCCTATCAATTCTTCTGAAGCGAGGGTCACTCCAGTCGGCAGCTGTTGGTAATAAACCTCCCTCAGGCTCACATGTTGGGGGGGAGGGGGAGGGGTCTAGTTGCTCCATTTGCCTGGGCATGGAGCCAGGGCTGGGGCCGGGAGGCATACTAGGACATTCTTCAGCGTTCGGAAGCAGATAAGAAGACCCCGGCTGCGCTGAGAGCGGGCAAGACACAACAGGAAGGTAAATCAAAGCACAGGATTGACAGGCACCAGGAAAAAGGTTATAAACTGAGGAAAGCCTCCAGGTCGCTTCCCCACCAGAATGGAAGTGTCCCGATACGGATCTATGAAACCGGACATATACACTGACCCAGGGTTGGGCTGCTGGGGGTTCGCAGGGGTTTGGGAGAACCTCTAGCTAAGATTCTGTACAGTTTGGAGAACTCCCAAATCCCACTCCTGGCTGGCCCCGCCCATCCCACCCTTCCCCTCCCAGGAATCCCCACGCAGCCCATTTTGGATGCAGGTAAGTGCAAGGTGCACACGGAGGCTTGGGGAGGGTGAAAAACGGGCGTACTGGAAGTTCGGGAAACACTGTTTCCAGCCTCCAGAGAGCCTCCGGAGCCTGGGGAGGCCCTTTTCGCCCTTCCGGAGGCTCAAGGAAAGACTCCAGAGCCTGGGGAGGGCAAAAATGCCCCCCCCAGTGCAGGAGGCCAAATAGGCCATGCCCACCATAGCCACGCCCACCCAGCAATCGGGCAGAGAACCACTTGCTAAAAAATTTTGAAGCCCATCTCTGCACTGACCTCTTCCAATCTGTTGGCCACTGTGTCTTTCTCCAGATTTAGTGGCATAGCTTGGTTAAGATCAGTGGTACGTATCTTATTTCATTCTAAGGGGTTGTAGTGATCTGTAGCTTCAAGGGCCTTAGACTGAGAAGCTGTTTTAAAATAGGCATGGACCTGCATACCAAAGCCACCATGACCATTGTTGTTAGAACATTGTTTAAATAATCCATGTCTTTTCTTGTGCTTGCATTGTAACTATGCCAGCCAGAAGAAAAAAAAACATGTTTGGATTACTGAAGCAACAAGGTATAACAAAGTGCTTTGGAGTTGGTTTAGCCATGTGATCAGCACTTCTTTCTCTCAAATATATATTTTCCTGGGAAGATGAAGCAACGATGCAAAACCAGGAAAAAAAGGGCTTTTTAAAGGAGGCATTGACAGGCACAGTATGCAAAATCATTTTTTGTTTCGTCTTGCAAAACGGAAATCCAAAACTGAAACACGAAAAAGAAAGAAAGAATGAAAAATTACAGAAAGAAATAGACAGCAAAATTGTAAATGTGTGTATTTATATCCCATGAATGTTCACATACAAACTTTTTAACCATAATGACGGCCTTTCAAAACTGCATTTGTACAGCCAAGAGTAATTTACAAGAAAAAACATTATATTACTAATATATATGTTGATCAGATTTCAATACATTTATTCTTCATTTCCCTAAATCTTTGTTGTATTATTTTTTTTCTGCCAATAGTTTCCTCACATCGTGAACCACTACGCCAATTAAATATTCTCTTTAATTTGCTTGTGTTATGCAGTAATGAACCTAGAAGCTAGCAGCAAGATCTGAATCAATTTCTTATGCTGCATCAATTTATATGAATTAGAGAATATGGGCAGTAGACTACAAGCAGAATTTATTGTGAAAAATGGTTGGATGATTCACCAAATTTCTTCAAAAACTTTCAGTCAAAACATTTATTGACTGAGCATCGCCATTAAAACTAGAAACATTCAGTAATTTTTTTTATACTTCCACCAGCACGATTTAAAAAGCTCGCAGATATATAAAGTTAGTTCTTGACTTACAACCAGAAATGGGACCAGAATATCCATTCCTAAGCAAAGTTGCTGTTAAACGAGTTGTGCCTGATTTTATGACAATTTGTTGTGTCTGCGGCCCCCGAGCCAGGCCCCCTGCCAGAAAGTGACTCGGAAAGTGAGGGGGAAGGGCCATCAGGACTTACCTCTGGAGCACCGGCTCCTCTGGCTCAGCTCCAGAGCCAGAGGCAGGCCAGGTGGAGGAGATAACAAGGCCTCCATCCCCTGACTCTCCCCCCCCAGGCCACACCTCCAGACCCGGCTGATGGCAATCAGGCCTGGCTGGATCCCAGGTTTCGGAGATACGAGAGGTGGCTACAACAAAGGAAGGGGTGGGGCAGGCCTAGAGAGTGCTGAGTCACGGAGCCACACCCCACAGAGTATAAAAGCAGCCCCGCTGCTCTTCTGCTCCATGATGAGCAAAAATTGAGCTGAACTATTTGACTCGGGGAGAAGTGAGCTGAACTCTTTGACTCTTGGAGAATTGAGCTGAACATTCGGCCTGGACTGCTGACTTCCTGGTTGCCTGGCAACCCCAAGATAAAAGGGAGACTTTGGCAGGCAGCTGCAGATTCCCTGCCAGGATTGATAGCAGCTGTGAACTCAATTACTGGCTCGTTTAGCCAGCTCGCGTGGCTGAGGCCGGGAGGGGACAGAACACAATTTTTGCTGCTATTGCTAAGCAAAACACTGTGGTTGTTATGTGAATCATGCCATCATTTTGCAAATCCAGCTTCCCCATTTACTTAATCAATCAGAATAGAGCTAGAAGGGACCTTGGAGGTCTTCTGGTCCAACCCCCTGCTCAATCAAGAGACCCTACACCATTTCAGACAAGTGTCTGTCTGGTAAAGTCTCTTCTTAAAAACCTCCAGTGACAGAGCGCCCACAACTTCTGGCAGCAAGCGATTCCACTAGTTAATTGTCTTCACTGTTAGGAAGTTTCTCCTTAATTCAAGGTTGTTTCTCTCCTTGATTACTTCATTGTTACTTCTCTTGTCTTTTGGTGCTTTGGAAAATAAATTGACCCTCTCCTCTCAAATACTGGAATACTGCTATCATGTCACCCCTAGTCTTTGTTTTCTCTAGACTAGCCATTCCCATTTCCTGCAACCATTCTTCATATGTTTCTGTCCCCAGTCCAGGCCTTTAATTTTCTTAGTTGCTCTTCTTTGCACTTTCTCCAAAGTCTCAGCATCTTTTTTTGTAATGTGGTGACCAGTCTTCCAAGTGCTAATACTTCACGTGACTTTGTTTATCAGAGGTTGGTTGGGAAGGTTGCAAATGGCAATCACATGATCCCAGGACACTGCAAGTATTGTAAATATATGCTGGTTGCCAAATTTTGAGCAGAGATTGTAGGGATGCTATGGCAGTTGTAAGGGCAAGGACCAGTAAGTCATTTTTTTTTTACTTATAGTGTGAAAATGTACTTACATATACTTAAGCAGTAAACAAGCAGACTTCAAGTACTATTGTAACTGTGAACAGTCACTAAATAAATGGTTGTAAATAAAAAAAAAACTATCTGTATGCACAGTGTGGTTGTAGTGTTGGTTTAGTTAACACAGAAAGGAGCATGGTGGCTTAAGTGGTTGAAACCCTGAGCAAGAGGTTAGCAAGCCCATGTTCGAGACCCCAGAGATGCTACGGGGCAGGGTTGAGTCCTTGTCTGTCACTCCAGCTTCTGCCAAGGACATCAGAGGAGGCCCCAGGGCAACAATGATTCTTTAAACCCAGAAGAGTCTCTGTGCTTCTGACATGAGTACAAAAGCTAACACAAAATGTAGACAAACACAAGAAAGTGTCAGATTGAGAAGCACAAGGGATCTAGTCAAGAAAATCAGAGAAATCATAGGAAAGCTCCAATCTCATCGGTATCATAAGAAAATAGGCAGAGAAAGGAATTAATGATGGACTATAATGCTTAAAGATGGAATGAATACATGAAAATTAGGCAAAAAGTCTGTCAGGTGATATATTTGAGTGAGAATGGTTGTATGCATCGTCACAGTGTCTAGACCATTGGTGTCTAACTTTTGGCTTGCCTGGGCCACAATGAGTAAAGAGGTATTGTCTTGATCTATATGTAATATAAATATGTATGTATGTATGTATGTACTGATATGTGTGTACCGCTATGTGTGTACTGGTATGTATGTATGTAAATATGTGTACATGTATGCATATGTATATATGTATGTGTGTGTGTCAGTGGTGGGATCCTTCCAGTTTAGCAACCAGTTCAGTGATCGTGCATGTGTGCAGTTGAACACAAAAACCACCTTCCACATTAGTGCTAAGATATTAAAACAGCTGATGCACGGCACTCCACTCTGCTGTGCTAATCAGTTGCAAAAATAAAGGTAAGTAAAGTGCATAGGCGGTCGGTTGGGCCCAGCTGATCGTTGGAGCTACTGGTTCACCCAAACCAATCCGAACCGGTAGCATCCCACCCCTGTGTGTGCATTTAATTTCTATGGTTGCCCATCTTAGTCAATGATTCTGGATGGCTTACAATTCAAGTTGTAATACAGTTCATGTATATAAATCACATAATACTATTAAAAGTTATGATCATATGGGGCCACGTTACTAGCTGTCCAGGGCTGCAGATTGGACACACCTGATCTAGATGAAAAGTGTACCCTTTGATTTGGAAATCAACTACTTTGTGTTATGGTGATGGAAAAGATTACTTCACATTCCTTGGAGAGACATTACTCAATTAATCAATACTAGATTAAATCAAGCCAGAATGATCCCTGGAAGCATAGAATCATAAGGCTGGAAGGGGACCTTGGAGGTCTTCTAGTCTAACCCCCTGCCCAAGGCAGAAGTCCTTATTCCATCCCAAAGAAATGATTGTCCAAACTTTTCTTGAAAACCTCCAGCGATAGAGCACCCATGAAACAATGAATATCATATTCCGGGCACACGAACTGGCCTCATGTTCCTATAGAAAAGATAATCAAATCAGGGAAGATGGCAAGAAGGAGAAGAGACCAATAGTGTGTAAGAAAAATAGACAGAGTTACAGAAATGTACCTGCAAAAATTGCTTAGCATGGTGAGAGATAGGACAACCTGGAGAATTTTATCCATAGAATCAGCAGGAGTTGGCTATGACTCAGTGGAGCATAATGACAACAGATGCCAGCAATGAATTCTCTTTGTTATTAGTTCTTGTTGAAATGCAGAAGAAAGTTTAAAAGGAATTTTATACAGAGAATGTTCTGATTCATCAGTGGCCGAATTGAAGCATTTTTTTTAATCAGTTGGAGGTGCTGTGACACTATGACTCTTATTTAGTATTATAGCTCCCTCTTTTGGTGAAGAAAAAAACCCCATGTGGTTGTGTGTTTTGTATTTATTTTATTGTTGCTAAAAATGACATGGACTTGATGGTATGTTGCATCTCTCAACCTATATACATTGTGCTTGTGTGTGTGGGTATCCAAAAATAGAGAAACAATAAATTTTCTTCTTCCACTATTCAGTTGTATTGTAATTTTCGTTTCCCCACGAGTACAGGGAATTTGATACTAAAAAAAGTACTCTTGAATTACAGATAATCCTCGATTTACAACAATGTTTGAAGTTACAAAGGCAATGATGATGATAATGATAGCTTTATTGATCAGCCTATAAGGTAAAAGTAAAGGTTCCCCTCGCACATATGTGGTAGTCATTCCCGACTCTAGGGGGTGGTGCTCATCTCCGTTTCAAAGCCAGTGCTGTCCGAAGACGTCTCTGTGGTCATGTGGCTGGCATGACTCAATGCCAAAGGCGCACGGAATGCTGTTACCTTTCCCACCAAAGGGGGTCCCTATTTTTTCTACTTGCATTTTTTATGTGCTTTTGAACTGCTAGGTTGGCAGAAGCTGGGACAAGTAACGGGAGCTCACCCCGTTACACGGCAGCACTAGGGATTTGAACCGCTGAACTGCCGACCTTTCGATCAACAAGCTCAGCGTCTTAGCCCCTGAGCCACCACATCCCAATTGATCAGCCTATAGGCCATATCAAAAACACAAGGTTCAAACACGTATCACCAATCCTATACAAACAATTTAAAATAAGAGTAGGGTAAATACAATAGTTATAGGATAAGATACAATATAACACAAATATGTAAAATAGAATAAAATGACATAAAATTATATTTCAGCGTCACCCTTACAATCTACCCCAATCAGTCCCATGGATGCAGATCTCAACTGACAAAGGCAATGAAAAAAATAACGTATGTTTTTCCACACTTATGACTATTGCAGCAGTTCCCGTGGTCATGTGATCACAATTTGGAAGCTTGGCAATGGACTTATAATTATGACGGTTGCAGGGTCCCGGGGTCGTGTGATCCCCTTTTGCAACCTTCTGACAAGCAATCCCAATGGGGAAGCCAGAGTCACTCAACAACCGTGTTACTAACTTAACAACCGTGAAGTGAACTGTGCAAAAAAAGGTCGTACAATGGGGCAAAACTCACTTAACAACCGTCTCACTTAGCAACAGAAATTTTGGGCTTAATGGTGGTTGGAAGTCGAGGGCTATCTGTATAGTTTTCTCTAGCTGCTGATCCAGTTCTCAGAGGAATTATTGAGTCTGTCATCTGCACCTTTATAACTGTCTGCTTTGGTTCTGCAACCCAACAAGACAGACACAGACTTCAGAGGATAATTAGAACTGCAGAAAAAATAATTACTACCAATCTGCCTTCCATTGAGGACCTTATACTGAACAATGGAATGCAATTTCTCAGAGATTAAATAAGGACCAGGGCTTTAGAATATATTAAAATCCCACGTGGAACATTATTACTGTTTCACATTTGGTATTTTCCAAAAGCATCTCCACCTTCTCTATATTGCAGAAAAAACAATGGCTACCAACCTGCCTTCCATTGAGGACCTGTATACTGCATGAGTCAAAAAGAGGGCTGTGAAAATATTTACAGACCTCTCACATCCAGGCCATAAACTGTTTCAACTCCGACCCTCAAAATGATGCTATAGAACACTGCACACCAGAACAACTAGACACAAGAACTTTTTTTCCCCGAACGCCATCACTCTGCTAAACAAATAATCCCCTCAACACTGTCAAATTATTCACTAAATCTGCATTACTATTGCTATTAATCTTCTCATTGTTCCTATCACCCATCTCCTCCCACTTATGACTGTATGACTGTAACTTTGCTGCTTGTATCTTTACAATTTATATTGATTGTTTCCTAGTATGATTTGATTGCCTATTTGTACCCTATGACTATCATTAAGTGTTGTACCTTGATGAAGGTATCTTTTCTTTTATGTACACTGAGAGCCTATGCACCAAGACAAATTCCTTGTGTGTCCAATCACACCTGGCCAATAAAGAATTGAGTTCTATTCTATTCTATTCTATTCTATTCTATTCTATTCTATTCTATTCCTTACACTCTTCCCTCCCAAATCATTGCATTTTTTTGTTCCGCAGTTTAAGTGGGTGGGGAGGGAGAAAGACAGAACATCTCATTTAAATATGAATAGGAAAGTAGGTTAGAAGGCACATCATAGGCTGCATCATCACTCCCTCACTCCCCTGGGCCTACATCTTGGCAACGACTTTTCAGGTATTTAAATATCCTGAGTCTGGGTTGCATAATGTACTTAAACAGTTCAGTTCAAAACCTCACACTTGCACTTTTTAAAATTTTATTTTATGTACTAAATCCATTTATGTGTCTGCCCAACTTGCAAATATGACTCTGGGCAACTGACTATGTAGTAGAACAATAGAGGAAAAAAATGCATATCAGCAAAAAAGTATATATATTAGTCACCAAGAACAAGTCAAAGACTCACCCAACAGGAATAATAACATCCTCATGGCTATCTAACCTTAATGTCAATTTAATGTTTGTGGTTTGAATAAATAGATGTATGTATTCAGGTTCTATTGATGTTTTTAACTGTTGGCTAGGAGCTGTCTAGAGATTAATATAAGATGGACACTTATATAAAATGTGTTGAATAAATAAATACCTCCCAACTCCGATGCCCTGGTTATAGACCATGCCATGGTTGGTTGATTTTTTTCTTTCTGTGCCCTAACATCAGTGGTGGGATTAAAATAATTTAACAACCTGTTCTCTTCCCTAATAGGTGGGTGTGGCCATGTTGGGAGTGGCTAGGGGGTGTGACAGGCAGCACTCGGCCTCCTGCACCCCCCTGGGAGCAAAAAACGAGTTGAGGGGGCTCCGTGCATCCTGTTTTTGGGCCTAGTAGAGATGTCTGCAAACTTGACTCTTTTAAGACTTGTGGACTTTAACTCCCAGAGTTCCTCAGCCAGCAAAGCTGACTGAGGAACTCTGGGAGTTGAAGTCCACAAGTCTTAAAAGAGCCAAGTTTGCAGACACCTGGCCTAGTAGGTCTCCCTGCAACCTCCTGGGAGCAAAAACAGGCCTTCTGGAAGAGGCGTGGAGGGGAGGGGTGGGGCCAGCCAACCATTTAACAACCGGTTCTGCTGAAGTGGTGCGAACCAGCTGAATCCCACCACTGCCTAACATGTTGCACAATTGTGGCCTGTTTCTTTTATGAGTAAGTGCATTGTGTCTGCATAGAAAATAGGTTAATTTAAGAGTGGGATATAGCTTTCCTATTCTCTGTGACACTCTTGGTTTTTGCTTTTCTGGTGTGGGAAAGTCTCCATTAAAATTTGAAGATGGGCACTAGGGTTTTCTTTCTGTTGGGGGAATTCTGGAATTCCCAGTGGCACAAAATAGTTTTGCTCAGCCCTTCCATCTGTGGTGTTTTCCAGCTTCGATGAGAGTTCAGCTCCTAGAATTCTCAGGCAGCTTGAGGGTTTGTAGTTTTTGCACGTCTGGAGATCAGCAGGCTGTAGAAATATCTATTCCAGTTGATCATGCTTGTAATTTAACCAGAGATCTACTCCCATCTTTAAGATGTGCGGACTTCAACTCCCAGAATTCTCCTGCCAGCATGTTAGATAGGGATTTCTAGGAGTTGGAATCCTCATACTTTAAACTAGGAGGGTGAAACTCGATTTCACTGAGGGCCGCATCAGAGTTGTGTTTGACCTCAAAGGGCTGGGGGGAACGTGGCCAGGGTGAGCGTGGCCAGCTCGATGTCACTGTGGTAGCCCAAGCGTTCTGCCAGCGAAAACGGGCTCCCGAGCTCTGTTTTCGGCTGTGACAGCCTCCTGCTTCTTTGCTGTTTCCAGGAAGGCCCTGCGGGTCAGATCTAAGCACCCTGCAGGTCAGATCCAGCCCACGGGCCTTGAGTTTGACACCCCTCCTTTAAACCTCAAATCTAAGGTTGAGAATCACTGGCATAAAAGGGAAAACTGTCTAATACAAGAAATTTTCAGCTTCTCCCACCTCCTTTAAATTCTGATTGAGGATCAGATTTAGGAGATAGAAAAGTTGCCAGAGAAAATATAGGAAAAGAATGCATGCTGCAAGAAGAAGAAGAAATTTCCCAAAATTTGGAGGCATGGATTAAGTTCCAGTATTATTCGTGTTTCCATTTCTTAAGAAACAATCAGAATAGACCTGGAAGGGACCTTGGTGGTCTTCTAGTCCAACCCGTTGCTCAAGCAGGAGACCCTATACCATACTAGACAAATGTCTGTCCAATCTTTTCTTAAGAACCTCCAGTGTTGGAGCACCCACAACTTCTGAAAGCAAGCCGTTCCACTGATTTCTCCTTAGTTCTAAGTTGCTTCTCTCCTTGATTAGTTTCCATCCATTGCTTCTTACCCTGCCATTGGGTGCTTTGGAAAATAATCCAGATTAGATTAGATTAGATTAGGATAGGATAGGATAGGATAGGATAGGATAGGATAGGATAGGATAGGATAGGATAGGATAGGATAGGATAGGATAAAATAACAGAATTGGAAGGGACCTTGGAGGTCTCCTAATCCAACCCCCTGCCCAGGCAGGAAACCCTACACCACTTCAGACAAATGGTTATCCAACATCTTCTTAAAAACTTCCAGTGTTGGAGCATTCACAACTTCTGGAGGCAAGTGGTTCCACTGATTAATTGGTCTAACTGTCAGGAAATTTCTCCTTAATTCTAGGTTGCTTCTCTCCTTGATTATTTTCCACCCATTGCTTCTTGTCCTGCCCTCAGGTGCTTTGGAGAATAGCTTGACTCCCTCTTCTTTGTGGCAACCCCTGAGATATTGGAACACTGCTATCATGTCTCCCCTAGTCCTTCTTTTCAATAAACTAGACATATCCAATTCCTGCAACCAGATGACCCCCTTTTCTTTGTGGCAGCCCCTCAAATGCTGGAATACTGCTATACCTTTACACAAGAAAAAGGGAAAAGATACTTACCAACATACCCTAGTTGTAGGCAATAGAATGTCCTTGAAATTTACATATTCATGCTCATGTATATATACTGTATATGACTCACTGATGTCCTAAAGGAGAAGGGATTAAAAAAAAATGGTCTAGTAAAAAAGAGGATAATCCCACTCACTGGCTAGGATCTCCAGTTAACCTCAATTTACAACTATTCATAGAGCAACTGTTCAAAGTTACAGCAGCACTGAAAGAAAGTGTCTAATGACTATTTTTTCACACTTATGACCATCGCTACATCCCTGTGATCATGTGAACGAAATTTGAACATTTGGCAACTGGTTCTCATTTACGACCGTTGCAGTGTCCCGGTGTCACATGACCATTTTTTGTGACCTTCTAAGAAGCAAAGTCAATGGGGAAGCCAAATTCACTTAACAGCTGCGATACTAACTTAAGAACTGGAGTGATTCACTTAACAACCGTGATACTAACTTAAGAACTGCAGTGATTCACTTAACAACTGCGGTAAGAAGATTGTAAAATTGGGCAAAATTCATGTTAATAATTGACTTGCTTCGCAATGGACCTGTTGTGGTGGTAAGCCAGTTGTGGTAGTAAGCCAAGGTCTACGTGTATTTCAAAAAGCCAGGCTGTTGAAATCCTCCTAAGAACAGCTTCAAGGTCTTAGCTTTGACTTAGCATTAGTGTTTGAAGAAAATCAGTGCACTAAGAAAATAATTCAATCCCCCTTCTTTCTTTTTTTTATAGAAATTCGGGAAGCTTTCCGAGTCCTGGACCGGGATGGCAATGGCTTCATTTCCAAGCAGGAGCTGGGAATGGCCATGCGCTCTCTGGGATACATGCCTAGCGAGGTGGAGCTGGCCATTATTATGCAGCGGTTGGACATGGATGGTGAGTCTTTCTCATAGTCTTTGCTGAAGGAGAAAGTGCTGGTTGCCAGCAGACTTCCAGGTGGAATTCAAGGTGCTACTTAACCCTTTTAAAATCCTTAATGCCACAGAGCCAGGTTATTTACAGGACTGTTAGCAATAAGCTATCCTCATCCAGTTAGAACTGACAAAATTGGTGAGCTTCAAACCCTGTCACTCAATAAGTGTAGGACCCAGGAGATGTGCCTTCTCTATCAAATGCCTGTCCCTGGAATAGCATTTCCCCAAGAATTGCCCTGACATTCCCTATCTTCATCCTTTTTGCCCTCCCCAGGCTCCGGAGACTTTCCTTCAGCTTCTAGGAGGGCGAAAACAGCCTTCCCCGGGCACCGGAGTCCCTCCGGAGGCCAGGAACAGGCCCATTCTCAGACTTCCGGTAGGCCCGTTTTTCGGCCTTCCAGAGCATCCACGCACACTCTGCACTTACCTGGCGTCCAAAATGGGCTGCATGAAGACTCCTGAGAGGGGAGGGGCTGGGTGGGCAGGGTCAGCCAGTCCTTGGAACAACCAGTTCGGCGAACCAGATTAATCCGGTTTGCCCGAATAGGTCCGAACCGGCTGAATCCCACCCCTGCCAGTAGCCCAAAAGGCTTGGGAGAAAATAGTTCATCTGGATGCCAAGTGTGGTAACATTGTGAAAAAAATGCAAAAGCGGGAAATCATCCAACACGTGAATATGAGTGGCAGAATGCATTTACTTGCCTGTGATATCTTCATTGCTTTCATCTGCATGGAATTGTGTGGATTTTCCTCTTGAAAGGGTGCCTGAAGTGCCCATCTTTTCCTTATGTTCTTACTCTATTTGGAGAAGTATCGCTCTGCGCACACAACTATCTTCTTCTGAAGCCCTTCACTAGAACTTCTTATCAAACAGCAGGTAGCTCATTGATAAGAGTGCCTTTTCAATAGCACTGCAGATAGCCCTCCAGAAACAGCCTCCCATGACACTTTATTTATTTATTTTTATTATTATTTTTTAAAAAAATATTTATAAAACAGCAAAATATGACAAACACAAAACACATAACATATAGTCCCTTATTACAACTGTTTCATAGCCGTAGTCTTCTAATATTTATATTTTCTCCCATTTCCTCTTATAATATTTATATCCTTCTTCCCCCATTATCCCTTATTACTCTATAATGTCTATCGCTATAATGTCTATCACTTACCAGTCTGGGCCTCTGTGGCTCAGACTGGTAAGACAGTCTGTTATTAACAGCAGCTGCCTGCAATTACTGCAGGTTCAAGCCCCACCAGGCCCAAGGTTGACTCAGCCTTCCATCCTTTATAAGGTAGGTAAAATGAGGACCCAGATTGTTGGGGGCAATAAGTTGACTTTGTATATAATATACAAATGGATGAAGACTATTGCTTGACATAGTGTAAGCCGCCCTGAGTCTTCGGAGAAGGACAGGATATAAATGCAAATAAAAAATAAATAAATATTGATTTTATACATTTTATATATTATCTTACAAACACTTTAAAGGTAAAGGTAAAGGTTCCCCTCGCACATACGTGCTAGTCGCTGCCATCTCTAGGGAGCGTTGCTCATCTCCGTTTCAAAGCCGAAGAGCCAGCGCTGTCCAAAGATGTTTCCGTGGTCATGTGGACGGCATGACTCAACGCCAAAGGTGCACGGAACTCTGTTACCTTCCCACCAAAGGTGGTCCCTATTTTTTCTACTTGCATTTTTACGTGCTTTCGAAACTGCTAGGTTGGCAGAAGCTGGGACAAGTAACGGGAGCTCACCCCGTTACACGGCAGCACTAGGGATTCGAACCGCTGAGCTGCCGACCTTTCGATCGACAAGCTCAACATTCTAGCCCCTGAGCCACCGCGTCCCAAACACTTGAGGGTTATGATTTCTCCCCTTTCGTTATTGTTCACTATTCTTGTGACCCTTTATTGTAGTGAATACCTCGTTTTTATTTTCCAAGCTTCTTTTCAGAATTACTGGTTACTTACTGTTGGCGCTTTTATATGCTGCCCTATTGTTAAAGTAAATGGATAGGATTTCTATTTCATTGCTGTTTTTATTATGTGATATTGTTTCTGTTACCCAACCCTCGGAGAAGTGTTATTGACAGGCATTCTACCACATGTAGTCCTCGGTGTACAACAGTGACCGTTCAGAGTTACAGTGGCATGAAAAAGCGACTTATGACCATTGTTCACACTTACGAAAATTACAGCATCCCGGCGGCCATATGATAAAAATTCAGATACTTGACAACGGACTCATATTTATGACCTAGAGAGCTCTGGAGGTTGGGGACAGCAAAAAATGTCACTTCCTGTCCAACCGGAAGTTGGAAAATGAGCAATTTGTGGCTTCCGGAAGACCTGGGGTTGGGTGGGAAAGGCCATTTTTACCCTCCCCATAGAGAGGCTCTGGAG
Organism: Ahaetulla prasina; assembly: GCF_028640845.1. Classification (NCBI taxonomy): domain Eukaryota; kingdom Metazoa; phylum Chordata; class Lepidosauria; order Squamata; family Colubridae; genus Ahaetulla; species Ahaetulla prasina. The sequence goes on from NC_080539.1 coordinate 17,155,754, forward strand.
CCAGGTGAGAGAGAAAAACGGGCCTTCTCCCCCCTCAGGCCCTCCGGAGGCAGGAAACAGCCTGTTTCCCTATTTCTAGTTGGCCCAGAAGGCTCAAAAATCAGCTGGCCGGCACGCGCATGTACATTGGAGATGAGCTTGCGTGCCCACTGATATGGCTAAGAGTGCCGCCTGTGGCACGTGTGCCATAGGTTCACCATCACGGGTGTAGGGTCTCCTGCTAGGGTGGGGGTTGGACTAGATGACCTACAAGGTCCCTTCCAACTCTGTTAATCTGTTTATTTATTTATTTATTAGATTTCTAGACCGCCCTTCTCCCGAAGGACTCAGGGCGGTGTACAGCCTTATTTAAAACACATAAATACACAATATAAATCCCAGATTTAAAATACATTTAAAATGAAATATTTAACCGGCCAATTTAAACTAAAACTGTCATAGATCGATATAAAACCCTTAAAATTTAAAAGTTATAAATAAATTAATACATTTAAAATTAAATTAAAATTAAATTAAAATAAATATTAAATTAAAATAAATATTTAGGCTAGTCCCACCCAATTGAATAGTAGAGTCAATTTATGAGTTTATGAGTTTATGAGTTATGAGTTTAAAGAGGTGGGGAGCTGAGAAGTGAAGTGGTTGCCCAAAAAAACTAGCCACATCCCTCCAGAAATGTTCCAAAAGTCACTAGAGAAGTAACTCATTGGCTTGGCACATATATTAGGGTCAGGGAATCCAATCAGCCTTTCACAGAAACTCCTGCACTCCCCTTGCATTATGTATTTATAGATGTGAAGTTGCAAAAGTGAACATTACAAGAACAGCGGAAAAGGCACTTAGTTTGCCATGGGGTCCTTAACGCCATGCAACATTTCAAAGCTCCGTGATTTATTAATGCTGCTTCAGCACAGCACCTAGCTTCAATTCACAGATCTCATAAATCTCTTTTCGGTGAGGTGATTCATCTGAAGTTTTGTTGAAAGGAAGCTTCCCTTCAACATTTTACTCAGCCGCTTAAGTACTGCGGTATATTGCTGCTGTTAATACTATTTTTGGCAATCCCTTTTACAACCTTCTAATGTTTGTTAGTATGGCTAGTTGTTACTGAACAGTGGTGCTCGAAGTTTTGTAACTATGAGTTTAGAGCAGAGTTGCTAAACAGATGCCCCTTTGAGAATTTTTCGAGTGGATGATCCATGAATTAACCTTTAGATGATGTTTGTTAAAAGATTCAGAATTCTGCACGAACCTCTCTATCTGTCCTTCAGTTTCCAGGCACAGCTCAATTGCTGATTTGATTAGCTTCTGCTTTACATTTAAATATTCTGGCCTGCAAGAGTTATTTTACAGGAGGATACATATGGAAATGAAAACATAAATCATAGTGAAGGAGGTAGTTACAATATCAACAATAATTATACTTCCCCATTATATATAGATGCAGTTCTGCAGAAGAATTATTGTGTCTGTCATTTGTACTTCTATAACTGCTTTGGTACAGTAACCAAATTACAGACTTCAATGCAGGGGTGAAATCCAGCAGGTTATGACAGGTTCTGGATAACCGGTTGCGGAAATTTTGAGTAGTTCGGAGAACCGGCAAATACCGCCTCTGTCTGGCCCCAGAGTGGGGTGGGAATGGAGATTTTGCAATATCCTTTCCCCAGGAGCGGGATGGGAATGGAGATTTTGCAGTATCTTTCCCCTGCCACACCCACCAAGCCACAGCCACAGAATTGGTAGTAAAAAAATTTGGATTTCACCACTGCTTCAACGGCTAGTTAGGACTGGAGAAAAGAACTATTGCAACCAGCCTGCCTTCCATTGAGGACCTGTATACTGCACAGGTCAGAAAGAGGACTGAGAAAATACCTACAGACTATTCACATCCTGAACATAAACTGTTTCAATTCTTCACCTCAGGATGGTACTACAGAGCCTTGCATGTCTAAACAACTAGACACAGGAACAGCTTTTTCCCTCACATGCTGCCGAATACCTAATATCCACAGTAGTGTCTTATGTCTAAGTATGTATTCTGGCTGTATTATTTTTATCCTCCTCATCTGTTCCACTAACTTCTCTTATTGGTATCATTATTATGATTATGTACTTTGATATTATGATTATGATTATTTTCTTGTTTTGCACGTACCCTGAGAGCTTCTGCACCAGAGACAAATTCCTTGCGTGCCTATCACGCTTGGCCAATAAACTCTTCTCTTCTCTTCTCTTCTCTTCTCTTCTCTTCTCTTCTCTTCTCTTCTCTTCTCTTCTCTTCTCTTCTCTTCTCTTCTCTTCTCTTCTCTTCTCTTCCCTTCCCTCCTCTCTTGTCTTTTTCCTCTCCTCTCCTCTCTTGTCTTTTTCCTCTCCTCCTCTCCACTCCTCTCCTCTCCTCTCCTCTCCAATCCTCTCCTCACCTTTCCTCTCCTCTCCTGTCTTTCTCCTCTCCTCTCCTCTCCTCTCCTCTCCTCTCCTCTCCTCTCTTCTCCAATCCTCTCCTCTCCTCTCCTCTCCAATCCTCTCCTCACCTCCTGTTTTTTTCCTCTCCTCTCCAATCCTCTCCTCACCTCACCTTTCCTTTCCTCTCTTCTCCTCTCCTCCCCTTATTCTATTCTGTTCTGTTCCCATCATATTCTCATTAAATCCCCACATTTCAGCTGGTTAAAAAGATGTCAAGAACTGCTGGAGAAAATAAAGAGATGTATGTCTGTTGCAATATTCTGCCTCGGGAATTCTGGGAGTTGAAGTCCCCAAGTCTTTGTTAGAGTTTGCATCAATCCAACCAACACACAAGTAAATAATTCAGCAGGATTCATTCATAAGAAGAAACTTCTTTATATACAATACCATACAGCCGATGCTTGAGTTCAGCAAAAATGGAATTAATTCAGGAAAAAGTTATTTTGCAAAAGGAAGCTTGCAAGTGGGTTAGTAGCAGAGCTGGTATTCAGCCGGTTCGAACCGATTCGGATGAACCGGTAGCGGAAATTTTGAGTAGTTCAGAGAACCAGCAAATTGCACTACCAGCTGGTGCAGAAGCCATGTGTGCGCGATTATATTTTTGGCAAACCGGTGGTGAAATAATTTGAAACTCACCACTGTTTAGTAGTGAACTGTAACAGATGAAATGAATGCCTGACCTATTATGTTTGCACTGAGGATTGATATAAGCAATTAGACAGACAGAAAGATAGGCGAAGGAAGAAACGCTGCGTTATATTACAATATCATTTATATTTATATGTGTGTGGATAAATAATGTGTTTGGATTAATGGCAAGGTCCACTGAAACCAAATAATCACATTGCTGTCTGCGCACCTCCACACATTAAAAAGTCATTGAGAAATGCTTATATTACCTTTTATGTAGAGTAGGTGAGTTCAGAGTTCAAATACATACCCTGAACCCCATTTCATAGTCTCTAGACTCCTTTCTCACCACTTTAATGTGATTTTTTTTCTTTTCTCTTACCCATGAATATTATAGTGTAAGTTATAAATTATGCTTAAAGTAAAGGTCTCTTCTGTTTGAGCTCAACTCCTAGTGATTATATCGACCATCCTTATTTCAAGAGATGAAAGTTGTATTTCATTTTAACAATGTACTCTACTACCCTGGGATATGCCATTAATCTCCCACCCAATACTACAGGTAGTCCTCAGTTAGCAATAGCAATAGACATATATACCGCTTCACAGTGCTATATGGCCCTCTCCAAGCTGTTTACAGAGTCAGCATATTGCCTACAACAATCTGGGTCCTCATTTACCGACCTCAGAAGGATGGAAGGCTGAGTCAACCTTGAGGCTGGTGAGATTCAAACTGCCAATTTGCAGGCAGCCGGCAGTCAGCAGAAGTAGCCTGCACTACTGCATTTTAACCACTGTGCCACCGCGGCTCTTAGAGTATTTAGGCTTATATACTGCCCCATAGCACTTTGCAGCACTCTCTGGGTGGTTTACAATGTCAACATTATTTGCATATTGCCCCCAGCAATTCATGTCCTCATTTTACTGACCTTGGAAGAATGGATGGCTAAGTCAACGTTGAACCCCGTCAGGATCGAACTCCAGGCTGTGAGCAGAGTTTGACTGAAGTACTGCACTTAACCACTGTGCCACCAGTTAACGATTGTCCATCGTTCAGTGAAGTGATCATAAAGTGTGACCTCACATGACTGTGCCAAGTTACGACAGCAGTCCTGGCAGTTCCAGTTGCAGTTTTTAAGCAAAATCCACACAGGCATTAAGATTCATCTTGCATTTGTGACCTCCTGCCAGTTCCCCTGTTGGCTTTGTTTACAGTTTACAGAATCAGCATATTGTCCCCAACAATCTAGGTCCTCATTTTACCCACCTCAGAAGGATGGAAGGCAGAGTCATCCTTGAGCCTGCTGAGATTTGATCTGCCTAATTGCAGGCAGCCAGCAGGAGTAGCCTGCAGTACTGCATTCCAACCACTGCACCGCCACAGTGATCACATGACTGTGGACCATTGTGACCATTACAATTTCAAACCAGTTGCCAAGCACCTGAATTGTGATCACATGACCCTGGGGTTGCTGCTGCAGCCACAATTTCTGTCTGTAATTCTCCTAGTTCAATGCTGTCATAACTTTCAATGGTTGCTGAGCCAATGTTTGTTAACCAAACTCTACGTGTAACCAGATCTTACCTTACTTAGTTTTTCAGAATCAACCAAAGTTGGTGTCAGCGCTACATCTTAAACATGGATAAGAAGTGTAATAGCATTTCCAAAACAACCAAAACATGCAGAGTAATATGTATTTACAACAGAGACTCTTTTACATACGAATAAATAAATAAATACGAATAAATAAAAATACATGGAAATAGCACTAAAACTATTAAGCAAATAAGCAAAGAGCTTGCCCAGATTAATTCGCCTCTATATAGGCTTCTTATTTGAATTATGGCTTCAACCTTCTTCCTAGTCAATTATATAGTCCTAAGTTGCTACAATAAAACTCTGCCAGCTGAGTATAGTAGAAGTTGGTGTTTACCTGGTCAAAATAGAATAAATATAGCTTTAGAAGCCCACAAGTCTTACAGTTGTCAATGTTGCACGGCTCTGGTTTAATTCCTAAAATCATAGGGGAATTATTTCACTCTCTATAGTTGAACAAATCTCTGATACAGAGATGACATCGTTGTCCTTTCGTTGGCAAGTGACAGCAGCAATTATTAGGGATATGTCCCAACAGCAGTGGTAGCATTCAGCCGGTTTGAGCTGGTTCGAGCCAGTTTGAGCTGGTTCGAGCCGGTTCAGGTGAACCGTTAGTTAAATTGCTGGCTGGCCCTTCTGCTTCCCACCCTGTTTGTTCCAAGAATCCCCCTGCACCCCATTTTGGCTCAGGAGGCTTCAAGGAGGCCTCCTAGGCCCAAAACGGGGGACGGAGGTGGCGCGTCTACCTCCGCAGCCTGTTTTTGCTCCCGGGGGGATGCAGGAGGCCGGGTGCTGCCTGTCACACCCCATGGCCATGCCCACCAAGCCACGCCCACAGAACCAGTAGTAAAAAAATTTGAATCCCACCACTGTCCAAAAGGCACTTATAGCTAATTAACTCAGAGTCATTTTTAAATTTAAAATTGTACATCTTGTGAAGCAAGATTTTAATTAGAAATTTCTCTCTCCTACTGATTATGGCTGGGATGGCTCTTCATGCTTCAGGCCAGGGTATTTAAAAAATATTCACCCTTGAGCTAAGAGAAGGGGAGAAATAAAGCACCAAGCTTTAGAACACTCTGAGGTTGGAAAGGAATTGTTTGAATTACTAGTCGATTTATTTATTAACCTGATTTAGTGTTCTTCCTTGTGCTTCGGGTGAGAGAAAAATCCTTTTTTCATTTCAGTATTTTACTGTTGTGTAAATTATCCTTAGTATTTAGTCACTTTACATCAGGGGTCTCCAACCTTGGTCCCTTTAAGACTTGTGGACTTCAACTCCCAGAGCTTTGCTGGCTGAGGGACTCTGGGAGTTGAAGTCCACAAGTCTTAAAGGGACCAAGGTTGGAGACCCCTGCTTTTCATTAAACACTGTTGCTGGTGATTTGAAATGGTATTTAGATGCTTTTTCAAAAGACAACTGGTCTTCCTTGTTTTTCCTTGAAGACATTTTGCTTCTCATCCAAGAAGCTTGTTCAGTTCTGAAGAAGTGGTATGTGAGTAATATTCATTCATTCATTCATTCATTCATTCATTCATTCATTCATTCATTCAAATATCAAGGCTGCTCAACTCCACAACAAGTTGCGGCAGCCTGAAGATAAAAGTTAAACATATTAAAATAAAGGGAAACATCAGGAGGAGAACAATCATGTCTTGACAGCAGCTTGGTTTTAATCAACTTCAGTAATTCAGGTCACAGAGCTGAGTTCGTTAACTTTTAGGGACGTGCTGGTCTGTAAAAGACAGGAGGTCAGGAAGAGATAGCTTGTTTATACAATTTCTATGCCTTGTGAAAAAGGGAAAAAACAAACAAAATAGAATAGAATAGAATAGAATAGAATAGAATAGAATAGAATAGAATAGAATAGAATAGAATAGAATAGAATTTTTATTGGCCAAGTGTGATTGGACACACAAGGAATTTGTCTTGGTGCATATGCTCTCAGTGTACATAAAAGAAAAGATACGTTCATCAAGGTACAACATTTACAACACAATTGATGGTCAATATATCAATATAAATCATAAGGATTGCCAGCAACAAGTTATAGTCATACAGTCATAAATGGAAAGAGATTGGTGATGGGAACGATGAGAAGATTAATAGTAGTGCAGATTTAGTAAATAGTTTGACAGTGTTGATGGAATTATTTGTTTAACAGAGTGATGGCCTTCGGGAAAAAACTGTTCTTGTGTCTAGTTGATCTGGTGTGCAGTGCTCTATAGCGTCGTTTTGAGGGTAGGAGTTGAAAAGACCAAAAACAGAACAACGCATAGTAACTGATTATAATGGCAAATACATGATATACAGAGAGAGATAGTATCCGTATCAAAGTTCCTTTTCCATTGCCATCATATTTGCAACTGGTTGCTATCCAAGGCAGTCACTTAGCAATGATTTTTTGTGTGCTTGCCTTCAGTTTTTGACTTCTAGTGATTGCCTGGACAAGTCCCTGCAGTTTTTTTGGAAAGATTTCAGAAGCAGTTTGCTCTTGCCCTTTTCCAAAGCTTAAGTGGAGTACTGGCTTAAAGTCACCCAGCTGGTGTTGTGTTTAAGGTGGGATTAGAACTCACAGTTTCTAGCTCGTTTCCTTAAGGACTGTGGGAAGTAATATCCATCTAGTTCAGTTCCAAGCCAGGAGAAAGACACTGGAAACATGGAGGCTGATTGGAAAGAGGGTTTAATAGTGAACAGAACTACCAAGCACATGGTCCAAAAATAAAGAAGTGAGTGTAGAAGGTCTTCAACAAACAGGGGGGAAAGAAAAAGTTGAACATAATATTCAGAAAATAGATGAAACACCAGAAGAAGTGGTGGAGGAGACAAAGCAAAATAAGATGCAAGAAGATAAAGCTAAAGAAGACAATGAAGAGAAAGGAATAATACATATGAATTAAACAGGTAATCCCTTAAAAGTTTACAGTAGAATAGAAAAAAGAAAAGAAAAATCCCGTCCAAAAAAAGAAAGGATTTTGGGTGGATGCTTAAAAGATGCAGCAGAAGGAGACAAGGGGTAAGCCAAAGGAAATATTTAGTGGGTATAAAAATACTAGAAAGAGATATAAGATTCCAAGAAAAAGAAATAAAAGAGTGACCAAAAAGTCAATAAATGATGAAACTTCAAAAAGGGTAAGAGATGATTGATAGAAATAAAAGATAAAAAGTAGAAACCACAAAATGGGAAATAATAGTATGCATATTGATAGATAATAGAATTTATTATAATCATAAACAAATTAAGATTAGAAGTTGGAAGTCTAGCATTAGGCAACCTAATTGTATTATTGTTATTAACAGTGTGCAAAAACTATATTGGAAATTATAATTTTTAGGAACTAGAAATTTTGGGGACTTTGAGATATAATCTCCAGATTGATTAAATTTTGTTAATAATTGGCCTTGTTGGTGTTTCTAGATATTTGGGATATTGGAATTATGATGGAATTGAGTAATTCTTAAAATAGTAAAGATTCAGTAGAGGACGACAAACATATTGTATAAAGAGTAAACATGTTATTGATGTTTAAATGAATTTATGAAAAAAATGATAAAGAATCATAAAGATCATCATAAAGGAAGATTAGGATTATGTATATTTAATGATATTATTACTGTTAGCATTTTATAAAACATATAAGAGGTGGGGAGAACCACCAAGCACATGGTTCTGATGCAGCTGACCACATGGCATTGAGAGTGGGGTTTTTTAATATCTTCTTTGGGTTTTGCACTTGAACTTCCTGTTCCTGTGCAAGAACATATATTCTATTGGCTGCTGTCAGACTCCCATGGGGCCATGTAGGCAGGGGTGAAATCTACTTTCCTTCCTTACTGGTTCCGAAGTGCATGTGCCGCGTGCATGTAGACCTTCTGCGCATGCGCAAAACCCTCACCCAAAACACATTACTTCCGGGTTAAAACCAGGAAGTAATGACGTCCAGGTGGGTGGGCGGAGCTTTGTTCCACCATCACTACTGGATCACCGAACTACCGGCCACAATCACTACTGGATCACACAATCCAGTCCAATCCGGGAGCAATTCACCTCTGCATGTAGGGATTATGTGGGGGTCGTAACTGGCTCTATAGGTTGTCTGAGCTCCCAGGTTTGAGTGAGAGTGATGCAATGAAGGAGCATTGGACAATTCCTATTGTGGCTGAATGTCTTTTTCCTGTGTTGGATCTTGGGTGAGGGTATTTGTTTATGAATAGAGCTAGCTATCTCTTTCTTTCTTTCATAAATGCTGACATCTGCTGAGGGCTATTAAGAAAGGTGGGGGCTGCTTTCTCCCTCTTAAAAAAACATGTTTCTCCATTTCTCATCCAGGGAAATATAATATTCTGCCTTTTTAATATTCCTCAAAATATTTTATTCTTCTAGGAGAGGGGTGTCTTCCCTCAGTGCTATGCTAAACTGACTCCCAAATAAAGACTACCTATATTGAAACAGTAGGTTCTACTGACCCCAAAATGTTGTAAATTACTGCTTTCAGCCATAATGGGAGAGGAATATAAAAGACCATAACAAAAGCCGCTCAGGACAGGTTCATATTTTCAAATTATCAGGATAAGAAATGGAAGTGTTCCACTGCAGGTTGCTCCATTAAGGCAGCATGACTTTGGAGAAATGGCGCATTTTGCTGGAGTGTTTCTTTAACAAGAACTTCTTTTTTTTGGTAATAATTTTTGTGCCTAATTCTTCATGGTTTGTAATAGCTAGGAACAGAATGCATTAGCAATCTTCTTGACATATTTAATTTACTTTTTTCCTTGCTGCTTATGGCCAGTTTATGGTCCAGCTCTTTAATGTGATTCTTCTGTTGGAATTTAGAACAATAGCTTAACACACGAGCCTCCTTCATTTGTTTTTTAAAAGCTATGTATTAGGTTTTGAACATGCAACCTGTTTAAATTCGAAATGCCGCTTTTCCAGCTCAAAACAATCATTCTGAGTGCAAGACAACTGTTTCACACAAAAATAGGCTCCTTCAATCATTTTGGATGCTGAATGCTTCTTGAATGATCAAAATTGTTCATTTTCAATTGCATTCAAAGCAACTCTGTCAAGCTCAAAACAGTGAGGTGTTTTGAATGCAAAATATTTTGTACATTCCCTAAATTCTAAAAAAAAATGGAACAAAAACTAAAACGAACTCTCTGGAAAGAGATCTATTATTTAGAATAGAATAGAATAGAATTTTTATTGGCCAAGTGTGATTGGACACACAAGGAATTTATCTTTTTATTTTTATTTTTTATTTATTTATTTTGTCACAACAATATATGTAACTATCATACAGAAAGGTTATATAGTATATAAAGGTATAAGCATATATATATATATATATAGGAAAAAGAAAAGAAAAACAATAGGACAGGAACGGTAGGCACGTTTGTGCGCTTATGCACGCCCCTTATGGTCCTCTTAGGAATGGGGTGAGGTCAATAGTAGAAAGTTTTTGGTTAAAGCTCTTGGTGTATATGCTCTCAGTGTACATAAAAGAAAAGATACGTTCATCAAGGTACAACATTTACAACACAATTGATGGTCAATATATCAATATAAATCATAAGGATTGCCAGCAACAAGTTACAGTCATATAAATAATATGTAAATAATTCAACTGATTATTCTAGGGTTCTGGAAATATACAGGGTTTGTTTCAAGTGAAAATTTCTCTTAATTAGGTTCTCTTTTTTTTTTTTACACATAATAGATTTTTCTCTCAAATTACCTAAATCTTAACTAATTAACTAATCTTATCGCATTCTTTGACAAAATGACAAAATTAGTAGACCAGAGGAATGCTGTCGATATAATTTACTTGGACTTCAGTAAAGCATTTGATAAAGTAGACCATAACCTACTACTAGATAAAGTAGAAAAATGTGGGTTAGACAGCACCACCACCAGATGGATTCGTAACTGGCTGACCAACCGCACTCAACGTGTAGTCCTCAACGGAACTACATCCACATGGAGGGAAGTATGCAGTGGAGTACCCCAAGGCTCTGTTTTAGGCCCAGTACTCTTCAACATCTTCATCAATGACTTGGACGAGGGGATAGATGGGGAACTCATCAAATTTGCAGATGACACCAAGCTGGCAGGAATAGCCAACACTCCAGAAGATAGGCTCAAGTTACAGAAAGATCTTGACAGACTTGAACATTGGGCGCTATCTAACAAAATGAAATTCAACAGTGAAAAAAGTAAGGTTCTACATTTAGGCCAAAAAAAACAAAATGCACCAGTACCATATATGTGGTACCTTGCTCAATAGTAGTACCTGTGAGAGGGATCTTGGAGTCCTAGTGGATAACCATTTAGATATGAGCCAGCAGTGTGCAGCAGCTGTTAAAAAAGCCAACACAGTTCTGGGCTGCATAAACAGAGGGATAGAATCAAGATCACGTGGGTGCCACTTTATAATGCCTTGGTAAGGCCACACTTGGAATATTGCATTCAGTTTTGGTCGCCACGATGTAAAAAAGATGTTGAGACTCTAGAAAGAGTGCAGAGAAGAGCAACAAAGATGATTAGGGGACTGGAGGATAAAACATATGAAGAACGGTTGCAGGAACTGGGTATGTCTAGTTTAACAAAAAGAAGGACTAGGGGAGACATGATAGCTGTGTTCCAATATCTTAGGGGCTGCCACAAAGAAGAGGGAGTCAGGCTGTTCACCAAAGCACCTGAGGGTAGAACAAGAAGCAATGGGTGGAAACTGATCAAAGAAAGAAGCAACTTAGAACTAAGGAGAAATTTCCTGACAGTTAGAACAATTAATAAGTGGAACGACTTGCCTTCAGAAGTTGTGAATGCTCCAACACTGGAAATTTTTAAGAAAATGTTGGATAACCATCTGACTGAGATGGTGTAGGGTTTCCTGCCTGGGCAGGGGGTTGGACTAGAAGGCCTCCAAGGTCCCTTCCAACTCTGATGTTATGTTATGTTATGTTAAATTTTCAACAACTACATTTTCAATTTAGCTTTCAAATATTGATCATGGTATATTTTGGAGAATTTAAAATACATGATCAGAACAACGTTTGATGAACCAGCCCTATTCAATACACTTCAAACTTTAATTCACAGGGTGGGTTACTTTAATGTCATATAAAAAAAAGGAAGATGAAGAATGGCTGAAAGGTAAAGAGAATGCAATGATATTTGACAATGTGAAGGACGCTTTTGCCACTTATCAACCTGAGATGGCCATCCATCTAAACGTGGATCATCTAAAGATATGGATAGGTTCATTTCAACTGCATCTCTTGAATATTGTGAGATGGTTTACTATCTTGGGTATGCGTCCCTTTTCACACCACAGAAATAAATCCTTACATTATAAAGTATGCATTTGCATTATTGTATGGTCTTTATATGCCCTTGGCAGTATGTCCATTGACAAGGGCACAACTATGAACTGCTTGCTGCATTCAAAAGAATCATGATGCATTTTTCTATTGAAAGCCCTTCCCTCCCACCCTGTTTTAATATTGCAGATATTTTTATAACATCCAAATGAAAATCTTGGTATTAATCTTGGGGGTCTGGCTTAGTGCCTGACCATCTACCAAACATCTTCCTCTGTGTTGAATTATTTGGCTAGTAGAAGCTGTTGGACAAACCCTTGTGAAGATGAAGCTATTGTTAGAAGATGGCTTTTTTGGAACATGGCTAAGAGGCCATCTCCTGCTTCACTTCCAAACCATGGAATGAATTCCTTTGAGAACATGTGTTTGACCTTATTTTCTGTCCCCTAAGAAGAGCAACCTAAGAGCATCTCTTTTGCCAGGTTTTTAATAGCTGAGTTTGCTGTGATTTTAATGTATGTCATTTTTATTTTGCTTTTATTTATTCTCCACCTCCTAGCCACCTGAAATGCTCAGACTGAATAGAGAGGTGAGATAGAAATAAAAAGTTAGGGCTGCGCAGCTCTTCCAAAAAAGCTTTTTCAAGAGGCAACTGGACTTTCTTGTTTTTCTTTGAAGACATTTCACTTCTCATCCAAGAAGCTTCTTCAGCTCTGACTGGATGCTTTCTTCCATTCCCTACCATCCAGTCAGCGCTGAAGAAGCTTCTTGGATGAGAAATGAAACGTCTTCAAAGAAAAACAAGAAAATCCAGTTGCCTCTTGAAGAAGTACCTTTGGAACAACCGTGACCTAGATGACTGAGAATCTCCATGGACATCTTCCAATGAGTGCTGCACTTGGTTGAAAGTTTGTTTCTGGGTCTTGTTCAAGGTGTTAATTATCACATTTAACAAGTGGTGAAATCTGAACTGGTTTGCTACCGGTTCGCTGGCTGCGCATGCGGGCCGTGTGTCAGGTGTGCACTTCTATAGAATGGGTAGTAAAATTGGTGGGAGGCTCTGCCCACTGACCCGAACATCATCAAAAGTGATCTGCTCATGCGCAGAAGCTTCATGCACGGGCACGATGTGAACCGTTAGTAAAGGTAAGCAGAACCCTGCTTGGTGCGCATGGTGCGTATACGCAGTACATGCCAAAAGGAGGCTTCGGAAGGTAGGTAGAACAGCAAGTGTGGGATCAGCTGTGCCGCATGATTTAGCTTTGCTAGAAATCAGAATTTCCTGCTTTCTAGCAAAGCTAAACCCTGCCACACAGCTAATCATCGGAAATACCGGTTCGGAGGAACCAGTAGCTTTTTTAAACTACCGGTTCGCCCAAATTGGTAATTTAACTACCATTTTGACTGAACTGGTAGCTATTTTTACTACCGGTTTGCCTGAACTGGAGTGAACTGGTAGCATTTCACCCCTGCCTTTAACCTCTTCATGGCATGGGTCCAGGCTACTTGAGGAATCATTTCATCCCAATGGGATTGGCCTTTTACTCTGGCAGAAGGGGCCTGCCGTTAACCCTATTGGTCAAAGAAGATTGGTTGATGGGATCCAGGAGAAGGGCCTTTTCTGCTGTGTCCACACAAACATCTAGGAACATCATTCCCCTGGAGGTGAGATCATCCCTGATCCTTCTGGACTTCTGAAAGCATCTCAAAACCAGGCTCTGCCAATTGCCCTGGGTCCTCAGTGGGGGCATTCTACAATGGAGGTGGTCAATGAACTAAGAAAGAAGACCCCCCACCTCCATCCTGCTCACGTACTGGTTCCTACTCTATCCACTCTCTGTTAATATTTGCAATATTTGTACCGTATTAATATTTTTATACTCTTGCTTTTATTCTATTGCAAGTTGCCCAGAATTACTATAGAGAGATATAGGTAGCACAGAAATAAATAAGATATGAGTCTCTCAAAATATAAATGCCTTGGCGGGCAAACATGAGGGAGTCCATTGACCAAAATTGGTATTTTGAGGCCCTCTCCTGACCAGTTACAAAAAATGTTGTGGAAGCTTGCTGGTGCATAAAATGGCTGCCATGATGAGGTGTGACTACTCATAAATTCTTGCTAGATCAATTCTTGAATACAGCTCATCTGTCTGGAACCCGCACTGCATATCAGACATTAATACAATCAAACAAGTCCAGAGATATTTCACGAGAAGCGTCCGCCACTCCTCTGCCTGCAACAAAATATCTTATGCCACCAAATTTGAAAGTTTGGGTTTAGACAATTTAGAACTCCACTGTCTTCGGTCTGACCTAAGCGTAGTACATAAAATTATCTGCTACAATGTCCTACCTGTCAATGAATACTTCAGATTCAACCACAACATGAGCACATAATAGATACAAACCTATGGTAAACCGCTCCAAACTCGATTGCAGAAAATATGACTTCAGTAACAGAGTGGTCAGTGCCTGGAATGCACTACCTGACTCTGTAGTTTCTTCCCAAAACCCCCAAAACTTTAACCTTAAACTGTCTACTGTTGACCTCACCCCATTCCTAAGAGGTCTGTAAGGGGTGTGCATAAGTGCACCAGCGTGCCCACTGTCCCTCTCCTAATGTTTTCTTTTATTTGTATCCTTTACATGTATTTATAATTATGTTTACACTTGTATCTGTCATAAAATACATGCTTGATGAAATAAATAAATAAATAAAATAAAAAATAAAAACTTTCTCATAGCACTTCTTTGAGCTACACCACCTTCTTAAAATTTTGATTCTATCGTTCTCCACCTTTCGTGTCTCTCTTTTGCCTTCCCCCTTCTGAATTACATTACAAGGTAATAATCTACGGAGATTCTCAGTCATCCTTGTCCTTATGTCCCTTTCTTCTCGTGTCCTTTTTCATGTATTCATAGTTAAGTTTATACTTATATCTGTTATCTAATGGATGCTTGACAAAATAAATAAACAAAACAAAACAAAACACTAGAACTCTGGTATTTGGGCTGCAGGGATTCAGACAACCACTCGAGTTAAGAATTTTGAGTAATTCTTTGCAGCTATCTGGTGAACATATTGAGTGCCCCCGATCTGGTAGCCCTGAAACATCCCCTGGGCAGAAGAAAAATGTCAAAAAACAATGGCTACCAACCTGCCTTCCATAGAGGACCTGTATACTGCACGAATCAAAAGGAGGTCTGAGAAAATATGTACAGAGCTCTCACATCCTGGACATAAACTGTTTCAACTCCTACCCTCAAAACAACGCTATAGAGCACTACACACCAAAACAGCTAGACAGAGTTTTTTCCTGAATGCCATCACTCTGCTTAACAACTAATTCCCACCACACTGTCAAAGTATTTACTAAATCTGGACTATTATTAATCTTATCATCGTTCCCATCACCCATCTTCTTCCACTTATGACTGTAACTTTGCTGCTTGTAGCCTATGATTTATACTGATATTGATAGTTTCCTGATTGCTTATTTGTAGCCTATGACTATCATTAGGTGTTGTATCATTAAGTGTTAAATTTTTACCCTATGACTATCATTAAGTGTTCTAAGTGTTGTACCTTGATGAAGGTATCTTGTCTTTTTATGTACACTGAGAGCCGATGCACCAAGACAAATTCCTTGTGTGTCCAATCACACTTGGCCAATAAAGAATTCTATTCTGTTCTGTTCTATGAGTTTCCTTAACTTCTTTTCCTCCCCCGCCCCACAGTTCGATGAAAATGCTTCTAAGCTAAGCAGCAGAAAGCGTCCTCTGAACGTGTTTATTTTCTAATCAAATGAGACCAGGGAATCTGTTCTGAATAAAGGTGCTTGGGTGCTTTGTTCTGCACTTTCCCTCTATTTCCTTCCTTTTAATTAAACCTGCCTTTAAAAAAAAAGAGAAAACCAGCCATGGAGCACCACGCCGCCTATTCCCTAAAGTTTGCCACAAATCAACAACACATTTGTGGTATTGTGTAAGTAGCTGCCCGGCTGGAAACTTCCTCCATAAATATTCACAAGTCGAGCTCAGTCTTTTGATCAGTCTTTTAGCTGAATGGTCTGTTTTCTTTATTTCTCGCTTTAATAGCTCTGTTTTAATTGGCTTCAGTTTGCTTTGCTTTACATTATTGGCTTTTTTTCTTCTTTCCTGAGCGTGTTTTACTTGGTGTGATTTTCATCTGCGTCTTGTACTCTGCTGTGATCTTCTCCTTTATTTGGAAGAATAAAAAAAAAAATGTCTCTCCTCCACACAACAAAATAATTTGCGGTACAATTAATGTCGGAAATCTCTGGTGAGCAATCCAAGATGGCCACTGAAGCTTCAGCATCGTTTCTCAGAATTCTCTGCTTTTGGTTTTTTTTCGCCTTCTCTTACACCCATTTTTTTTCTTTCTCTCTCTCTCCTCTTCCTTTCTAGGAGATGGTCAAGTTGATTTTGATGAATTCATGACGATCCTTGGGCCTAAACTGGTCTCCTCAGAAGGGCGGGATGGCTTTTTGGGCAATACAATTGACAGCATATTCTGGCAGGTTAGTGGCAAGGGGTTTTTCATGTATATTTAAAGTCACAGTTGATTTGTCAAGTGATTACCTCAAAGGCTTCTTCTACCAGCCGTGTTATCACTAAATGACTCAAAGTTGGTACATTGCATTATTTCTGTATTGACGCTGTGATTCGCATGATGTCGTGGTGGCTTCTAACGGACACAGGTTATTGGAAGAAATGTCCTTCTGGGTTCAGTTCCAAGTGGGGAAAAAGACACTGGAAACATGGAGACTGCTTGGAAAGGTGGTTTAACGGTGGACAGGCTCACATGGCTTGAGTTCCTGGCAGAAAAGGGCGATTGCATGCTTCAAGATGTTGGGTGAAGAAAAAAAAGGGCCAAGATGCTGAGAGTCCCTTGGTTTTATACTCTCTTGGGGCCCGCCACGGGACCTCCCGCATCTATGCAAGAAATGCACTCTGATTAGATGTCAGACTCCCATGGGGCCATGCAGGGATAACTCTGTAGGCTGCCCTGAGTCCAAGTTTGCTGCTTTTTTTTTTTTTTTTACATTTATACCCCGCCCTTCTCCGAAGACTCAGGGCGGCTTACAGTGTATAAGGCAATAGTCTCATTCTATTTGTATATTTTTACAAAGTCAACTTATTGCCCCCCCAACAATCTGGGTCCTCATTTTACCTACCTTATAAAGGATGGAAGGCTGAGTCAACCTTGGGCCGGGCTCGAACCTGCAGTAATTGCAGGCTACTGTGTTCTTAATAACAGGCTTTACCAGCGTGAGCTAAACCGGCTTGAGCCTTGCTGGGTGATGATGTAATGAAGGAGCTTTCGGCAATTCCTATTATGGCTCTGCTAGAAGGAACTAGGTCTTTATTATGTAGAATAGACAGGCTCAGGCCTTAATGACCCATTGACAAAAGTGGGGGGGGGGCAGGAAACTGTTTTGTCTTTAAATCATGCTTTTCCATTTCTCATCCGGAGAAATATAATATTCTGCCTTTTTAATATTTCCTAAAATATTTCATTCTTCTAGGAGAGGGGTAGGTGCTAACTTCCTACAGGTGTCTGTCTCTTCCCTTACCTCAAATGTGCTACTGTTGAAGTGATAAGGACATGCTGTGCAGGTTGCAGGTTGCCATTGAGTATGTGCTAGGAGTGTAAAGGAAATGACAGTCTGGGGAAACGGGTGGGGTTCTCCATGTTTGGCAACTTGAAGACTTGTGGACTTCAACTTCCAGAATTCCTCAGCCAGCCATATTGTGGCTGACTGAGGAATTCTGGGAGTTGAAGTCCACAAGTCTTCAAGTTGCCAAACAAGGAGATCCCTGGTCTAGAATATGACTAGAACATACTTAATATAGAGTTGGAAGAAATGTCCATCTGGGTTCAGTTCCAAGTGGGGAAAAAGACACTGGAAACATGGAGACTGCTTGGAAAGATGGTTTAATGGTGGACAGGTTCACATGCTTCGAGTTCCTGAACAGAAAAAGAGTGAGGTGCTGAGCGCGCCCTGGCTTTATGCTTTCTCTGAGCTTTGAACTTCCTGGGGTACAGGAAGAGTATCCTGATTGGTTGTCAGACTCCCAAGAGGTGGGGATCTTAGCTAGCCTTGCTGGCTGATGTAATCTTCCCAGGTGCCATGTGGTGAGTTTCTGTTGCTAGATGGGTCCTATTGTGTTGCAGATGATGGTCCCATTGACAAAGGTGGGGAGAATGAGTTTCTGTCTTTGACCCATTGACAAAGGTGGGGTGGAATGAGTTTCTATCTCTGGCCTATTGACAAAGGTGGGGGGAGGCAGGAAGCTGCAGGAACAGCTTAAAACATGTTTCTCCATTTCTCATCCAGAGAAATATAATATTCTACCCTTTTTTAATATTTTCTAAAATATTTCATTCTTCTAGGAGAGGGGTGGCTGCTAACTTCCTACAGTAGGTTTCTTGTATTGTCCTTATTATACTGGAGTGAAAATGATCCAGCTTTCCAAAAGCTTCAAAAGAGATGCCTGCCTCTTTCTCATTCACTTCTACTTCATTCTACTTCACATATTATCACATGAAGTCTTAATACTTTATAATGCCTTGGTAAGGCCACACTTGGAAAACTGCATCCAGTTTTGGTCACCATGATGTAAAAAAGATGCCAAGACTGTAGAAAGAGTGCAGCGAAGAACAACAAAGATGATTAGGGGACTGGAGGCTAAAACATGTAAAGAATGATTGCTGGAAGTTGGTATGTCTAGTTTGATGAAAAGAAGGACTAGGGGTGACATGACAGCAGTGTTCTGATATCTCAGGGGCTGCCACAAAGAAGAGGGAGTCAAGCTATTCTCCACAGCACTTGAGGGCAGGACAAGAAGCAATGGGTGGAAACTAATCAAGGAGAGAAGCAACCTAGAACTAAGGAGAAATTTCCTGACAGTTAGAACAATTAATCGGTGGAATAACTTGCCTTCAGAAGTTGTGGGTGATCCAACACTGGAAGTTTTAAAGAAGAGATTGGACAACCATTTGTCTCAAATGGTGTAGGGTTTCCTGCCTAAGCAGGGGGTTGGACTAGAAGACCTCCAAGGTCCCTTCCAACTCTGTTATTTTATTTTATTCTATTCATTTTCATTCTCAGAGTTTTAGTAGAGGTAGTCCTCAACTTATAACCACAATTGTAAGAATTAAATATTTCTATTGCCAAGTAAAGCGATTTTTAAGAGAGGTGCGCCCAATTTTACCACTTTTTGCCATAGTTGTTAGGTGAATCACTTCAGTTGTTAAATGACTCATGCGATCATTAAGTGAATCCATTTCCCCCCATTGACTTTGCTTGTCGGAAACCAATTGCAAAAGTTGCAAAAGGTGATCACATGACCCCAGGACAGTGCAATCATTGTAAATATATGCTGGATGCCAAGTGCCCTTATGCTGATCATGTGACCATGGGGAATGCTGCAATGTTCATAAGTTACAGTAGCTCTGTAACTTTGAATGGTCACCAAATAAATGGTTCTAAGTCGAGAACTATTTGTAGAGATATTTGTTTTAGCTTGTATGTTTATTGCAAGGCTGTGAAGAAAGTTGGCTGCCCGCACAGATCTGAATAGGTCTATGAAAAGCATTTTGTGGGATATCTTTTAATTTTTTAGAGCCGTGGTGGCGCAGTGGTTAGAAGGCAGTATTGCAGGCTGACTCTGCTCACTGCCAGAAGTTCGATCCTGATGAGCTCAAGGTTGACTCAGCCTTCCATTCTTCAGAGGTCAGTAAAATGAGGACCCAGATTGTTGGGGGCAATAGGCTGACTCTGTAACCCGCTTAGGGAGGGTTGTAAAGCACTACGAATTGGTATATAAATCTAAGTGCTATTGCTATTGCTATCTTTTCCTTGGTTTTACTGAAAACATTGTACGTTAGAGGCATTTGCAGACTGATGGAAACATAAATGTCCAAGAGAGGATGCTCTCTCATACCCCTTTGTCTATTTTTATTTTATATTTGACGTTCAGTGTGAGAACTCTGTGCCTTCTCTTTGAGAATTTCATCAAAGGTTTTCCTTGGGTTGGGTAAATCTGAAAGCAACGTTTGGAAAAACGGTTAAAAAGGATCACGTAGATCGAAAGGTATGGTCTTCAGTTGATGCTAGGTGACGTAAATGAGATCTCATTAAGGAAATCTTGGTATGACTTGAGTTACACGAAGAGAGTGACTTTTAGTAACACCCGTTTTTATTTGCGGCAGTGAAAGAAATGGCGCTTATCTACGCATTTAAAGAATCTGGTTTCCTGCTGTTTTTATTTATTTTGTTTCTATTAGGAGGGTTTAAAACGTGCTCTGATTTTATTTCACGGCTTCTGTAGTTATTCATTCTGAATTGCCTGAGAAAAGGGTGGGCGGGGAGATAAAGATACGAAATTGTTATTTTACAACGGTGGCAACTTTAAGTTGTGTGGACTTTAATTCCCTAAATTCAGTGGTGGGTTGCCCCCGGTTCTTACGAACCGGTAGTAAAACTGGGGGGAGAGGCTCCGCCCACCGACCCCGATGCCACCAGGAAGCTTCTGCGCATGTCCCGCTGCGAACCAGTAGTAAAGGTAAGTAGAACCCACCCCTGCCCGAATTCGCCAGCCAGCCGGAAATAAATGAATACTAGTTTGGAATTCCAGAGTTACAGAGTTCATTAAAAATCATTCACAGTGTAAATTCTAAGTTTAACTTAGAGGCCAGTGGATTTAACTTAGAGGCCAGGAAGAGCAGGGAAAACTCAAGGGGGTTTGTCACCTAAAGAAAAGAAATGGCTTAGAATTTTTAGATGTTATTATGGGTTTTTAATTTTTAATTGGTTTTTTAGGGTTTTAAATGTATTTTAAATCTGGGCCAAATTTTGAATAAGTTTTTTAGTTATTGTTTTATTTGTATTGTATTTATTGACTGTCATTTTTATTTGGCTGTTAACCGCCCTGAGTCCTTCGGGAGAAGGGCGGTATACAAATTAAAATATTATTATTATTATTATTATTATTATTATTATTATTATTATTATTATTATTATTATTATTATTATTATTATTATTATTATTATTATTATTAAATATTGCTGCTGCTCACTCACTTTCTCCATATTGCTCTTTTTTAACATTACGGTTCACCCACTGCCCTGGTTGATATTCCAAGAAGCCACACCAGTTGCTTGCTTGAAGAATAGGTCATAGGAGTATTGGAAGAAATATCCTTCTGGGTTCAGTTCAGTGGTGGGTTGCTACCGGTTCACCCCAGCACGAGCAAACCGGTAGCAAACTAAATTTAAACCCACTACTGGTTCAGTCCCACTGGAAACATGGTGGCTGCTTGGGAAGATGGTTTTAATGGTGGACAGGATCACATGCCTTGAAGATCTTGGGTGAAGACAAAAAAAAGGGGGGAAGAAATGCTGAGAGTGCCTGAGTTTTATACCTTCTCTAGGCTTTTTAATTTGAGCTTATGTTTTGATTGGTTGTCAGACTCCCATGGGGCCATGCAGGGGCAACTCTGTAGGCTGTCCTGAGTCCCAAGCTTGGTTGACTCTTGCTGGGTGATGATGTAATGAAAGGGGCTTTGGGCAATTCTTACTATGGTTCTTCTTGAAGGAGATAGATCTTTGTTACGTAGAATAGACAGGCCCAGGCCTTAATGGCCCATTAACAAAGGGGGGGGGGCTGAATTTATGCCTCCCTTTTAGGGGAAATATTCTGCCCTTGTAATATTTCCTAAAATATCTCATTTTCCAAGGAGAGGGGTGAGTGCTAACTTCCTACAGGAGCACACACCAACTTACAACTTTCTGCTTATTATTTTTGTTTCCTTGTAATTGCTAGTAGGAATTCCACACAGCACACTGTAGTAAGCAGCAGCCAGCCAAACAGCCTATTATACTCTACATAAGATAAAACTAAATTAAATTAAAACGAATTCCTGTTCCAGCGCCATCTTGTGGTACGTTCCTTGAACTGTAGGTGGCTTTTTCTCACTGAACTTTATTTTATTTTATTTATTTATTTTATTTTGTCACAACAATATATGTAGGAATCATACAAAAGATTATATTGTATATAAACATATATTAGTAAATATAAGGAGGTATAAGCATATATATAGAAAGAAGAAAAGAAAAACAATAGGACAGGAACGGTAGGCACGTTTGTGCGCTTATGCACGCCCCTTATGATTCAGATAGACCAGGGGTGTCCAAACTTGGCCCCTTGAAGAGTGGTGGACATCAACTCCCAGAATTCCCCAGCCTGCGTGAGCTATAAATATGAGCAAGTTGCTGGCTGGGGAATTCTGGGAGTTGAAGTCCACCACTCTTCAAGGGGCCAAGTTTGGACATCCCTGAGATAGACCTTCCCTGGACAAGGGTGTTTTTATACAGACAGACAGACAGACAGACAGACATATTAAAACTTAATTTTTAAAACTTTTTTTAAAAAAAATCAGTGCAAATTGATGCAAAGTAAGGATTAAAAAAGAAAAAAAATCAAAGAAAAAGCAAAAAAATATAAGAAAGGGAAAAAAGATTGAAGAAAAATTTAAAAAAAAGATATTAAGCAGTAGCTTTGGATATTCTTCATAGCTGTTTTAAGTAGAAAACTTTAGAGTTGTATCATATTACTATTTTTTTTAATAAGCTGTCCTATCCAATCCTCAGAGCCATAAATCACAAGCTCATTTTTTTTTCATTTTGACATAAAAAGTCCAGAAGAGTTGCCAAAAAATATAGATAATGGCTTTTCTCTAATCGAAGAAGTCAAGTTATCAATTTCAGCAAAATCTGTCAAGTTCACCAATTATTCCTCCATAGAGCATAAAGTCAAATCTTTCCATCTCTATGCATATAGTGACCCCACCACATTAATCACATACTGAAATAATCTTGCATGGATTTTTTTTCTGTTTACCCCTTCTTGGGCAAGGATTAGTACGAAAGTTTTTCCTTCTGTCTTTCTGTGCTGCAGTATATTCTATAATTTGGTCTTGATGTTTGACTTCTTCTTCAACTCTATGCAGGTAGTCCTTGACTTAGGACCACAACTGAGCCCCAAATTTATGTTGCCAAGTGAGGCATTTGTTAACTGAGTTTTGCCCCATTTTGCAACCTTTCCTTCCACAGTTGTTAATGTCAATTCGCAAAGCATCCTGCTCTCGAGTTGCCATAGGCCGGGGGGGTGGGGGGAACCGGTGAAATGGCACGGCAGCCAAAGACAGATGCACATTCCACGCTTATCTCTCTCAAGGCTGTATCCCAGAGTTACCTACAGCAGCCAAAGGGGAGTGACTTCTACAACCAGTGAAATTGCTCTGTTGGCAAATGTGATTGATGACACACCCTGGGGGGAGGGGGGGAAACAGGGTCATAATTGGAGCATAAAAATAGGAGGCTTAGGGGATTTTTAACAAACTGTTTTAATCATTTTTTTAAGGGGAGTCTTAATGGGAATTTTAAGGGGAGGATGGGAATTGACGGGTCTGGGTTGGGGGGGAGGATGGGGGGGGGGGAACTTGTCGGGTAGAGAGCCAAGTCCAGCAAGTGTTCGCGGTGGTAATTTAACAGGTCCGAAGGTGGCGGGGGAGGGTTTCGTCTCAGTTTATCAGGGTTGTGTTATCAATACGGTAAGTGGGAGAGGCAGATATGGCGGAAGGGGGGGGCACATCAGATTTTGGGGGTACGCCGTCGCTATTGGAGAGCGATCCTTAGGGTGCCGTCAGCCAAGCAATGTTGACTGGCGGCCCCCAGGGGGAGGGCCTTCTCTGTGGCGGCTCCTACCCTGTGGAACGAACTTCCCCCTGGACTTCGACAACTACTTGACCTCAGGACCTTTCGCCACGAACTTAAAACCTATCTATTCCGCCTTGCTGGACTGGCTTGAATTTTTAAATATGGGTTTTAAATTCTTAATTTTATAGGGTTGATACTGTATTCTAAGTTGGCCATTTGAATAAGTTTTTTAAGGGTTGTTTTTAGCATTGTATGTGTTGTTTTTTGTTTTTATAGTGGCTGTAAACTGCCCTGAGTCCTTCGGGAGAAGGGCGGTCTATAAATTAAATTATTATTATTATTATTATTATTATTATTAAATTATGTAGGGTCAGAGCTGGCTTCACTTGGGAACGTGCGGACATGAAGCTCCTAATAAATAACTGGATTTCTTTTGAAACTTGGCTTGAGACTCATGATTTAATTACGGCATCTGTTGGAACCCTGACAGTTAAGTGTATTGGTGCAGTTGTTAAGTTGATAACTTAAGCAAATTGTTAGGCAAATCTGACTTCCCCATTGATTTGGCTTGCCAAAAAATTGCAAAATGTGATCACATGATCCTGGGACACTGCAACCATCATATATATGTCTATGGGGATTTTTAGTCATTCAGGCCATGGTTGTCCCAAAGGTGCTTTTTTTCAAGAGGCCTGCTGCCTCTTGAAAAAAACACCTTTGGGACATCTTATATATGAATCAGTTGTCAAGCATCCAAATTTTGAGCGTGTGGCTAAGAGGATGCTGCAACAGTGTGAAAAGTCATAAATCACTTTTTTTCAATGGAGTTATAACTTTGAACTGTCATTAAACAAACTGTTGTTATTTGGGAACTACCTGTAGTATATTCCACAGTCTCAATGTTTGACTTCTTCTTCAATTCTCTATCCTAGTTTGTCACTTAGTTTTGACTTATTCTTCAGTGCTCGCTTATCTTTGGTTTGGGCCACCCCAGATTCCTTTCCCTCTTTCTCTTTACGTGCTTTTATGGAATAATTATTGTTGAATTGTAGATCTGCTATAATTCAAGGCCACTGTTGTGCCTCGCCCAGCCCCCTCTCTGCAGCTGGGCCCCTCCCATCTCCTGTTATCTGAGCCAGAGACTGATAGTGAAGAAGAATGGCCTGGCATGCCTCCAACCCCCAGCCCTGGCACATGCCTGGACAGACTGAGCAAATAAACCTCCCCCCCACAGCGTGTGAGCAAGAAGCCAGCCAAGAGCTAGAATTGCCGGCAGCTGACAAAACATGGACAGATCCCCGTTTCCGGAGAATGGAGAGGCGACATCAGCAAAAGGAAGGGAGGGGCAGGCCTGGATAAGTGCTGAGTCATGGAGCCACACCCCATGGCCTATATAAAGGATCTGCTTTCTGGCATTCCTTGAGTCAGGCAAAGTCTAATCTGGTTGCTGAAGTCGCATCTTGGATTCCTGCCTGTCCTGAGAACTCTGACAGGAATTTGGCAAAGCTGCAGAGGCTTCGTGGCCACGCTTGATACAGGCTTCTCAGACCCGGCCGTCAGAGGAGGAGTGGGACACGACAGCCACCTTTGTATCGTGAAATTGTGCTCATTTGCTATTCAACCAACAACATTTCTATTCATGCTGTATGGTGCAGCGGTGTGATCGTGCATCTCTACAGCTACATAGTTAATCATGCTCCTTCATCTTGGAAATAAATCAAAGACGCCAGCCACAAACGGTAGAAGTCGTCCATTCCTGCAGCACCCCCAAACCCTCACACAGATGAAAAGCAAGTGTCAGAAGTTGAGGCAAGCAATAAATAACACTACGCCTGAGGGGAAGAAATGGTTTTTGAAGGCAATATTAGAGAATGCCGCAATGTCAACTCGTCACTGTATTTGTTAAAGCTAAAGAGCTTTGACAGCTACAAATGAAGGGGATAAAGAGGTTCTCTGTCGTCGATGTGAATGTAAAAACCTTGTGGATGTGCTTCCCTGTGCACAGATGGTTCAGAAAACTGAACTATCCTTAAATGAAGGATTTGATTAGTGACGTCTTTCACAGGTGTACGAGAGGCTTTTGCAAGCAGGTTCCTCCAGAAAGTTTTTGATTGTGGAAGCCATACTTTTGTTCTTGAGGTGAGCAACTTCAGCTCTTACAGGCACTTGGCAACTCATAAGGACCCTCATTTGACCATAATTCCTGGAAATTAATCATGGTTTCCAACCATTAAGAGGTGGGAAAAAGATGTACACTGGATACAGGTAATCCTCAACTGACGATCACAATTGAGACCCAAATTTCCATTGCTAAGCAAAACAATTGTTAAGTGAGTCATCACGTGACCAGACACAATTTTATTAACTATTTCATCATGGTCATTAAGCAAATTCACCCAGCTTGCTTTCACGTCTAATGTCAGGGTTCCAAGTAATAAATCCATGGCAAGCAAGACTCTGAGGCATACTTTTCTTGGAAATATCATATTGGCACCTATCTGGTGAAAACTGGCTCTGAAAACTCCTGTGGTTTTCACCTAATTAAAAGTAAAACTTTTTCTACTTTTTCAAAACAATCGGTCACATGGTCCAATCATCATGAGGTCTGACAACTGGCCAGCATCATTCTGCCTTCCTCCGCCCAGGTATGAGAATGTCCTTGGTTCCCAAGATAAAGTATTTTGTTTTGGCTACAAAATCTCCTCTATCTCAAATCCCCCCTCCCTATCTCTTAGCTCCAGTGTGTAACACTGAAGCAGTTAAAATGGCTTTAGTCAGGCCAGCTTCAGGGTTGACATCTAAAGTGGTATTAGAATTCACAGTATCCTTGTTCCTAGGTAGACCAGCACCTTAACCACTAGACCAGGGGTCTGCAAACTTGGCTCTTTTAAGACTTGTGGATTTCAAGTCCCAGAGTTCCTCAGACAGCTTTGCTGGCTAAGGAACTCTGGGAGTTGAAGTCCACAAGTCTTAAAAGAGTCAAGTTTGCAGACCCCTGCATTAGACAAACAGGCTCTATATACCTCAGACAACATGCTTTGTAGTCATACAGACTTGGGATGAAGTGATGAAATCTAACTCATCCGATAGCAGTGTTCCAATATTTGGGGGATTCCTACAAAGATGAAGGGGTCAAATTGTTTTCCAAAGCAACAAAAGGGAAGATGAGAAACAATGGATAGGACACTAACCAAAGAGAAAAGCAACCTAGAACTGAGGAGAAATTTCTTAACGATGAGAGCAATCAACCAATGGAACAACTTGCCTTCAGAAGTTGTGGGTGCTCCATCGCAGGAGGTTTTCTAGAAGAGATTGAACTGCTCTTTGCCCAGAATGTTATAAGGTCTCCTGCTCAAGCAGAGGGTTGGATTAGAAGACCTCCAAGGTCCCTTCCAACTCTATTATTCTATGTTCTATGTTAGAACCCAGCTCAGAAGATTGCAAATCATTGTGATGTGACCACAAGGCACTGCCACCATTGTAAATGCCAGACAGTTTTCAAGCACTCAGATTTTAATCGCGCGATTGGAGCATGATGCGAAAGTTGTAACTTTGAGGTCGTAAAGCACTTTTTGCTAGGATGTTATTTCGAACCATAATTAAATGAACAGTCATAAGTTAAGGACTGTCTGTATGTGAGACATTGTCCCTCCTGTTTGGAATCTACTGGTACAGTTAGTCCTCGATTTATGACCAATTGCTTAGTGACAGTTCAAAGTTATGACAGAATCTCCCAAAAGGTACCCAAGAGCTGGTTTCAAAGTTACAGCCATTGCAGTGTTCTCGCCATTATTCAACCTTACGACCGATGGTGGGGATGCTGCAACGCTTCCCTACCCATCCTGCCAGGTCCCCCCAGGTCTCAGCCTGTTCCCAAGCCAGCCATTCAACAGGCAAGGGGGTCTAAAGCCAATCAGCAGAAATGACTCTCACACCGAGAGCAAGTTACTGACTTAGAATCAGCAGGGAAATCTGGCCAGATCTATCCGGATCGCGTTGTTGTGTCTCGCCCGCTTTCACCACAGCCGGGGCCTTCTTATCTGCTTCCGAATGCTGAGGAATGTCCTAGTATGCCTCCTGGCCCCAGCCCTGGCTCCATGCCCAGACAGGCTGAGGAGGAAGAAGTACCTCTAGCCCCCAGCTCTGGCTCCATGCCCAGGCAAACGGAGCAACTAGACCCCTCCCCCTCCCCCACAGCATGTGAGCCTGAGGAAGGTCAATTGCCAACAGCTGCAGACTGGAGTGACCCTCGCTTCAGAAGAATTGATAGGTGGCGGCGACAGAAGGAAGGGAGGGGCAGGCCTGGATAAGTGCTGAGTCATGGAGCCACACCCCATGGCCTATATAAAGGATCTGCTTTCTGGCATTCTCTGAGTCAGGCAAAGTCTAACATATCTTGCTGAAGTCACTTTCTGGTCTCCTGCCTGCCTTGAGAACTTTGCTAGGACTTTGGCAGAGCTGCAGAGGCACGCCTGATTCAGATTTCCCTGACTCGGTCGTCAGTGGAGGAGTGGGACACGACACGCGTGAACCGATAGGACTGGTGGTGGGAGGCTGCGCCCACCCACCAGGATGTCATTATGTTCCATTTTTAACCCTCTGCGCATGCACATTTCCGAACCGGTAGCGAAAGTAAGTGCATTTCACCGCTGCTTAGAATTGTTGTGGGGGAAAAAAATTGAGGACTGGAAGAGAGATGGAATGCAAGCAAATAAATATTAGTAATACCAGGGAACAAGTACAAGAAAAAGGACACGCATTTTAAAAACATTACGGTCCTCGCTCCATCCTAATAGATTCCAAGCTGGAATAAATGCATAACAAAATAAAAAACAATATATCATTTTATCCTCTTATTTGAAACCTGATTTTGTAGCAACAAAGCCACGGAGCTGCGGATAAAGATAACAAAACCAATTTTAAATGCCTTGGCGGCTTTTTATGTACTTTAACCTAATGCTGGTGTGCAGATATAAAGGCAGATTGGGACAAATAACTGCTGTGTAAATCAATCTGTGGTCTGGAGGCTGACTGTGGATATGTAATGACGTACCCCCGACTCTCCTGGTTTACACATTCTTTATGTTTAAGATAAACCTGAATCTGAGAAGTTTCCTAATGGAGTCCTCAACTTACAGATACAATTGGAACCAGAATTTTCATTGCTAAGCAAGGCAGTTATTAAATGAGTTGCGCCCAATATTACAGCCTTTGTTTGCCATGGTTGTTAAGTGAATTACTGCAGTTGTTAAGGGAATCACACAGTCATTAAAAGCCATTCCAGCTTCCCTCATTGACTTTGCTTGTTGCAAGCTGGCTAGAAAGGTCACAAATGGCAATGTTGTGGCCCGCCAGCTTCCAGTGGAGCTGGCGGCAGATTCGGATGATGAGGAGGTTGGGGAAGATCTTGGGCCAATTCTGGAGCCTGGGAAAGGCTTTGATGGATGCCCAGCATCGGATACAGAGATAGAGCCAGGGCTGTCCCTGGCATTTCCCAGCCAGAGAGGCAGCTGCCTTTGGAGTCAGAGATGAGTGAGGAGGAGAAGGAACAGCTGGCAGAGCAGATAGGAGAGGTGAATGAGCCGGCTCGGGAAGCAAAACAAACATGGATGCTGACTGGGCCCTCCCTAGCTGGGGAATAAATAGGAGGAAAGGGGAATGGTTTGGTTGTCGCAGTCAACCGTTCGCATTTCTAGAAAGTTTGCTGCTTGCGTGTTTTGTGCAACAAAAACTGCCTCGCCAGAACTGAGGTTCGTCAATTCCTCCAGGCTGGGAGCTCACATCCTTGCATTTATCACAATGAGCTGATAAGGACTATTGTTTCAGTTAACTCCTTGCAGGGCTCTTGCCTGGACTTTCTGTTGGTGAATGCAGTTAATTCCCAATGGGTAAATAAAGAGGGGTTTTTCTCTGCGGGGAGTCTGTTTCTTGCTTCTGCAAAGGTTAGGTCAGAAAAGACAATCACATCACCCCCACAATGCTGCAGTTATCATTAATAAATGCAGGTTGTCAAGTACCTGAATTTTAATCACATGAGCACGGAGATGCTGCAACAGTCGGACGTACGAGGATAGCCAGGTAAATCACTATTTTCAGTGTAGCTTTGAACGGTCCCTGAATGAATGGTTGTATGTTGAGGTCTACTTGGAGAGACGGGCTAACTAATGGTCACACTTTTTATTTTTACACGACTAAAAATAAAATAAAATAAATACTTTTATGGCATGAACCAGTGGTGGGTTGCTACTGGTTCATCCTGGATCGGGTGAACCAGTAGCGGCCGTGTGAGGCTCCGCCCACCTGCCTCGACACTTCTGTGCATGCGCAGAAGTATTGCACGTGTGCGCACGCACCCATGAGCTAACCAATAGTGACAGGTTTTGAAACCCGCCCCTGCATCAAACCACACCAGTGAGCTGAGGATGACACTAGGGAGACACTAGGCAGACTAAAATTTTCTGCCTGTTTCCTCCACTCTGCCTCCCACATTTTTTTTTTTGTTTTTTTGTTTACATTTATACCCCGCCCTTCTCCGAAGACTCAGGGCGGCTTACAGTGTATAAGGCAATAGTCTCACATCTCTTGTCTTATTCAATTTCCAGTCTAAATCTAACACTTTAAAAAATAAAACCATGGAAAATCCCACTCCTGATACTCAGTGGTTTGCCACTAAATTTCAGTGGCGCTGCCTGCTATGGATCTGAAAAACAAAGAATGATTTCCCCCCCCTTTTTCCAAGGGCTGCCTGTGGCCCCCAGATTCTGTACCCCAAGAAAGTAGAAGATATTAAACCATCTGGGGATCCTCCCAAATCGACACTCTTCTATGTCCTTTAGGTCATATACTTACAAATCAAAGGTATATTTGCGAACTATTGGCCCCCACGGAAAGGGCCCGTAATCTGGGCGTCCTCCTGGATGAACGGCTGTCTTTAGAAGATCATATGATGGCTGTCGCCAGGGGAGCTTTTCATCAGGTTCGCCTGATACGCCAGTTACGCCCCTTTCTGGATCAGGCTTCCTTATGCACGGTCGCTCATGCCCTTGTTACATCCCGCCTGGACTACTGTAATGCTCTTTACATGGGGCTCCCCTTGAAGGGTACCCGGAGACTCCAACTGGTCCAGAATGCGGCTGCGCGGGTGATAGAGGGAGCACCTTGTGGCTCCCGTGTAACACCCCTCCTGCGTAATCTGCACTGGCTCCCGGTGGTCTTCCGGGTTCACTTCAAGGTACTTGTTATCACCTTTAAAACGCTCCATGGCCTAGGGCCGGGATATTTACGGGACCGCCTACTGCCACCATTAGCCTCTCACTGACCAGTGCGCTCTCACAGAGAGGGCCTCCTCCGGATACTGTCAGCTAAACAATGTCAGCTGGTGACCTCCAGGGGGAGGGCCTTCTCTGTGGGGGCCCCTACCCTCTGGAACGAGCTCCCTCTGGGGCTTCGTCAACTCCCCGATCTCAGGTCCTTCCACCGCGAGTTGAAGACGTTGCTGTTTCGAAGAGCAGGACTAGCTTGAACGTAGTTTTAAATTGGGCTTTTTAAATCAGGGGTTTAAATGGGTTTTAAATTTGTATTTAAAAGTTTTAAGGCATCAATTGAATTTAATTGTCTATTCTTTTTGCTGTTTTATATGTATTATATGTTTTCTGTTGTTTTATTGGCTGTGAACCGCCCTGAGTCCTTCGGGAGATGGGCAGTATACAAATATAATAAATAATAATAATAATAATAATAATAATAATAATAATAATAATAATAATAATAATATTTCATACCATTCACACCCAGTATTAAGGATAAGGGTAAAACGTCTCTTTTGCCAAGCTTTTAACTGTAGGTTGTTTTTAATGAGGTTGATTCTGATACTGATTCTAATTGTGCTCATTTTATTGCAGTGTTTTACATTTGATTTTATTGTGATATTCATCAGTGGTGAAATTCAATTTTTTTTTTTGCTACCAGTTCTGTGGGCATGGCTTTGTGGGCGTGGTGTGGCTTGATGGGTGTGGCTTGATGAGAGTGGCAGGGGAAGGATACTGCAAAATCTCCATTCCCACCTCACTCTGGGGCCATCCAGAGGTGGTATTTGTCGGTTCTCTGAACTTTTCAAAATTTCCGCTATCGGTTCTCCAGAACCTGTCAGAACCTGCTGTCAATCTGTTCAAACTAGAATGACTGCAGCAAAAGAAAGTGAACACAGTACCAATAGTAATAGGGGCCTTGGCTGCAATCCCAAAACATCTGGAGCACTATTTGAATATCATTTGTATTGAAAAAAAGCACTTTTTTTTTTTGAATTTATATCCCGCCCTTCTCCGAAGACTCAGGGCGGCTTATACAGTGTTAAGCAATAGTCTTCATCCATTTGTATATTTATATACAAAGTCAACTTTTATTGCCCCCAACAATCTGGATCCTCATTTTACCTACCTTAAAAAGGATGGAAGGCTGAGTCAACCTTGGGCCTGGTGGGACTTGAACTTGCAGTAATTGCAAGCAGCTGTGTTAATAACAGACAGACTTAGTCTGCTGAGCCACCACCCACTTTCAAATCCAAAGTGGGATTACATGTTATACAGGGGTGGAATTCAGCAGGTTCAGACCGGTTCGGGCGAACTGGTAGTTCTGATGATTAGTTAGCCCCGCCCACCTGCCCCCCCTATCCTGTCCTATATTTCCTTTTTTCTGGCTCAGCTGATTTGCACGGCATAGCTGATTTCAAGTTGCTGTATTTTGAATGCTGCGTGCAAGCGTGTTAGGCGCGTGCAAAGAATGCACTCATCAAACTGGTTGTTAAACCGGTTGCAGCCCACCGCTGATCTTATATCCTGCAAGAATACCTTTGACACCATTAACCAACAATATCTGCCTATCTCAGTTTCCTTGGGAAGGAGTCGATAAGTGGAGAAAAATGCCAAATCCAGTCTTAAATATCTGGCTGACTCTGCAAGCATCCATCATAATGATAGGACGCCTGACTTGCTTTGTAAGGGTTTAAAAATAGCTTTTGAGAACTGTTCTCTGAAAGAAAATCAAATACATGTATGCTTTTTCCATGTCTCTGTGATGGGCATCACTAATTCCTGAGTAAACCTGAGCTCTCAGCGGACTTAGTACACAGTAGTTTAATTGAATCTACAGCTATCATTTAACAGGGTGTAATTGGATTACTGCTGTCCATGTTAAATGCCGTTCTTCTGATGTGAGTTTGTATTTTACTGATTTTAAGTTCAAGTAAACTGCCTTGAAGGTAAGAAGCAACGACAAAACAGTTAAAAAAAATAGTTGCCTGCAAAAAAATATATGTACTCCAAGCTTCAGTCAACTTGGTACTTTTCAGATGCATCAGACTCCTTCATCTCATCCCCAATCTGTATGTTTACAGACTCATGTTGCCTGAGGTATATAGACCCTGTTTGGTCTAATGGTTAAGGTGCTGGCCTAGGAACCAGGAGACTGTGAGTTCAAATCCTGCTTTAGACCTGAAAGCCAGTATGAGTGACTTTGGGCCATTCTCTCTCTCTTAGTCCAGCACACCACACAGGATTCTTGTTGTGGGGAAAATAGAAGGAGGAAACGGGGTATGTTCTCTGCCTTGAGTTACATATAAACAATAAAAGAAGTGGGATAAAAATCAACTAAATAAAGGAATACAGGAAATGAGATACAAACAGGGAAAAAACACATGAGACAGAAACTGGAGTGTATAAATCATTGAGTAGGAACATCTCATGGAGAACTTGCTGGGTGATGAAGTTGTTGTGACCAGATACCAGTGGCGGGATTCAAATCTTTTAACAACCGGTTTGGTGAGCGAAAATGAAGCATTTAGAAGCTCAGCTGCTTACCTTCCAAGTCAGCAACGGTAAGTAGAACGGGGGGGGGGGGGGCAGCGGGAATCAGCTGTGCCGTGCGATTCTGATGAACTAGAAAGCAGGAAATAAAGGACAGGATAGGGCAGGGCCAGTTGATCATCGGAGATACCGGTTTGCCCGAAATGGTCCAAACCGGCTGAATACCACCTCTGCCAGATACTATATGGAGTAATGACTTCAAAAAGTGGAGAGCAAACAAAACA
Source organism: Ahaetulla prasina (assembly GCF_028640845.1). Lineage (NCBI taxonomy): Eukaryota > Metazoa > Chordata > Lepidosauria > Squamata > Colubridae > Ahaetulla > Ahaetulla prasina. Next base: position 17,189,608 of record NC_080539.1, read on the forward strand.
ATCATCCTTTCTAGAAATTTATGTATCCTTGTGGCATAGGAAGAATCTAAACCCGTGATGGTGAACCTATGGCACGTGTGCCCGAGGTGTCAAGCAGAGCCATTTTTCCGGGTATGCGAGCTATTGCCCAACTCACCTGCAGCTGTGCATGCATGCGCGTCCCATCTGGTGTTCAGGTCTCTGGTGCGCATATGCAGAATTCCAGTGACCCAGCTGATCTTCGGAGCTCTCCTGTGCATGTGTGCACATTTGTGCATTTGCACGTGAGTACCTGGGCAAATGGTATTCGTGTACATGCATTGCATGCACTAAAACCATGCGCATGTGCAGGTGGTATAATTGCGCACGCAGTCACGCAAAAGCTGCACACATGCACAGATGGTGCAACTGTACGTGCAAGTGCACAGGAGAGCCATGCAAAAGCCTTGCGCATGTGCAGATAGTGTGGTTATGCGTGCAGCGCCCAGGGGAGGAGCCACACAAACACAAAGCGCGTACCTGTTTGGCACTTGGTGAGTAAAAGGTTCACCACCACTGGTCTAAACGTTAATTCATTGTTTCAATGGTCATCAAAGAATCAAAGAAGTATTTTTCATCACAAACAGCAAGCAGTTTCTGACAAAGAGGTTTTGCAATCCCTAAGCCATTCCAAACCAATTTTCTTCTTTTCTTTTTCTTCTTTTTTTCCTTTTTCCTTTTGTTTCTTTTGCAGTTATCAACACCTTGTCCTAGGCTGAGTGAGCTCCACAGCAGATATATAAAACAATCTGCTGTGAGTAAATTGAGGTTTAGTCCAATTTGGGGATTAAGCTTTCAAATTAATTTGGAGGGATGGAAGGTATGAAGTTATGATGTGTTGCCTCTGAAAATGGAAGCCAAAATGTTGTTGTTTTTTGTTTCTCTTATGAACAATTGGCTGACATATATATTGTCGCAGGGGAGATTGCTCTCAGGGAGTAAATAACTCCAGTTTATGGTATGATTACATCTATGAGGACAAAAGAAATGTTTCACTTAATCCAGGAGTAAACTTTTTCAACCGAGACCAGAAAATATATATATAAAAATAACAATTTCTACATCAGAAAGACATGAGCTACCACCCAACTATGACAAGCCAAACCCCAGTTTTGGAAGATACCACCTGTCAACAAAAGTGGTCTAAACCAGTATTTTTTCCCAACTCTTATATGAAATTATAAGATTCCATGAGAACCTAAGAGAGTTCAGTGGAAGACTAGGAAGTTGAATCCAGCCAATTTTCTATTATTTGCATTATTATTATTATTATTATTATTATTATTATTATTATTATTATTATTATTATTATTATTATTATTATTATTATTATTATTATTATTATTATTTACTTTATTCATTAAACATGAATCTCAGTCAACTGAACATTCAAAAATGCATCACAGACACCATTATTATTATTATTTACACCAAATGACAGTATACCCAGCAAACGTGATAACTATGCTGGATTTCGTGTCACAGATCACTAATCGAACACTACAAGTGTTTAGGACTGTGTGATGTATCGGCGAATTATGCGAGCAGATCCCAGTAAGGTGGCCTTCTGCAGCTGACCAATGGTGATCTTGTCAGCGCCAATTGCTTTTAAGTGCTTGCCTAGGTCTTTAGGCACAGCTCCCAGTGTGCCGAGTACCACTGGAACCACCTGCACGGTTTATGCCAGAGTCTCTGCAATTCGATTCTCAAATCTTGATATCTGGTGAATTTTTCAAGTTGTTTCTCAGCAATTCTGCTGTCACCAGGTATAGCAATGTCAACTATCCACACTTTTTTCTTTTCCACAATCATGATATCGGGGGTATTGTGTTCCAAAACTTTATCAGTCTGTATTCGGAAATCCCACAGTAGTTTTGCATGCTCATTTGCAATCACTTTTTCAGGCTTCTGATCCCACCAGTTCTTTGCTACAGGCAGATGGTAGTTGGTAGTAATAACCATTATTATTATTATTATTATTATTATTATTATTATTATTATTATTATTATTATTATTATTATTATTATTATTATTATTATTTACACAAAATGACAGTATACACAGCAAACGAGATAACTATGCTGGATTTCGTATCACAGATCACTAGTGGAACACTTCCCAAGCGTTTAGGACTGCATGATGTATCGGCGAATTATTATTGTTGTTATTGTTGTTGTTATTATTATTATTGATTAAACAAGAAACTCAGTCAACTGAACATTTAAAAATATATCAAAAATGTTATTGACTGGCACTGATAGTTGATATGGGTTGCTGCCAACATCCTAGGTATCAACCAAGTACCTTATTAAGATGTACGATCAGTGGTGGGTTGCTCTCGGTTCGGTCGGTTTTTGAGAACCGGTAGCAATGGTCGTGGGAGGCTGCGCCCACCTGCCCCAACATCATCAGTGATGATCTGTACATGTGCAGAAGCTTCTGAGCATGCTCAGAAGCATGCACATGCAAGTGAAGCGAGCACGCACGTGAGCTCCCGTTGCGAACCGGTAGTAAAGGTAAGTGGAACCCATTCCTGTGTACAATGTTCCAAGTAGCACAGTTTTTTGCAGTTCTGCTATTGTTATTGCAGGAAGCAGCAATTTATTGATCTATTTTGTAAAATTCTTGGACATGGTACCAAGTGCCCCGATGACAATGAGTATCACTGTTGCATGTTTCATCCATAATCATGTAGTTTTGATGGCCAGGTTGCGATATTTTGTGATTTTTTCCAGTTTCTTTTCTTCGACTCTGGTGTCTCCTGGTACAGCAATATCAATAAATTGTACACTTCGGTTATTATATTATTATCTCTTATATTCATTAAACATGAAACTCAGTCAAATGAACATTTAAAAATGTGTCACAAATACCATTGACTGGTGCTAATGGTTGATACGGGTTGCTGCCAGTGTCCTAGGTATCAATCAAGTACTTTCTTAAGATATATGATGTTCCAAGTAGCACATTTTTTTGCAGTTCTGCTGGTGTTATTGGAGGAAGCTGCAGTTTGTTGATGTATCTTATAAAATTCTTGGACATGGTACCAAGTGCCCCGATGACAATGGGTATCACTGTTACATGTTTCATCCATAGCCGTGTAGTTTTGATGGCTAGGTCACGATATTTCATGATTTACTGTTACACTGATTTACCAGCGTCCTAGGTATCAATCAAGTATCTTCTTAAAATATATGATGTTCTGAGTAGCACAGTTTTTTTGCAGTTCCACTGGTGTAATATATTTATGAAGCTATGTGTTATGAGGGACTGTCATAAATAGCTTCTGTCCCCTTGAAGCCAGGGAACCTGTAAGTTTCCTGATTTGTTGTCTTACAGTACTATATTGCAGGTTAAATGAAGTTTGATCTAGACATGCCTTCATTGACATGGCAGCCTCTGAAAGATCTGCACATCCTTAGCCACATGAAGAGAGAAGAGGACAGGAGGAAGGACTAGAAGAGTCCAGCCATCTGCCCAAGCAAGAAGACCTATACCACTGGTTTTCAATCTCTTCTTTAAAACATCCAGTAATAATAAAGTAGAATAGAATAATCTTGGGTCTAGATCATAAAGTTAAAAAAAAGACAAAAAACAAAAACCTTCTTGGTAGAGTTAATGGATATATTCATGAAGTTACCAGCAGTCAAGCTGAACCTGAAAGAAGCTGTAATAGAAAAGGTAGGGAAATTTAAATTCAAAGACAGTACACATTAGGCAGCATTTCACAGCAACGTTCTACATGTTAGAGAAAGTTGCAAATTATAAGTGAATGAAGATTTTCCAGTTGAATAAAAAATCGGTTAAACAGATGATTGTATTAGTAGCTGAAACTTTTGATTGGATTTAGATTGCTTCACACTTCCCTAATTCCAGTTCGATTACTAGTCCAACATTTTATTTCCATCACTGACCCAAAATTGCTGGGAAAGGAAAATGCCTGTCAACCGTCCAACTAGTGAACCCAAACCAAAGAAACACTCTCGGGAGCTTTGAATCCCCAAAAGTAAAACTTTATTGGATACACCATATTGGTACTGAAGAAACAAAACCAGCTCTAGTTTTCTCATGCAATTGCTTGTCTAGTTAAACAGTAGTTTCCCAACCTTTCCACCACTGGGTGATCACATTGTCCAATTATGAGAGATCCGTTTTTATGGAAACAGTTCCTCTCTCTCACCAGCACCTGCAATTGTGACCTTGATGGTTTCCATGCTCTCACGGTTTCTCCATACATTTTCTACATTCCATTTCCCCCTCTCTAACTCCAGTTCATTGGCAAGTTGAGACACATTAAACTTTGAAAGAAGCAAAGTGGTTCAATCTTGACAGTGCCATATACAGTATATAACACTCTATGTTATATAATTTCCTACTTACAACTTTTTAACTTTATTCAGTTGGCCACTGATGAGCCAGGCATCAATCTAAGGCTGAACAGATACCTAAAGATTCCCTTGGGAGAAAGATCTATTGAATTCAATGGGGCTCCCTTCTGAAAGATAAATCTAAATCTTGGTTATTGAAAAAAATCACCAATGTTCTCTTTCTCCAATTCCTAGCATTTAATGTTTAGCAGCTATTTTTTTCCTGCAAGAATCCCACAGCAATTTATACAATAGTAAGCATTTAAAGACTGAGAAGGGCTGAATGAAATTGCTGATCTTTGGATTAAATTTTGCAAAGGGTATTTGTCTGTTTGTGTGCATGGAGAGTGAATATTAAAGTTGCTATAGAAACATACGTATATATCTTATCCTTCCCTTCTCCTTTTCTAACTAACAAATTGTACTTTGGTTGAATTAGGAACCAAGCATATTAAGAATAACAGAGTTGGAAGGGAGCTTGGAGATCATGTAGTCCAACCCCTTGCTCAAGCAGAAGACCTTATACCATTCCGGACAAATGACCAATCTCTTCTTAAAAACCTCCAGTGATGGAGCACCCATAAGTTCTGAAGGCAAACTGTTTGGCTAATTAATTGTTCTCCTTATTTCTAGATTTGTCCTCTCCTTGATTAGTTTCCATCTATTGCAGGCTGTTCCACAGAACTAATTGTTCTGTCAGGAAATTTCTCCTTATTACTAGGTTGGGTCTCTCCTTGATTTGTTTCCATCTGTTGTGTCTTGTCCTACCTTCAGGGCAGTGGTGGGATTCAGCCAGTTCGTACCACTTCAGGAGAACCGGTTGTTAACTTTCTGAGCACTTTGGCAGACTGGTTGTTGGAATAAATCATTAGGGCAGAGAACCGGTTGTTAAATTACTTGAATCCCACCACTGCTTCAGGGGCTTTGGAGAATAGGTTGATCCCCTCTTCTGGAAAGCTGCTATCATATCACCCATAGTCCATCTTTTCATCAAACTAGACATATCCAATTCCTGCAACCGTTCTTCATATGTTTTGGCCTCCAGGTCCCCAATTGTCTTTGTTGCTCTTCTCTTGGGTGGGTTTTTTTTCCAGGGGTGGGCTGCTGCCGGTTTTAACAACCGGTTCCCCTGGAAATGAAAATGTGAGCATGTGCACGGTATTTTTTCCAAATTTATATACAATAGCTTGTCCCACCAGTATTGGTAGGGTTTTCTCCTTAATTATTTCTTGATTAGTGTTATTTTCTTTTCTTTCTTTCTTTTAAAGTTTTTTTATGTAATAAACATTAAAAACATTGGACACAGTGGGATCATTCTGGTCTTAACATATCCATACATATTCTTTTCATAACAACAAATATAATTACTATTTAACATACATTGCTAACTTTGTTTTTATATACATATCCCTTGTCTTCGTTTACTATCTGTCATTTTGCACCTCTAATAATAATAACAACAGAGTTGGAAGGGACCTTGGAGGCCTTCTAGTCCAACCCCCTGCCCAGGCAGGAAACCCTACACCATCTCAGACAGATGGTTATCCAACATTTTCTTAAAAATTTCCAGTGTTGGAGCATTCACAACTTCTGCAGGCAAGTCATTCCACTTATTAATTGTTCTAACTGTCAGGAAATTTCTCCTTAGTTCTAAGTTGCTTCTTCCCTTGATCAGTTTCCACCCATTGCTTCTTGTCCTGTCTTCTGGTGCTTTGGAGAACAGTCCAACTCCCACTTCTTTGTGGCAACCCCTGAGATATTGGAACACTGCTATCATGTCTCCCCTAGTCCTTCTTTTTATTAAACTAGACATACCCAGTTCCTGCAATCGTTCTTCATATGTTTTAGCCTCCAGTCCCCTAATCATTTTTGTTGCTCTTCTCTGTACTCTTTCTAGAGTCTCAGCATCTTTTTTACATCGTGGCGACCAAAACTGAATGCAGTATTCCAAGTGTGGCCTTACCAAGGCATTATAAAGTGGCACTAACACTTCACGTGATCTTGATTCTATCCCTCTGTTTATGCAGCCCAGAACTGTGTTGGCTTTTTTAGCAGCAGCTGCACACTGCTGGCTCATATCTAAATGGTTGTCCACTAGGACTCCAAGATCCCTCTCACAGGTACTACTATTGAGCAAGGTACCACATATACGGTACCTGTGCATTTTGGGTTTTTTGCCTAAATGTAGAACCTTACTTTTTTCACTGTTGAATTTCATTTTGTTAGATAGCCCCCAATGTTCAAGTCTGTCAAGATCTTTCTGTAATTTGAGCCTATCTTCTGGAGTGTTGGCTATTCCTGCCAGCTTGGTGTCATCTGCAAATTTGATGAGTTCCCCATCTATCCCCTCGTCCAAGTCATTGATGAAGATGTTGAAGAGTACTGGGCCTAAAACAGAGCCTTGGGGTACTCCACTGCATACTTCCCTCCATGTGGATGCAGTTCTGTTGAGGACTACACGTTGAGTGCGGTTGGTCAGCCAGTTACGGATCCATCTGGTGGTCGTGCTGTCTAACCCACATTTTTCTTTTTCTTTTTCTTTTTTTTTATACAAAAAGTTTTACAAAAAATTCCCCCCCCCTTTCCCCCCAACCCCTCTCCCTTCACAAACCCCCTCCCCCCTCCCCCCCTGGCTTCCCGGAACAAACACAAGGTATAGTTAAAAATAAAACAACCATATGCTAAAAAAAAATTTTTCCCCAAAACTATTATACCAATTCTCCCTCTCTAGCTCTGACTTCCTCCTTACATAACCAAAATCCTTCAAAAAATTAACAATAAACAGTAATAAAATATATAGATCAGTAGAACAAATTAATCCTAAAATATTTAAAACCAGCTAAAGCATAAAAATCCAATCCAATTCAGAGAATATCTCCCTTATAACTTCTATAACCATATAATTTTCCTCCAAGTCTTTCTTACATAAGATCTTTCGAGAATATTCTATTTAAAATTCAATACAACAGATTATAGAATTTCAATACAGGGAAATTACAATATCTGTTCAACTTTAGTCCTTCCTCGTCAAAATCCAGTATAAATCCAAATATCTAGTCTTTTATGATGGTTATAAAACATATAATCAACCCATTTCTTCCAAATCTTCCTTACGTATTGTCTTTCAGAAAGGCTAAAATCTTTTCTGTTAATATTTCAAAAAAAATTCTTTCAAAAATGATACTTTTGTCTCTTGCCATTTTTGATGCATTAGTCTCTGTCTTTCCTTCATTACTCCTTTTGAAAAGTCAGTCACAATATTTCCTAATAGTTCCTTATGTCCAAGAATCCACGAGTTACTGCCGTATATTCCTCAATCCGAAAAGAGAACTCTTGGAAAGCATTAACCCTGTGAATTTTTCCATTTCGGAGACAGCCTCCTGTAGCACAACTTCAGGCTTTTCATCCAAACTTTTTAAAAAGGCTTCTTTACATCCATTCCATATTCCAAGTCCTGATTACTTTGGTTAATTTCTCCAAACTCTCATCCAAAACGCCATTTTTTCCAATTCGTATTGTTGAATAATTAAATACATTCTTTCTGTATAATCCTGTATAAAGTCACGAATCCATTCTTCTGAAAAAACCTTCATGGCAAAGTTCTTGCTGAAAATCCCCTTATGAAATACTTAAACAAACTAAAATAATCCAACAATCCACAGTCCAGTACAATAAGATAAAATCTCCATTCAGTTTCACTTTCTCAACAAGTAAACGCCATTTTATTTCATTGTGTTGATTGTAGATGAGAGAAAAAAAAATTATTATTTTTTAAAAGAAAAAATAGAAGTCAGATTTAATACTTGCAATTTAAATGACTGATCTCCTGTGTTTTATTCCGTCTGCTTATAAATATCCATAACAATCAATTGAAGCAGAAGTGGTCGCTCTCTTCTCTGTCTGCTTAAAGCAGAAACACACTGGGGCTGGAGCTTTGCAGAAGGAATTCAGGGAACTTTCCCTTTCGAGTTCCCCAAATGGGGCCTCTAGAGAAAGCTCTACCCTTCCCTCTTCTGCTCTTTCCCTTCTCCTTCTCCGGTACTTTCAGCCGTTGATTTCGCCGGCTTTTACAGAATCCCAGCGCGGGCGCCCTTAGGGCATCCTTCGGAGAGAGCGGAGCCACCAGAAGCCTCCCCACATTTTTCTACTTTATCTAGTAGTAGGTTATGATCTACTTTATCAAATGCTTTACTGAAATCCAAGTAAATTATATCGACAGCATTCCTCTGGTCTACTAATTTTGTCACTTTGTCAAAGAATGCAATAAGATTAGTCTGGCATGATCTGTTTTTGACAAACCCATGTTGGCTTTTGGTCATTACTTTGTTTGCTTCTAGGTGTTCGGTGATTCGTTGCTTGATTATCTTTTCCAGAATCTTCCCCGGTATTGAGGTCAGGCTGATAGGTCTGTAGTTTCCTGGATCTGTTTTTTTCCCTTTTTTGAAGATGGGAACTACATCAGCTCTTTTCCAGTCCTCTGGCAGCTCCCCTGTGCTCCAGGATCTTTGAAAGATATAGTTCAGTGGTTCTGAGATTTCGTCTGCCAGTTCCTTCAGAACCCTGGGGTGTAATCCATCCAGTCCTGGTGATTTGAACTCGTCTAGTGTAGACAAGTTTACTATCTATTTACTATCTGTTTACTATTTACATTTATTAATACTATCCAGTATTAATTCTACAAACCCTAAATCTTTTTTGTTCCAACTCTTTTTCTGTTGTATTCTTCTTTTCTATTGGAACGTGTTCACACTTTGGTGCCTCATCATTTTGTAATCCTGTCTTAGCCTAATAAAAGTACAGGTTAGTCCTTCAGTTCATTCAGTGAGCATTCAAAGTTACAACACTGAAAAAAGTGACTTGTGACCATTTTTCACACTTACGACCATTGCAGCATCCCCACAGTCATGTGTTCAAATTCAGATGGTCGGCAAACTGATTCATATTTACGATGGTTGCAGTCCCCCTGGATCATGCAATCACTTTTTGCGACCTTCTGACAAGTAAAGTCAATGGGGAAGCCAGATTCAATTAACAACCATGTTACTCACTTAACATCTGCAGTGATTCACTTAACAACTCCAGCAAGCAAGGTCATAAAACGGGGCAAAACTCAAATGTTAAGAAAGATCTCGCTTGGCAACAGAAATTTTGGGCTCAATTGTGGTTGTAGGTGAAGGACTACCTGTATTGTCTCAATGTGAATTTTGATGTAAAAGAAGAGCAAGTTAGATGTAGTAGTTAAGGTGCTGGCTTAGAAACCAGAAGACTCTGAACTAGGCATGAAGACTGGCTTGATGACTTTAAGTCAGTGGTGCGATTCAACCAGTTCACACCACTTCGGCTAAACCGGTTGTTAAATTGCTGGCTGGCCCCGCCCCACAGCTTCCAGAAGTTCCCACGCACCCAGTTTTGGCTCCCAGGTAAGTGCAGGGAGGCCTACTAGGCCCAAAACAGGGCATTGGGGGGAGGGCGGTGCGGGGGGCGGCGCCCCCTGCCCATGGCTCGTTTTGCTCCCAGGAGGCTGCAGAGAGGCCTACTAGGCCTAAAATGGGGTGCGGGGGGTTGTCACCCCCCACGGCCTGTTTTTGCTCACAGGGGGGTGCAGGAGGATGATTGCTGCCTGTCACATACCCCTGGCCACGCCCACCATGGCCATGTCCATGTCCACCCAGCTGGTCATTAGGGCAGAGAACCAATTGTTAAATTATCTGAATCCCACTACTGCTTTAAGACAATTACTTTCTTTCTTCCCAATCTAACTCTTGTGGGGAAAATAGGAGAAGGAAGGAGTATTACTGTATGTTCCCCACCTTCAGTTATTACTTATAAAACAATAAGGTTGTGATAAAAATCTAATAAATGATTCAATGCATTCCCAACAAGTAACACATTTTATAGTGTTCATAAACCAGACCATAATTTGTATTAAAAGATAGAACAAAACTATAATTCATTCCTTTCTTTTTGTCTAGAAAAAACGTTGGCAAAATTAAAACATTAAACAACTATTAAAACTCACTGAAAAATGAGACAGGGATGTCTGGTTTTTAGAACTAGAAACAAATGGAGAAAGAAAAATTGGTGAATACCATAAATATCATTATTTCCAGAAAATTGTAGCATTCATAATTTAGGTCAGATGGAAATATTATTCATTTTGTGCTTTTTTTAAAAAATGATAGGAAGTTGCTCATCCTTTTACAATTTATTATGATTTGTAATATTATAATTTATAATATCCTGTTGGTATTAGTTGCAAAAAAGATTTTGGTTGAAAGAAATGGATAAGTTGTCCAGTCATAATAGGTAGCCAATTCATTTAATTTAAGGTGAAAACTTCATTGCGATGACCGTAATTTAAAATTTAATTTTTTTTTTAGGATGTTGTCAATATGATCATTTAGCAGCAGGCAATTTGTAGTAATGTCCATGACATATAGGTAGTCCTCGACTTATGACCATAATTGAGCCCAATTTTCTGTTGCTAAGTAAGACATTTGTTAAGTGAGTTTTGCACCATTTTACGACCTTTCTGGCCACATGTGTTAAGTGAATCACTGTAGTTGTTAAATTAGTAACACGGGTGTTAAATGAATCTGGTTTCCCCATTGACTTTGGTTGTCAGAAGGTCGGAAAAGATGATCACATGATCCTGGGACACTACAGCTGTCATAAATATGAGTCAGTTGCCAAGCATCTGAATTTTGATCATGTGACCATGGGGATGATGCAATGGTTGTAAGCAGGGGTGAAATTCAGGGGCCGTAATAGCTCAGGATGTAAGAAGCCTGTTATTAGAACACAGCAGCCTGCAATTACTGCAGGTTCAAGCCCGGCCCGAGGTTGACTCAGCCTTCCATCCTTTATAAGGTAGGTAAAATGAGGACCCAGATTGTTGGGGGGGCAATAAGTTGACTTTGTAAATATACAAATAGAATGAGACTATTGCCTTATACACTGTAAGCCGCCCTGAGTCTTCGGAGAAGGGCGGGATATAAATGTAAATAAAAAAATTTTTTTTTTTAAAAAAAACTTACCTTCCCTACCGGTTCGTAAATGTGCACACAACATGTGCGCATGTGCAAAGCCTTCTGCACATGCGCAGAGGCTGAAAATCATCGCAAAAAAGGGACATCATGACGTCCACATGGGTGGGCGGGACTTCATGCAGTCGGCCCTACAGTATCACGCAATCCGGATAGAACTGGCTGAATTTCACCCCGGTTGTAAGTGTGAAAAATGGTCATAAATCACTTTTTTCACTGCTCTTATAACTTTGAACAGTCACTAAATGAACTGTTGTAAGTCAAGGACTACCTGTATCTGTGTTCCAGGTGTAATTTGACCATACTCAGTGGAATCAATTTGTGATAAAACTTGCTTATAGAATTCAAGCAAGTTTTCAAGGTAAAGGCAGTTCCGCAATAAAACCAGTCATGGGAAAGAACTTCTATGTAGAAGGCAATTGACAATAAAAATGTACCGCATCCCACTTGCTCCTGGCGCATCTTGGATGCAAATTGTCTTCTCTAAAGTATATTTAAAAGATGGAGCCTTCCAAATTTATGGGCAGCTGCGTTTCAACCTTTGTTTTGGGCATGAAGTCACGAAGGATCTGGATTTTGAAACATGGCCATCTGTAGTTATGACATAAGGGGTTATTGATTTCTTTGGGAACAATCTGGGTGCCTTCACACATGCAAAAATGTAAAAATGCTGTGATTCAGCTTATGATTTTCTTTGTACCTCTTCTTTTCCATTCTTCCTACCAAGGTCTAGTCACTTACATACAGCACTTAGGAAAATAACAATAAATACTCCAGAAACCTCTCTTAAACCTCCAGGAGCATCTCTTAAACTCTCAATGATTGAACTTTAGGTCCCCTATGAACAATATTTACCCATTGGAGAATGGAAAACGTAATAAGTAAGGGGTGTCAAATGTTTTAAATCCAAAATACTTCAAAGTAGGCTGTTCCAAGGTGATTGCGAATGTCCTGATGCTTGTTTTAATCTGTTCTGATCTTGGAATAACCCATAGTCAGGTTTAGAACATCTCTGGTAAGGTTCAAATGCCATCAGGAAACATCTGTGAAGTTGGAACAGATCCAAACAGTTTCCAGCTTGAGTTATTTCAAATTCAAAATGTCAAAATGTATGTTTTATTTTATTATTTATTTATTTATTTATTTATTTGTCAATCATATATAAGATAACAGGTAAAAGCATAAACATAATTTGGATATATGAAAAGAATAAGTAAAAAGGAATAATAGGACAGGGACGGTAGGCATGCAGGTGCACTTATGCACGCCCCTTATGTGTTTTAGACCCATAATTTATGTATCTAAATTACAGCTCTGGTTTCATTGATAGCAACAACCTGTGTCTTTCTTGCAGCAAATAAGGTATGAGGAAATTTGAGAATCCCTCATGCTGGTGGGGAATTCTGGGAGTTGAACTCTACATATATTAAAATTTAAAATATTAGTTGCCTAAATTAAACACATTCCATTTCACATGTGAACAAAGCAAGTGTGAAAGTGAGCGAAACATCTATCTATCTATCTATCTATCTATCTATCTATCTATCTATCTATCTATCTATCATCATCCATCTATTTATTAAATTTATTTTGCCACCCATCTCTCTGCAAGGTGAAGCATGGCTTGGATTCACAAACTAGTCTGAGTTCTTAATTCAAGTTAATGAAAGGCAGCTAATTTATCCACATGCTGTGGACAGCATACAATATACTAAACTTCTGCTGGTTGGGACCTTGGTATTTGCATTTTTTTTCCATGTAAACAGATTACCAAATTAGATAGTGCTCTGACACAAGAGAATGGGGTTTGCTGTCTTTTTATTTGTGCCAATTTATAGTGTCTGTCTTGATGAGGATTGTTGCAGTTTGTGTGAGCTTCTGTCTGACTGGCTTACCTGGCTGTTTAATCGATGATGTTTTCTGTCTTTTGGGTTGAATCTCAAACTTTCCTCCCAAAACTACACACATTCACTTTCTTATGGTTTAATATGATGGCCGGGTTCATAAAAGACAAATGGTGGATTCCCATAACATGGCACAATCCAAACTAACTTATATTAGTTTGATCTTGCAGAGAATGCACACCAGTCCATAGAATCCTCATGTTTGATGTGTCTTGTAATCCATCTTAGCCACTCAAAGTTGCCGGCGAGCAACAGAAATGGAATGGCAAATCTTCACAAATGGAGTGAGAACATTTCCTGCAACTCAAAAGAGACATCAGTTAGTACCTCTGTGCTTTTCTCCTAAAATGTTTGAAGAGGGCGCAATATTTTTGCTTTTAGATGTCTCCTGTTCATTACTTTAAACCAATGGTGTCAAACTGGATTTCTTCAAGGGCCAGATCAGCACTGTAGTTCTCCTCTGCGGGCCAGCGGTGGAGGCGGGGAGCAGGGGGAGGGGGGAGATGCAGCTCCCTGCCAGCCAAAATGGGGCACAGGAGGCCCCACGCACAACTCCCTCTGCCCTGTTTTCGGCCTGAATGGCCTTCTGCAGCACTTTACTGATCAAAATGGGGCATGGGGAGCCGCGAAAGCCCCCCCACGGCCCTTTTTCGACCTCCAGCAGCTGTCAGGGTTCCAGAAAAACCTCTTCTGCATAAAAAAAACTCAGAAGCCATTGTCTTTCAGAGTTCTTTACTAGCATGAGGAAACTGGCACACGATGAGTGAAATTCCAAAACTGAAACTTCCGGATTCTTTTCCCAGTTATACAAACCCCAAGAGTCCCACCCCCCTGACCCCTTTGCTGGTCGCATGGTCCCACGTTCTCCCAGTTCATTCGAATATCTTCTCGCCACTCTTCCTGCAGATGTGAACACCATCCGACCTTGACCGCTTGCAGAATGTTACCATACCCCTCAACCCCCCTTCTTCCCCTCAGGGGAAAAATGTGGCAGCGTCTGGAACCCTAAAGTCTAGTATGGTTTCCAGGCCTGACAGCAGCATTCTGCCGGCCAAAAATGAGCTGCAGCGGGGGGGGGAGGCGCACATGGCCCATTTTGGCTGTCCAAGACACCCCACACTGGTCCTTTGATATTTCCAGGCCGGCCTCACGGGCCGGATTTAAGCACCCTGCAGGCCAGATCCAGCCAATGGGCCTTGAGTTTGATACCCTGCTTTAAACTGTCCTGCTCCAAATACGTCCAACCTAGGTGCTGCTGCTGATGTAGATGAGTAAAAATGCTGGGTGTTGTGAGATATAGGCCAAGGTTGACTCAGCCTTCCATCCTTTATAAAGTAGGTAAAACGAGGACCCAGATTGTTGGGGGCAATAAAAGTTGACTTTGTATATAATATACAAATGGATGAAGACTATTGCTTAACACAGTGTAAGCCGCCCTGAGTCTTCGAGAAGGGCGGGATATAAATTCAAATTTAAAAAAAAAATAGCAACCTTGTAAATTCCAGCAAAAATGTACAGAATCTATAGCTCCCAAACTAATCGGCAAACAAGAACCCTTGTGATGTCCCAAGTGTTTTACTTTCTGAATGTTCTAGTGCAGCTCTTGGTACAATACTCTTTCCTCTGGTACTCCTAAAAAAAAAAAAAAGGCAGGTCAGTTGTTTTTTACATGCAGAAGAATTCTGCATACACCTGGCAATAGTCTGGATCAGGGGTCTCCAACCTTGGTCCCTTTAAGACTTGTGGACTTCAACTCCCAGAGTCCCTCTGAGGGACTCTGGGAGTTGAAGTCCACAAGTCTTAAAGGGACCAAGGTTGGAGACCTCTAGTCTGGATACTGTCTGTTAGGTACCATATAAGGAGTATGCTATAGTTTTCACTCAGGTCCTCCAAAACAGCGGGAAAGTATTTGAATCTCATTGGTTAAGCTGTCTGGCAGCCCTCTATAAAAGAGGACACTGCCAGACTAACACTCTGTTGGGTTGTGCTGGTCTACTAATACAGAACTGTTGTTACTGAAAGAGCTGTGTCCGTCTCTTCCACCATCGGATCTAACACTGGATTAAATTACAATTAGAAGAAATAACCAAACAACATATTGAGATGAAACCGGAAACATTTTTATTAGGAATACTCCCAGGGTCTTATGAAAAAAAAATACAATATTTAATCATCCATATTATCACAGCAGCAAAAGTAATATACGCACAGAATTGGAAAAACAATAACATACCAACTGAAGATAATTTGATTAGAAAAGTCTTGGAACGTGCAGAAATGGATAAACTTACAAAGGAGATACAAGAAAAAGAGGAAACAGAATATTATATAGTGTGGGAGAAATGGTACGAATGGCTAGAGGAGAGAGATAAAAAGCAAAGAAAGATCAAATAAGGAAGATATAGGAGTAAAAATGTAACAACAAATAAGAGGAGGCAGAAAAAATGTAGTTTATAGAAATGAAATTGGGTACACTGTTATTTATGTGTATATATGTAAATAAATTAATATTAGACTTGTATGTCTAAAGGAAACATTGAAATAAGGGAGAAAAAATGGACAAGTAAGAAATGTTTAATTGCTAAATTGTTGGAAAGAAACTATTGTTTAAAGATTCTTTTTTGTTTTTTTGAAAAATGTTTAATAATTTTTTTTAAAAAAGAAGTTTATAGACCGGTAAGCAGTTTTCTATTCTTCCTCCTCTGTTTTAGTGTATTGCTTTGTTTTGTACAATTACCTTAGGAAGTATGTATTTTGCATAGGTTTTGCAAATTTTTGCATTGTCTGACAACAATGAGATTTTCTGAGGCACCGTTTCTGATAACTTTTATTCACTTCTGGGACAATAATACAGCTATTGGTTATCACAAGATCGGTGGAGTATACATTTAAATAAATAAAGACATACACACATGCCAAAGTAGCTTGTTATTGGCTTTGGGATATTTTTTGACTTCTCGGTCTAGCCCATGGGTAGTCAACCTTTTTATAGCTACCGCCCACTTTTGCATCTTTGGGGGGGGGGCACTGGCTACTAGCTCTGCTTGTCTGTTACAGCTGGGTGGTGTGGGGGGAGATGCGCGAGCTATTCTGGGATGAGGCTCTTTTTTTTGTGGTCGCACTATAGCGCCATTTAGTTTTACTTACGTAATGTGAACTAAACTTATGCGCGGGTGATACAAATAGTATATTTTCAGAAATTTAAATTGTCACGAGGAATTTTATGAAAACCTAATGAAAATGTTTTTAAATAATGCTATGAATTTTTAAAAAAAAAATCAATTAAATTAAAAAAAAGGAAAGTGCTTCAGTATTGGACAAAACCCCTACCGCCCACCATGAAAGCTGGAACGCCCACTAGTGGGCGGTAGGGACCAGGTTGACTACCACTGGTCTAGCCTATAGCCTTGGAATTTCCCTGTGTCCTCCATCCAAATAGTAACCAGATCTGACTTTTTTAGTTTTGGGGCGATCAGGTAAGACTTGTGACATTCCTGGTAGCTTTCATAGATATATACATGTAGTTTTCTTGGCATGATACAAAAGTAGTTTACATTGTCCCTCATCCTGGATGGATAACAGAATAACAGAGTTGGAAGGGAGTAGGAAGATCTTCTAGTAGTCCAACCCTCTGCTCAAGCAGGAGACCCTATACCGTTTTAGACAAATGGTTGTCCAATCTCTTCTTAACTTGTTTTTAACAGTGTTTTTAACTTCTGGAGGCAAGTTGTTCCACTGGTTAATTGTTGTCATTGTCAGAAAATTTCTCCTTAGTTCTAGGTCAAGGGTCTGCAAACTTGGCTCTTTTAAGTCTTGTGGACTTCAACTCTTAGAGTTCCTCAGCCAGCTTTGCAGACTCCTGTTCTAGGTTGATTAGTTCATGGATGGATGGATGGATGGATGGATGGATGGATGGATGGATGGATGGATGGACATTTACTTCTCAGTCCATTCTACATGTACTGTACAACTTTGGAATTTCCCAATATGTCCCAGCCGTGTATTAGCCAGCCCTGATCCTATTTCACCTGTTTTGAGGTCAGGCAAGGGTGAGTAAGTAGAGGTAATATTTTTTCTCTCAAAAAATATTTTCTCCCTTGTTCCCTCTTTTTCAAATGAACCATGCCTGACATGAGGGAACTTTTATTACTTAAGGGAAATTGTGCTATATTGATCATCTAGCAGGCAAACACCATTGTGTTCTGTGTTGTCCTGAATCTTCTTGGAAGACCAATGAGAGAATGAAATAAATGCTTTCTTCACCATGGAACAAATATTGGAAAAGCCAAATGGGTTATACAAATTAGATGCTGCTGGGAGAGTTAATTGCAATTTAAGATCTATAAATATCTTAGAAAAATTAGTATTTGCATGGAAATCTCCACTGTAACCAATGCCCTTAATGCCACAGTTTTTCAGTTGGTTCCTAATTAATACTTGAAAGGTTTTCTTCTTTGGGGATTTTTCATGGGGCTGGATTATACTGTGAAGACATTAAAAGATGCTGAGTTTCCTTTGATTTGGGTGAAATCCAATTTCAAGCTCCCTAGAGATTTAAAAGCTAAAAAAAAAAGAAAGAAAAAAAAGAAAGTGTTGACAGGTTTGTTTAAACTTCCAATTATTACCAGCTGTTTTCTGTATTTTATGTTATTTTCTTATTATTTTAACTTAATTTTATAAGGTTAATTGAATTGGCATGATTTTAATGTGTCTCCGATTCTCGAAAGGAGCATTATTGAGCTGCAGCGGATGTGAAAAGCTTTCTATAAATCTTTCTATGGCCCCCTTGTGATCCAGAAAGGTCATTGCCAAGTAATTATCTACAGCAATTTGCAAGCCTTGATGTGCAAAACTTAAGTTGGTCCAGATAAATATAAAGACGAGGACAATTATCCTGTGGGTTTTCTCATTTTTGTAATTTAGGGATATGGTTTTTGGCTGAAAATGTGCATATGTTAAAGGAAACCACTTACAAAATTTGTCTTGGAGACAATTTTATCTGAAAAGAAATCTGAATTTTCCTGAGTTTTACTTATCATATTTTTTGGAATATAAGATGCACCAGAGTAGAACACGCACTTTAGTTTTTGGGGAGGAAAATAGAGGGGGGAATCTGCCTACCAGGTATTCATCTGGCTAGTCCTAGCACATTAGTTCACTCACTGGTTTTGAGGTTGGGGCTGGTTGGGGTTGTGCTTCTAAAGCACAGCTGATTGTCGGAGGGAGCAGCAATTAGAAAAGCAGGCAAAGCACGGAAGATTGCTTCGCTCATGTTAGGGCTGAAAAACAGCTTCAAAAGCACAGCTGATCCTCGGAGAAAACGCCAGTGACTAAAGCAGGCGAAGTGCGGAAGGGGTAAGAGAAGGCAGCAGCTCTTCCAGGTAGCCATTTTGGGCACTGCGTGGGGTTACATTCAGAGTATAAGACGCACCCAAATTTGGACTGCTAAACTGCAGGCAGCCGGCAGGCAGCAGAAGTAGCCTGCAGTGCTGCACTCTAACCACTGTGCCACTGTGGCTAATCATCAGTGAATGCGTGAAACACAGAAGAAATGGAACAATTTGCCCCATCCAAAATACAACTGGATTGTTTTTCTTTTAAAAAAACTTACCATAAATATTTGGAAAGCCATGAGACATTTTCAGTTCTGATCTCAAAGTCTGCTTGAAAATACATTCAAATGATTAATAATGCCCAAAACAGGGGTGGGTTCCACTTACCTTTACTATCGGTTCGCAGAGGGAACGTGCACGCACGCTTGCTTCTGCTCATGCACAGAAGCTTCCTGATCATGTCAGGGTCGGTGGGCGGAGCCTACCCCCGGTTTTACTACTGGTTTGCAAGAACTGATCTGAACCAGGGGCAGCCCACCATTGGCCCAAAGGTGTTCAAAGATTGGTCATCCAGTGAGATATAGAGATCATGTACAAAAGTCCTCAACTTACAACCACTTTATTTAGTGACTGAAGCAACGGTCCTGAAAAAGTGATATATAAACATTTTTTACACTTGCAACTGTCACAGCATACCCATGTCAGGTATATCAGAATTTGGATGCTCGGCAATTAGTTCTCATTTATGACAGTTACAATGTCCCAGGATCATGTGATCACCACTTGCGACCTTCTGACAAGCAAAATCAATGCTTGTTGTTAAGTGACTCACTGCAGTTGTTAAGTTAGCAAACTGGCTGTTAAGTGAATCTGGCTTCCCCATTGACTTTGCTTTTCAGAAAGTCACAAAAGAGGATCACATGACTGCCGGACGTTGCAACCGTCATAAATATATCCCAGTTGCCAAGCATCTGTATTTTGATCATGTGACCATGGCATGCTACAACGGTTGTAAGTATGAAAAATAGTCATAAGTCCGTTTTCTCAGTGCCATTGTAACTTCAAATGGTCACTGAATTGAATGGTTGTTAGTATTTATTTATTTATTTATTTATTTATTTATTTATTTATTTATCATTTAAATTTCTATACTGCCCTTCTCCCGAAGGACTCAGGGCGGTTTACAGCCAAAATAAAACAGTCACTATAAAAGTTAAAACCAATTTAAAAGCAAAAATGCAAAGTTGGCTGGACCAATTAAAACCAATAAAAACCCCATTTAAAACCATTAGGCCAGTCCTGCACGATGAAACAGAAATGTTTTCAGCTCACGTCGAAAGGTCCGGAGATCAGGGAGTTGGCAAATACCCGGTGGTAGCTCATTCCAGAGGGTTGGTGACCCCACAGAGAAGGCTCTCCCCCTGGAGGTCACCAGCCGACATTGTCTGGCCGACGGCACCCTGAGGAGACCCTCCCTATGGGAGTGCACTGGTCGATGGGAGGCCGCCAGTTGCAGCAGGCGGTCCCGTAAATAACCCGGTCCTATGCCATGGAGCGCTTTAAGGGTGGTAACCAACACCTTGAATTGCACCCGAAAGACCACCGGAAGCCAGTGCAGCCTGCGCAGGAGGGGTGTTATATGGGAGCAACGAGTCGCTCCCTCTATCACCCGCGTGGCCGCATTCTGAACCAGTTGGAGTCTTCGGGTGCTCTTCAAGGGGAGCCCCATGTAGAGAGCGTTGCAGTAGTCCAGACGGGAAGTGACGAGGGCATGAGTGACTGTGCATAAGGAATCCCGGTCTAAGAAGGGACGCAACTGGCGAATCAGGCGAACCTGATAAAAAGCTCCTCTGGCGACGGCCATTCGCCAGAGTTGAGGACTACCTGTAGTTGAGGACTACAGGTAGTTGAGGACTACAGAGCTGAGGACTACCTGTAAGTTGAGGACTACCTGTACACTATCCAGGTTTAAATCTTGAGACTGGCCCAGGGATATGACACTTTATAGCACCATGGCTTCTTGAAAGAATACAGGTAGTCCTCAACTTATAATCACAGTTGGGACCACAATTGTTATGTGCTTATGTGCTTAAAGCATTGTTAGAGATCCCACGCACCCCCTTCACGGTCTGTTTCTGTTTCTCCGCTGTGGGAGGTGGTTTCGAAGTGTTTCTAGTAGGACTTCCGGATTCTGTAACAGCTTTATTCCCTAGGCCATCCATCTGGTAAACTCGCAAGATTTGTTTCTCTCGTCATGTACATCCAAACTAGACTGTGTTGTATATCTGGGTATATGCATAATTTTGTATTTAGTTAGTTAGTTAGTTAGTTAGTATGTTTATGTAGTGTATATTACAGGTGGAGACCCTTTGAGAACTGTATGCAATGAAATTTCATTTTAATGAAGATGTGGGCAGCTGTCAGCTTGGACCAGTTCGCCCAAACCAGTTGTTCCAATTCTACGTAGTTCAGGAAACGAGCATATTAAAACCACCGGCTGACCCCCACCCATTTTTCTGTTGGTTTTGGCCATTTTGTGGCCATTTTCAAACCATTTTGGGGCCATTTTCAGGCCATTTTTCCAGCCAAAATTGGCCTGAAAACAGCCCAAATACAGTTTGAAAATGGCAAAAAACAGGCTGGTTTTCAGGCTCGTTTCCAGGCAAAAAACAGCCTGAAAATGGCCCAAAAATGCCCCCAAACCAGGTCATTTTTAAGCTGTTTTCAGGCCGTTTTCCAAACCAAAATCGGCCCGAATAAAGCTGAAAACGGCCCGAATAAAGTTCAAAAATGCCTTTAAAATGCCCCAAAAATGACAAAAAAACCAGACTGGTTTTTAGGCTGGTTTCCAGGCAAAAAACACCCTGAAAATGGCCCCAAAATGCCCCCAAAACAGGCCATTTTTAGGCCATTTTCAGGCTGTTTTTCCAGCCAAAATTGGCCCCTCAAAAGGCCTGAAGGTGGCCCAAAGAAGCTGGCTGTGAGAGGAAGAGAAACCAGGTGAGCCAGACCCAGATGTGTCCCAGGTCCCCTCGTCCCAGAGGCAGCAACCTCACACTCTTCCCTTCTGCTGGCCCCCTTCTTTGCACAGGATCATCCAGCAAGGGAGTTGGAGAGGGAGAAAGGGGGCGTTGCGTTTTTGTGTGCTTCCTGTGATGATTAAAAGTGAAACGACCCATCAAAAGTCGCTTTTTTTCCCCAGTGCCGTTTTAACTTCAAACAGTTACTAAACGAACGGTCCATTTCTACAATCCCCCTCCCCCCAAATAAGAAAACTGATTTTACTAAGATTGGGGGTTGTACATGAATTAAATAGATCAGTTATTTTCAATCCTCAGAACCGCAACCATAGCCTCCCTTATGAGTCGCTTACGCAGTGAGATGGGCAGCCTATACATTCAATAAGTAAAATAAGTAATGGCTTTCTGAAGAGCTTTTTACAAGCAGTGCAAGTAAATAGCAAAGGTAGAGTAAATTTGGACTGTGTAAATCTGTTCAGATTATTATTATTTATTTAAGTGCAGCCATCTCAAAGCTGTTTGTGATCCCAGAGTTGTCATCCCCAGTTGTTCCAAGCCACAGTTTTGAAAAGCTTGTGACAGGCCTTCAGGTGGAGTTGGGGTCAGAGGTGGGATTCACTTACCTCCCTATCTGTTCGCAAATGTGAGCGTGGACGTGGCTAAATAGTTTTGGAGCATTACGTCTGGGAAGGTGGGCGGGGCCTACCGCAGTCAGCGCTACTGTTCGCCCGAACCGGATAGAACCAGCTGAATGCCAACCCTGGTTGGGGTAGAGAACCCGAACAAGGAAGAAGAAACCGTAATTTCCTTCAAGGCTAAAATATTCCTTTTTCTGAAACGTTTTTCAGAATAGAACAGAACAGAATAACAAAATTAGAAGGGACCTTGCAGGTCTTCTAGTCTACCTCCCTGCTCAAGCAGGAAACCTTAGTTCAGACAAATGGTTGTCTAATCTCTTCTGAAAAAAGTCCATTGTTGAAGTGCTCACGACTTGAAGGCAAGTCATTCTCACGATCAGAAAATTTATCCTTGGTTCCAGGTTGCTTCTCTTCTTGACTAGTTTCCATCGATTGCTTCCGGTCCTGTCTTCTGATGCTTTGGAGAATAGGTTGGCCTCGCTCTTCTTTGTGGCTTCAGGTTTCAGGGATTCTGTTCCTCCTGACAAGGTATTGAGCTAGGGTTGTTATATGTGTGTAAGTGTGTGTGAGAGATTTTGCCCAGCTTTGCTGATCTTTCATCAGTGAGACAATTCACACCTTGGGAAGTAGTTCATAAAAATCGGGGACTTGTGCAGCAGCAAATAATGCTTCGATTTCCATGGTAACCATCTCATTAGTATTCTGGCAATGACTCCAAAAAGGGCAAGTTGCCAAAGCAGAAACATGCTCGGCAGGAAATGATGCGTAGTTCTACAAATTAAAACACCTTTCAGAACTAAACAGCAGAGTATGCCAAAAAGGCCAGAGGAATCAGCTTGCTGCAGTTGCTATTTTGGGGATGGTTGCTGGTCTTGGTTGGTTTCTATCATGACAAGCAATTCTCAGCACTGGGGAAACAGCAGGTTGAGAAAAAAGAATAAGCAGGGGACGCTTCCACATAGTGGGAAGATAGGTGTAATTGAGTCCTAACACCAGTCTCTGAACTCGGAGAGGAAGATAGAGAAGTAGAAGGTCCTCTCCATGCTGTGTGCAAAAATGCACAGTTTTGAATGCACAACTAGGATCTACCATGAATGAAGGCAAATATACATGTCCCAGGATTATGTTGTGGGATCCAATTTGGGTTGGTCACCAGGACCAGAGGTTTTGTCTTCTGAGCTTTCAGACTCGTGCTTATACTAAGTACTTAAGCCCTCAACTCCAAAGTACCACCAACAATGTAATCTACAGAATCAACTGTAACCGTTGCAACCAATTCTACATCGGACAAACATCACATCAATTAAAAAACAGGATACATGAACATCGGCTGGCAGTCAAATGCCAGAATCCCAAATCGTTAATCTCTACCCACACTGACACCAAACAGCACCAGTTCGATTGGAGCACCACAAAAATCATTGGCCATGCTACCACTCACCATACTCTTGAAAATTTCTGACAGTGAGAACAATCAACCAATGGAACAGCTTGCCTCCAGAAGTTGTGGGAGCTTCATCACTGGAGGCTTTCAAGAAGAGATTGTTCTGTCATTTGTCAGAAATGGCGTAGGGTCTCCTGCTTGGGCAGAGGGTTGGACTAGATCATGTTGTGTCTCGCCCGCTCCCCCTGCCACAGCCGGGCCCCTCTTATCTCCTGCCGGACGCTGATAGTTCGGAAAAATGTCCTGGCATGCCTCCAGGCCCCAGCCCTGGCACCATGCCCAGACAGGCCGAGCAAGATGAAGGGCCTGACGTGCCTTCAGCCCCCAGTCCTGGCACCATGCCCAGGCAAACGGAGCAACTAAACCCCTCCCCCACAGCATGTGAGACTGAAGAATGTGAAGTCAGTCATGAGCTCAGATTACCAACAACTGGAGGCTGGAGAGATCCTCGCTTCCGGAGAATTGAGAGGCGACGTCAGCAAAAAGAAGGGAGGGGCAGGCCTGGATAAGTGCTGAGTCATGGAGCCACACCCCATGGCCTATATAAAGGATCTGCTTTCTGGCATTCTCTGAGTCAGGCAAAGTCTAACTTGGATTGCTGAAGTCACTTCCTGGTCTCCTGCCTGCCTTGAGAACTCTGATAGGACTTTGACAGAGCTGCAGAGGCACGCTTGATACGGACTTCCCCGACCCGGCCGTCAGCGGAGGAGTGGGACACGACAGATCAGGAGTCTCAAACCTTGGCAACTTTAAGACTTGTGGACTTTACTCCCACAATTCTGGAAGTTGAAGTCTACAAGTTTTAAAGTTGCCAAAGTTGGAGACCCCTGGATTAGATGCCCTACAACATCCCTTCCAACTCTGTTAATATGTCAAAGATGTTACCTAACCTGGTAATGAAACATTCAGAAATCAACCCATAAGCTTGGAGAACAAACCTTCACCCTCATCCTACACCTTAGCTACAGATATTCACTTCTATTGCATACCACCAGCTTATCAAGTACTTAGGATGCAAGGGCTTGGCAGCACAAGCAAACAACAGCCAACAACTTAATTGCCAGCCATCAACACCCCAATCAACACCTAAAAAGCCAGATGCAACAGCACTCTATAAATACAACACAGAGAAGAGCCAAAAGCACACACTCCCGAAGTTCCCGAAAGATGGGCTCCAGCATGAGTCCGAAAGTTCGGTAGGATCTGCCAGTCTATTTTTCAAAACTTCCACCGATGGAGCATGCACAATTTCCGGAGGTAAGCTGTTCCATTGATTAATTGTTCTCAACTGTCAGAAAATGTCTTCTTACTTTTAGGCCAGATCTCTCTTTAACAAGCTTCCTCCCATCACTCCTTGTCCTGTCCTCTGGTGCCCTAGAGAATAAGTTAATCATCAGAGAGAGGGGGGGGGAAAGAGAGAGAGAGAGAGAAAGAGAGAGAGCGCTTCACTTCATTAAAAAAGGTAAAGGTTCCCCTCGCACATATGTGCTAGTCGTTGCCGATTCTAGGGGGCGGTGCTCATCTCCGTTTCAAAGCCGAAGAGCCAGCGCTGTCCGAAGACGTCTCCGTGGTCATGTGGCCGGCATGACTCAACGCCAAAGGCACACGGAACGCTGTTACCTTCCCACCAAAGGTGGTCCCTATTTTTTCTACTTGCATTTTTACATGCTTTCGAAACTGCTAAGTTGGCAGAAGCTGGGACAAGTAACGGGAGCTCACCCCGTTACACGGCAGCACTAGGGATTCGAACCGCTGAGCTGCCTACCTTTCGATCGACAAGCTCAACATCCTAGCCCCTGAGCCACCACGTCCCCTTGAGCTTCATTAGACTTTATAATTATAATGAATTATATAAATTTTATAAATATAATGAATTATAATATAATTCATTCACTTCATTAGACTATATAAACTCCATCACTGGAGGTTTTTGAAAAATAGACTGGTCAGATCCTAAACCTGTGATGGCAAACCTATGGCGCGCATGCCAGAGGTGGCACGCAGAGCTCTCTCTGTGGGCACACGCGCTAGAGGTGGGTTTCAGCAGGTTCTGACCAGTTCTGGAGAACCAGTAGCGGAAATTTTGAGTAGTTCGGAGAACTGGCCCCGCCCACATCTATTCTCTGCCTCCCAAGTCACAGCTGACTGGGAGGAAATGGGGATTTTGCAGTAGCCTTTCCCTGCCACGCCCACCAAGCCATGCCACGCCCACCAAGCCACACCCACAGAACCGGTAGTAAAAAAAGTTTGAAACCCACCATAGAAGCACACCATTGCTAGTTGCTCTTCCAGGTTCCATCACGCACATGCACACCAGACAGCTGGTCCATCGCACATGCACAGCTGCTTTCTTCTGGGTTCCAGCGCTCCAGCGCATGCTCCAATTTCGGCATTCAGTGTCAAAAAAGTTAACCATCACTGTCCTAAGCTGTGCATTCAAAACTGGGCATTTTTGCACAGAACATAAAGCAGGGAAAACTTGTTTTCCTAGCTCTTTTTTATAAGAGGTTTCAAAATACATATATTCAGAGCTTTGTTTTCCTTTGTTTTCAAGCATACTTCCTTGTTCCAGATGGTAGAAAAATGCCACTGCTGTTGTTTGCCTGATGTATCTTTCCATCGCTTGGCAATTTCCACAGCTTCTCGTGCTTAATGGTTTGAGAAAGGTCCAAGCAAGGTGCCCCTTTGAGATTTAATTGGAGGACTGCAGTGTTAGAGCGGTGATGGTACCATGAAAGAGAGATTATTCGCACAAAACCCGGCATATGGTTTGCAATAAAAGAGTAAAACATTCTTTCTCCCATCTATGATGACTATAGTGAGATTTCCTTCTTCTTTTGCCATCTAAAACAATGCATTCAAAATTAAATTGAATGCCAGCAGTCCAAAAGCCGTTTCATGCCCTCCCCCTTGTGTTCTTTTTTCTTTTTTGCTTTGCTTTGCTAGGATCACTTCTAAATCTTGGATATTTCAACATTCTTAATTACAAATATCTCTAAAAAAAATTCTACTTCTTGCTGTTTGGGTTACTTTTGCTTGGAGGAAAACATGAAAAACAATTGTGGAGCCATGAGGGGCGTCAAAAATCTTTGATTAAAGCTGCAGACCTGAAGGCTATACAAATTCACCCTTCAAGAAATGTGATAGCGCTCTGTCAAATATCCTGAAAGGATTTCACGCTGAAGGTCAAGTTCTCTCTCTCTCTCTCTCTCTCTCTCTCTCTGTCTCTCATATTCTTGAATATAGTATTTAAAGTATAAGACGGTAGATTCCAGCTGAATCTTAGGAAAAACTTCCTAACAATAAAAGCTGATCTTTACTTGATAGCAGTAAAACCAGGGGTGGGCTTCAAAAAATTTTAGCAAGCGGTTCTCTTCCCGGTTGCTGGGTGGGTGCGGCCATGGTGGGTGTGGCCTAGTGGCCTCCTACACTATGGTGGGGGGGGACTTTTTGCCCTCCGCGGGCTCCGGAGGCTTTCCTTGAACCTCCTGGAGGGTGAAAATAGCCTCCCCAGGCTCTGGAGGCCCTCTGGAGGTCAGAAACGGGCCTTCCCAAACTTCCAGTAGGCCTGTTTTTCACTTTCCCTGAGCCTCCATGCATGCCGTGCACTTACCTGCATCCAAAACGGGCTGCTTGGGGACTCCTGGGAGGTGCAGAGTGGGTGGGGCCAGCCAGAAGTGGGATTTGGGGGTTCTCCAAACTGTACAGAATCTTAGCTAAAGCTTCTCCCAAACACCTGCAAACCCCCAGCAGGCCACTCCTAAGTAAAAGTTATCAAGGAAAGGGATAGACATCCCCTTGCTTTTGTGTTCAAGTAGAAACTGGGACCCCTTTTGGGGATCATTTAATTTCAGTTCCTGCCTTGGGGTTGAACTTGAACTGATCCCAATCATGATTTGGTTCTAAAATGTGCCCAAAAGATATCTCCCACTTCTGTTCAGTGAGGAAGGGAGGGTCACCTCTATTGATTTAGGAGAAACCTCTATTTCAAGAATGAAGGCAAATAATATATGTGTTGCAGGATCCAATTAGTCGGTCATCAGGACCAGAGGTTTAATCTGTTGAGCATTCAGATTTATGCTGGAGACCATCCTCAGGGAACCTCTCTCTAGCAGAATGTGTGCTTTGGTCTGCCTGTAGTATTTATGTAGTTTTTGGTAGTGTGTGGCTTTTTAGTTGTTGATTGGGGTGTTGATGGTCAGTTATTAAGTCATTGGCTGTTTTTTCCTTGTGCTGCTAAGTCCTCAGTCAACAGCAGTGCTGATTTACCACCAGCTTATCAGGTACTTAGGAGCCAAGGACTTAACGACCATGAACAATACCCCAATCAACAGCTAAGGGGCCACACACAACCAGGCACTACATAGCAATAGCAATAGTACTTAGACTTATATACCACTTCACAGTACTTTACAGCCCTGCTAAGCAGTTTACAGAGTCAGCATATTACCCCCAACAATTTCGCTCCTCATTTTACCAACCTCAGAAGGATGGAAGACTGAAGTCAATCTTGAGCCTGGTGAGATTTGAACTGCCAAATTGCAGGTAGCCAGCAGTCAACAGAAGTAGCCTGCAGTACTGCACTCTAACCACTGCGCCACCGTGGCTCATAAATACTAAGTACGGAATATCCCAAAGCACACATTCCAGGAGAGAGAAGACTTCTGAGAATGGGTTCCAGCACAAGTCCAAGAGCTCAGAAAACTAAACCTCTGGTCTCAATGACCAACCCAGATTGAATCCTGCAGTCCTTTATTTATCCTAGTTACCTAGTGATTCTATTATTGAAAGGATTCAGTTGCCTTTACCTTCCGTAATTGAAAGGAAAAATGATTAGGACTTGGTCTAGTTCTGGTTTGGTTTAGGTTACTGCTATTTGCACTTTGTAGAATCACAGCTTTATTCCATCCCTTGCAGAGGTGGGTTTCAGCAGGTTCTGACCAGTTCTGGAGAACCGGTAGTGGAAATTTTGAGTAGTTCAGAGAACCGGTAGTAAAAATTCTGACTGCCCCCCCCCCAGTCCCAGCTGATCGGGAGGAAATGTAGATTTTGCAGTAACCTTCCCCTGGAGTGGGGAGAGAATGGAGATTTTACAGTATCCTTCCCCTGGAGTTGGGTGGGAATGGTGATTTTACAGTATCCTTCCTGTGCCACGCCCACCAAGCCACACCCACCAAGCCATGCCACACCCACCAAGCCATGCTCACAGAACAGGTAGTAAAAAAATTTGAAACCCACCACTGATCCCATGGTGCCATGTACTAAATAAATAAATAAATCCATCCCATGGAGGTATCTTGCGATGCTTAGTTCCCACTTCATCTATTATTTTTTTAAAAAAATCTAGTCTAAATAAACTGGGTTGCTTATTTAGAAAATATCGGTCTAAGTACACCAAAGCAATTGATATGATGACTCACAGATGTATCATCCCACTGTAAAACAGATAGCAGCTGACATTTATTATTTTTTAATGTCATCTGTCATTCCTAAGGGAGGGGGAAAAATTTCTTTTAAGCCTGATTGGCAGATGGCTCATACATGAGCAGTGATTTCTGCAAGTCAACCACCAAGGATAAAAACCACACTCAGTTCATAGCTAATACTGTACTTGGGACACTAGGAAAATTTCTCGTAACCATGGTGACCCTTCTGTATTTTGCTGTAGACGAATGACACTATTACACGTCTACTACATCAAGGCTGAAAAAAATCAAGTTGACCACTAGATGGCAGAGAAGAGTTCTGTTTCCCCATTGCTGTTTGCTGCCATCTAGCTGCCATCCAAATTGTTGCAGCCCAGGTTATGGGAACGTTATAGAATTGAGGTCTATTAAGGAAAGGCCCACCAAATATTTCAAATCCAGGGATGAGAGTCATCCGGTATCTTGATCCGTGTTCTATCTGTCTAAAGTTGGCTTGTTTCCTTAGCCCTGTATCCATTTTCACATATCCTGAAAGACATGTGAAAAATGCAGTGCTGAATGTCTATGGATGATTAACCCTCCAGGTCATGGTTGTCCCAAAAGGTGTGGGGGGGGGGCGAGGTGTCTCCAAAAGGCAACTGGACTTTCTTGGTGTCTTTTTTGAAAACTGGGAGTTGAAGTCCATACATCTTCGAACTGCCAAGGTTGAGAACCACTGGCATAATCTATTTAATTTTGGGGAACAAGTCAAGAAGATTTTCTGTTTGTTATAAGATATTTCCCCAAGATTTTGTTAATGTAACTGCTGTTATTTGCTTATTTTCGACTTTACTTCAGCAGTCTGAAGAAGTAACTCGTAGGGGTTTGTTTTTAACTAATATTTTAGCTTTGATATTATAAATTAATAAAATGTGAGTCTTTTTAGAGTGAAGCATTATAAATAAATAAACAAACAAACAAACAAACAAACTGATCTTAGCCAAGTAATCCCCACTCCTCAACCCACACACACAGGTGTGACTAGGAAATACAATATCTATTGGCTGGAGAAAAAATATCTATGTGTTTGCTAAGAGTCGAAAATGACTTGATAGCACATAATCTGTCAATCCAATGGCTGGAGATATACTCTTGTTACAGTACTTGCTACTTCTACAAGACTAAGTAGTCATGATTTAAAACAGGGGTCCCCAACGTTTTGGATCTCAGGGACCACCATATTCATTATTTTAAATCCTGTGGACCACTAATACGAATCCAGCGTGCCACTTGCTGAAGTGCCTGGACTCCCAGTGATGGGATGGGGTTTTTCAGGCAGTCTCCCTCCTCTCTCTTTTTCCCTCTCTCCCTTTCTCTCTCTCTCTCTCATTTTCTCTCTCTCTCTCATCCTCTCTTTCATTCTCTCTCTCTCTCATTCTCTTTGTCTCTCTCATCTCATGGGCCAGCCAGTGTCTTGGGCCTGAGAGGAAGTCAAGCATCTCCTTGAGAGACCGAGGTGCGCAGAGCACCAACAAGGAGACTCGGAGTGGTAAACAGTGACTGATCCGGGGAGCAGCCGGATTTTGCTCTCCATTGCAGATGCCAGATCAGCCCCCTGCCCCTGCAAGCTCTCGTCTTTCGAGGAGCCTGGCCAAAGTTTCCCGTGCCGCTTCAGGGAGTGCTCCTCGAGAGACAAGAGCTTGCAGGGCACCAATCTGGCATCCGCAATGGAGAGCAAAATCCGGCTGCTCCCCGGATCAGTCGCCATTTACCACTCTGAGTCCCAAGCAACAGGAGACGAGGGCTGCTTTGCGCCACCTGCTGGCGCAAATATACCGAGGTGGAATGCTGATGCCGCACAAGTGCAAGTAGTGCTTCACTCCCACAGCTTCCAGCCATCGCAATCGCTGCTTCGGCCCGCTTGCACCATCCTCTTCCCCGCCATGGCAACAGCACCATTATTCCGGACAGAGAGGGCTGTGCTCCTTTTTGCGTATTGCACATGCCACCCCAGGGCAGAGATTTTCAGCCCCGCCGTGGCCAGTCTCATATTCCAGAGCTGTAGTAATCACACTTACAGGACTGACCCATTGGTCATCCTGGAACAACTCCTCCACCAGGGTGCACCAGCAAAAATACGAAGACTTCTTCACGGACCACCAAAATTTTCTCGCAGACCACCAGTGGTCCGCAAACCACTGGTTAGTGACCACTGATCTAAGAGATAATTTGTAAAATGTATGTTTTTCCCTTTGTAACAACATGAATAATCTAGAAAAAAACCAATATTTGGCTGCTTAGGAATTTTAATTCATCATGTCCATGTCATGGTTAGCTAAGAGTTTGACCCTCCACCAATAAAAATTAAATTTATTTATTTTTATTTATTTATTTTTATTTTGTCAAGCATATATAAGATAACAGGTAAAAGTATAAACATAATTTGAATACATGAAAAGTAAAAAGGAATATTAGGGCAGGGACGGTAGGCACGCTGGTGTACTTATGCATGCCCCTTACAGACCTCTTAGGAATGGGGTGAGGTCAACGGTAGACAGTTTAAGGTTAAAGTTTTGGGGGTTTGGGGAAGAACCTACAGAGTCAGGTAGTGCATTACAGGCATTGACTACTCTGTTACTGAAATCATATTTTCTGCCATCGAGTTTGGAGCGGTTTACCTTGAGTTTGTATCTGTCATTTGCTCGTGCATTGTTGTGGTTGAAGCTGAAGTAGTCATTGACAGGTAGGACATTGTGGCAGATAATTTTATGTAGTATGCTTAGGTCAGACTGAAGTCGGCGTAGTTCTAAGTTCTAATGCGTTTAGTTGCTAGCTGGAGAGCACTTTGAGTCACAGGTCATTGAGCTTAACCCTAAAACCATTTTCAAAAGTTAAATCATTTATTGGAGGGAAACATTTTCAGCACAAAATAAAACTCTCTGGGGGAAACGGAGTGTTCTCCGAGTAATCTGCTTACCGATAACCAGATGTTACCTTTTCCATCCAATTTTGACCCTATTCATTTCTCTTTCCTCAGCAACAACTTGGTGTAATTTTGATTGTAGGTTTCTTTTTAATCCATCCTGAGCCGTGGTTTCAGGAAATATGCTGGTAGTGATAATGATATCACAGTACCATCCAATCAGTCAGATCTGTCACTATGTTGAACTCACAAAGCCAGATCAGCAAAATTTCCTTCATTCTGATATTAGACCATTATCAAGCTGTTTTTGATATCTGCACACAATGACTGTGTCCAGTTTGTGGCCATGATGATATTTTCATTTTCATTTTCTTTTGCCAGTTCCGTCCGTCCTGATTGGCAGATTTTATTTATTTATTTATTTTTATTTATTTATTTGTCTGGTACGTATTAGATAATATATATCAGTGTAAGCATGAATTGAATACATAAAATGAATACAATTAAAGGGAACATTAGGACAGGGACGGTAGGCACGCTGGTGCACTTATGCACGCCCCTTACAGAACTCTTAGGAATGGGGTGAGGTCAACAATAGCCAGTCTAAGGTTAAAATTTTTGGGATTTTGGGATGAAACCACAGAATCTGGTAGTGCATTCCAAGCACTGACCAATCTGTTGCTGATGTCATGTTTTCTGCAATCGAGTTTGATGCGATTTGCCTTAAGTTTGTATCTGTTGTATGCTCGTGTATTGCTGTGGTTGAAGCTGAAGTAGTGATTGACAGGTAGGACATTGTAACAGATGATTTTATGAGCTACGCTTAGGTCATACCGAAGGTGGCGTAGTTCTAAATTTTCTAAGCCCAAAATTTCAAGTCTGGTGGCATAAGGTATTTTGTTGTGAGCAGGGGAGTGGAGGACTCTTCTTGTAAAATATTTCTGGACATGTTCAATTGTTTTAATGTCCGATATGCAGTGTGGGTTCCAGACAGGTGAGCTGCATTCGAGAATTGGTGTAGCAAATGTTTTGTATGCTCTGGTTAGTACTGTAATTGTTGTGCCTTGTCCTCCCTCCTCTCCTCAGCCGGGCCCCTCCCTCCTCCTGCCGGGCCTGCTATCAGATTCAGAGTCTGATAATAAAGAGGAATGGTCTGGCATGCCTCCAGCCCCCAGTCCTGGCACCATGCCCGGACAGAATGTCAGGAATGAACAAACAAACCTCACTCCTACAGTATGTGAGCACGAAGCCAGCCATGTGCTAGAATTGCCGGCAGCAGATCCAGAGGAAGGGAACTCACAGTGGACGGATCCCCGCTTCCGGAGATCTGAGAGACGACGTCAGCAGAAGGAAGGGAGGGGCAGGCCTGGATAAGTGCTGAGTCATGGAGCCACACCCCATAGCCTATATAAAGTATCTTCTTTTTGGCATTCCTTGAGTCAAGCAAAGTCTCATCTGGTTTGCTGAAGTCACACCTTGGATTCCTGCCTGCCTTGAGAAATCTGAAAGGAATTTGGCAAAGCTGCAGAGGCTTCATGGCCACACTTGATACAGACTTCCCAGACCCGGTTGTCGGAGGGGGAGGGGGAGACGACAGTAATATTACCAGAGAAGAAGCTACGTAAGATTAGGTTTACAACCCTTAATGCCTTTTTGGCGATGTTATCATAATGGGCTTTGGCACTTAGATCATTTGATATGACTACTCCAAAGGACAGCTTACTTGCCAAATGTAGGAGATGACCAGGCTGAGCTAGAGGGAGGGGTCAAACACGTCATAAGTCACGAGTCCCTGTGCACCCAAAAAAGATCCTGCCCACCTTGATTGCCTTTCTTATCTCCTGCTCATTTCCCTGGATCCTAGTTGGTCAGATTTTTGTAGAGAGCTCAGACTTGCAATAAATCTTCATACTCATTTGAACTGCCTGAATCTCTTGATTTCCCTGGCGCTTGATGCCAAAACCTACTGCAACTAACTCTAAGACTTTTCTTCCCTCACATTTGAAGAATATGTATCTTGCAGTTTTGTGTTTTGGGTGATGGTGAGATAGCAAAAGCTTTGTGAACCCTGGAGAAGGATGCCCTGTACTTCTTCGCTGACTCTGTTCCCCAGGTTTTTAGCAAGCTCTTACAGGAGGAAGCATTGTTTGATTGGCTAATGCTGGGCCAAACATTTAACAAATTCTAGTGATAAATGTCTCTATGTGTATGTGCACCTTTGTGCCCGTTTTTGACTCTTGGCGACTGGCTAAAAGTCCCTGCAGTTTTCTTGGCAAGGTTTCAGAAATGATTTGCTATTGCCTCTTTCATAGAGCTGAGATAGAGTGACTGGCTCCAGATTATCCACCTGGTTTTGCACACACACACAAACTGGCTGCAGAATTCTGGAAGTTTAAGTCCATGTATCTTAAAAGTTGCTGAGGTTAAGAAATATTGTTCTACTGAAACTGCAGAGATTAAGAGGAATATAAATGTAATCCATTAAGTTTATTAGAATAATAATTGCAATTTGATAATGTACAGTACTCTTGCTCTTCTCAATAAATTTCCCTTACCACTTTTCCTCTCAAAATACAAGCTATTATGCTAATAATTAATTTGTAAATTAATCTATCCAGGTGGATAGAAATAGGGGCATGGGACATATGTTCCTCAGAATTTAGCATTCCAAATCATAGCACAAGCTTAATCGTCTCTCGTTCCTTTTTTTTCATTCTGAAATTATGATCTTAACTCATACTTACATATATGTAATGCAATTCATCAATACAATTCATCATTAATATTTCATCCTATAGCCTGTAAACCACCTGGATAAGGAGAAAGATATAGTTCTCGTTCACTGGGATACTATAAAAGTGTTCACAGGAGTGTCATTAATCCACACAGTGTCAGCTTTGGAAGCCATATTAGGCCGGAAGCTTCCATGCTGCCACTTTCTCATGTATGGGAAAGTAGGAGAGTGTTGTGGTCCACCAGCAGCCTGCGGAGCTGGCAACAGAGTCGGACAGCGATGAGGCTGAGGAAGAATGTGGGCTAGTCCTGGAGGCTGGGGAAGGCCCAGATGAGGGCTCTGCGTCGGAGGCTGAGGTGGGGCCAGGACCATCAGGGAGTGAGGTGTGGACTCCAGAGCCTCCAGAGGCTGACAGTAGTGAGGCAGAGGAACAGGAGGAGCCTGTTCCTAATGCACGCATGAGAAGAGCTGCCAGAAGGCAAGAGCAGCTCAAGCAAAAAGGATGACTCGGGAGTAGGGCCAAGAGATGATTGGCCCCTCCCATAAGGCTTAAAGACCAGCAACGGCGTTTGGGCTTTGCCGGAAAACAACATTGATAGCTTCATCTTCTTGCATTTATTTTGTATCGGTGTTTTCTGAACTTGTGTCAAGAAAGGCCTTTGGCAGTTTGCCTAATTGGACCAAGGTTGGTGATAGGACTGAGTGTGTTGGGAGGAATTTGCTTTAATTTAGTTGAACTACACTGAGAATGAAGTAATTTTTTATTTATTTATTTATTATTATTTTTTGTTTACATTTATACCCCGCCCTTCTCCGAAGACTCAGGGCGGCTTACAGTGTATAAGGCAATAGTCTCATTCTATTTGTATATTTTTACAAAGTCAACTTATTGCCCCCCCAACAATCTGGGTCCTCATTTTACCTACCTTATAAAGGATGGAAGGCTGAGTCAACCTTGGGCCGGGCTCGAACCTGCAGTAATTGCAGGCTACTGTGTTCTTAATAACAGGCTTTACCAGCGTGAGCTAAACCAGCTTTTCGAATAAAGTTTGTTTTTACACTGACTGAGTTTCCTACTACCTACTGGGGCCTGGGTCACAACAGAGGGGGGATTTAGTACAGGGATTGTTTTTAGACATAATAGCATTCTTCCTGTCGGTCAAGGTCAGGCCGATCCTGCATCTGGAGAAGGAGTGGTCGGAGTGCTGTCTTGAGATGGGACGGATGGCGATTGGAGCACGTGATCAACTGAGGAGTGAGGGGATGGTTTTGGGGGTTTTGATTTACTGAGGGAAAACCTGGACCTCTCAGATTCGGAGTTTTCCCAGATGTGCCAGTTTACCTATTCTAGTAAATAGAACTTTGAAAAATGCTTGCTTCAGAGTTTTTACTTGTTAGTTGGGTTTTGTTTTTTTTATGGAATGCTGACACACAGCTTTTAAAGTTGTATGACAAAATTCTCCAGTGACCCATTGTAGGCATATACCCATCACCCATCAGTGGATCCAATAAACAATAGCAACAAATGTCACCTTTTTCTAATCTCTTTTATCTGATCTGAGTTTTCCTTCTGTCTCCTCCCTCTGTTTCGCCACTCAGATATCCTAAATTTCTGGGTAGAGAGGGAATGAAAGCATGCAATAAGGTTTCCCAAAATTTTTTTGTACATATCATTCCACAATAAATGCATTTTTCTATTTTCTTCAACCCACACATATTTTTGCAATTTTCCCCTTGAGCTGACATTCCTATTTAAAGACAACTTCTTACAAACTTTGCTAAGATAGCCCAGCCTCCCCTCTGAAAGATTGATTGATTGATTGATTGATTGATTGACTGCCTTGAAGTCATTGTTGATCATATAGATACCTATGGAGATTCTTTTCTCATCCAGGTCATGGTTGTCTCAAACGTGCGTTTTTAAAAGGCAACTGGACTTTTTTTGTTTCTCCTGGACAAGGTTTTATTTCTCATCTAAGAACCTTCTTCAGTTCAGAAGAACCTTCTTGGATGAGAAGTGAAACCTCTTCAAGGAGAAACAAAGTCCAGTAGCCTTTAAAAAAAACCAACTACATGGATAGTTCTTTGAGACAACTACATGGATAGATGTTCTCCATGTCAACCTGTCTTTAAACTAGTCTTTCAAGTCTTCCAACACTACATCCCTTGCCACTATAATTAGGTCTATTCATCTTGCTTTTTGTTGTCCTCTTTTTCTCTGTCCTTCCATCCTTCCCAGCATTTTCCAGAGAGATGGGTTTTTGCATTCTACTTCGAAGTAGGATAATCGGAGCCTGGTCATTTGTGTCTTGAGTAAGAACTGGTTGGTTTGCTTTATAATCCATTTGTCCATTTTCTTGGCTATCTACAGTATTCCCAGGAGTCTTCCCCAACAACAAAATTCAAAAGCTTCAATACTCTTCCTATCCTGCTTCTTCCAAGTCCAACTTCCACTTCCATTGAGTGTCATGAGGCTTGCTGCAACTTGCACAATCTTAATCTTTGGAGATAATAGATACATTCTGGCATCTGAATATCTTTTCCAAGGTCTTCGTGTCTTCCCTACCAAATGTTAAGTCTGCAGCCTATTTCTTGACTGCTTGTTCCTTTACTGTTGATTTGCATATTTTTTTCATGCTTTTGTGTAAGGCGAGGTCAACCCTTAAAGGACAAATGGGGAAAAAAAATCATTTTTTTAATACATTATCTCTCTCTCTTTTCCCACTACGGTAATCTTTGATTTACAACAGTTCCTTTAGTGACGGTTCGAAGTTACAATGGCACTGAAAAAAGTGACTTATGACCGTTTTTCACTCTTAGCATCCCCATGGTTACATGATCAACATTTTGACGCTTAGCAAATTGATTCATATTTACGGTGGTTGCAGTGTCCTGGGATCATGTCATCACCTTTTGCAGCCTTCTGATGAGCAAAGTTAATGGAGAAGCCAGATTCCCATAATAACCATCTTACTAACTTAACAACTGCAATGATTCATTTAATGACTGTGACAGGAAAGGTTGTAAAATGGGGCAAATTTCATGTAATGTAATGTCTTGCTTAGGAACAGAGATTTTGGGCTTAACTGTGGTCGTAAGTCGAGGACTACCTGTATTACGTACAGGTGTCCATATGGTATAAATCTGTCCCTGCCCCATCTTGGTCCACCTTGTCAGCATTCAGATACTAAGCAAGAGCTAGGCTATGATAACCCAGGGCACGACACAGAGATAACGCAAACAGCTGGCAGTTCAGTCCTCCCCTTTATTGCTCCAAATCTCCCCAAATGCTCCCACATTTCTGGCAAGTCCCAGAGCAGAGTGATAACAAACCCCCACACAAACCTCAAGCAGCCTCTGGCTGCAATTAGTCTGGCCCAGCGCTGTCTGCATCGCAATAAATCCCAAATGTATTTGGGATTTATTTTTATTTGGCAAAACAAGACCAAAGCAAGGAGTTCAGGGAGCAAAAAATACAGGTAATTAGTCCAGAATGCCAAAAGGAATGCAAGGACTCTTGGCAAGTTCAAACGCAGCACTTCAGGAACTCCTGAACAGAATTGTCTGTTCCCGACAATTGCCCCTCCCCACAGCATCTCCTTAAGTCTCATTCCCCAGGTGTACCTGGTAAAGATGGGCGGGGCACTTTCCTCATGAGTAGCCTGTTCCGTCTGTGCTGATCATTCCTTCTCTGCACTCTCTGAGCCCTTGCATCAGGATGGGTGGTTCTTACTCCTCGTCTTAGCTGTGTTTCTCCTGTTCATCTTCTCTCTGTTCCTTGCTACCTGCAGGGCTTACTAATTCTGAACAGCCTTGTCTGGACTGACTCTGCCCTTCCCCAGTTTCCTCCAAGGCCAATAGAGCTGCCTTCTCACTTGCTGTCAGTTCTTGTGCCAGATCATCTTACTCCGTGGATTCAGACTCCGATGGGGGCATGACGCAGGCTAAGTTAATACTTAGATGAGTGTTCTGACCCAGCTCTCCAAACACGACAAAACCTCTTTAATTAAATCAACGATTCCTTTATTAGGAGCGCCAGCAGCCCTGGCAAAAAAGTCTCTCACTCACAGCAGGCTAACAAGTCCGGCCAGCCGGAAGATGAATAGTTGTCTGCCACCTCTATTCATCTCCGCTCCCTGCCTTTCAGCCCCAGAGCTAGGGTGCAGCTTCACTAGCAGCGGTGGCTCTTCCATCCCGAGGATCAGCCCACAGATTTCCATTGCTCTCCTCTCCTCTGCCTTCTGTGCATTCATGCATCGGGCACTGGACCCAGCTGTTCCTCCTCTTCCTCATCAGCCACTTCCAGACCTGGGGGCTGTTGACTCTCCATCTAGGTGCTGACGGACGGCCCAGGCTCTGCCTTTGTCTCTGTCTCTGTCTGTCTCTATGACAACTCCATTCCTTCTTCCCCCTCGGAGCTCTCAGGTTGCCCTGATCCCCACTCCTCCTCCTCATCTGATTCGGCTGCTGGAGGGGCCGCTGGCTGACAGGCCACAACAATGAGAAATCACCTGGGCTATATTGTGAAAAGTCAGGAATAAAAACTCTGAAAATCTCAGTAGAAAATCCACTTTGAACTATTGCCAAGAAATCTTCACACTGTGTTCCTTTGGCCCACAGGTTAAGGCACCAGTTCCCTACTCACTTCAAACCTTCCTTAGAATGATCAAGGGATCCTGCCACCTCTCTTGGTTGTGAGATTATTCTGAGAATCCCTGCAGAGGCTTTCATCTCTGATGGATGTTTCCCAAATATTATTCAAGGGAATGATTAAAATGACCTTGGTAAGAGGCCAAAAAAAAAGCCGTATCTTTCACAGGGAAGCAGAAAAATTGTCAAAAATTTGACGGAGGGTTTCGATTCACACTAATCTTAATTTATAGCACTTCCTTTCTTTCTCTAAGCAAAATGTTGCAGGTCAGTTTGAAAAGATCAGTAATAGGCAAAGATTGATATGATTTGCAGAGAAACCAGAGTATACCTAACTTCGAATGCAAAAGCTAAATATTCATAATGCTCATTAGATTAATATTTTAAGACAAAACTAATGATAGAATATCCACTTTTCCTGACCTCCATTTTATAGCCAACACTGTAAGGCAGGGGCGTCAAACTTGATTTCATTGAGGGCCGCATCAGGGCTGTATTTGACCTTGGGGGCCCAGGGGTGTGTGGCCAGGGTGTGTGTGGCCAGCTCAACATCACTCATGTCGGGGGTGCCTGTGGCGGCCCGAGTGCTCTGCTAGCAAAAACAGGCACCCGAGCTCCGTTTTTGACTGTGACAGCCTCCTGCAACCCTCTGCCAGCAAAAACAGGGCTTGGGAGAGCCACTCCGGCTCGCACAAAGTCCATTTTCGGCTACAATGGCCTCCTGCAATTTTCTGCCAGTGAAAATGGAGTTTGGGAAGGCCGCACCCAGCCTTCCCCAGCTCCGTTTTTACTGACAGAGGCAGTGCTGGTCAATCCTTTGCTGTTTCCAGGGCAGCCCCATGGGCCAGATCTAAGCACCCCACTAGCCAGATCCGCCCCCCACCCCCGGGCTTTGAGTTTGACACTCCTAGTGTAAGGTATGTAAAAAATAGAAAGTTAAAATATATGACATAAATATCATTGTGCTGAAATCTTTTTGCCAAATTCTGGCAAAAAGAATTGACAAAAATGCCAGTTGGGGAAATTGGATTCACTTAGCAACCACAGGGGTTCGTTTGCTGTAAAAACTCAACCCAGCCACAAGGACGTATGAACAGAAATCCTGGTTCCAATTATAGTCGTAAGTCAAGAACTACCTGTAACTGTTGGTAAGTGAGACTCAAGGACATCATGTCCCAATCTCAAAAGCCTGAATAGGAAACACAATGCTAAGCTGTATATATAGTTTGACCTTAACAGTCAGCTGAGTAAGTACAAGGGAGTAATGTATTAAGTGGTGTTTAGTCTGCAACTAGGATAAAGTGTACCCTTGGTAGAAGAGGGACACGGTGGCTCAGTGGCTGAGGCGCTGAGCTTTTCAATCAAAAGGTCGGCAGTTCAGCGGTTTGAATCCCTAGTGCTGCATAACAGGATGAGCTCCCGTTACTTGTCCCAGCTTCTGCCAACCTAGCAGTTCGAAAGTACGTATAAAATGCAAGTATAAAAATAGGGACCACCTTTGGTGGGAAGGTAACAGCGTTCCACGGGCCTTTGGCATTTAGTCATGCTGGCCACATGACCACTGAGATGTCTTCGGACAGCGCTGGCTCTTCAGCTTTGAAACGGAGATGAGCACTGACCCCCTAGAGTCAGGAACGACTTGACATATGTGCAAGGGGAACCTTTACCATTTAAGATAAAGTGATAGGCATCTGGCAGAAACCATAGTGATATTGGATGCATCATGATGTCATCACACTCGTTATGAAAAATACATATAGGCACCCTTAAATTAAGCTAGATTTCTGGTGACTGCATATATTCACTTTGGGTGATTACATCCGTACCCTTGACAGTATTGCAGAAATGACTTGCTATTGTCCCTTACAATTTATGTTTCCAACTTCCCATTCTGTCCTAAAGCTTTGAAATATCTAGGTCAATGCTTCTCAACCAGCATGCTGGCTGGGGAATTCTGAAAGTTGAAGTGCATACATCTTCAAACTGCCAAGGTTA
This sequence comes from Ahaetulla prasina, assembly GCF_028640845.1. Lineage (NCBI taxonomy): Eukaryota > Metazoa > Chordata > Lepidosauria > Squamata > Colubridae > Ahaetulla > Ahaetulla prasina. The sequence goes on from NC_080539.1 coordinate 17,231,086, forward strand.
AAAAACACTAATCTGGGTGGTCTCCCATCCGAATCCTCATTGTGGCTGATGTTACTTAATGTCTGAGACCAAGCTTTGAGTTAAGCCCAACTTCTGCGTTGTTTTCTTGACAGGGGGTTGGACTAGATGACTTCCAAGGTCTCTTCCAACTCTGTTACTGTTAAATATAGAAGAAAACACCATTTGTCTTCTTCTGCAACCTTTCTGATATACATAACATAAACACAGCTGCTTGCAATTACTGCAGGCTCGAGTCCCACCAGGCCCAAGGTTGACTCAGCCTTTCATCTTTTATAAGGTAGATAAAATGAGGACCCAGATTGTTAGGGGGGCAATAAGTTGACTTTGTATATAAATATACAAATAGGATGAGACTATTGCCTTACACATTGGAAGCCGCCCTGAGTCTTCGGAGAAGGGCGGGATATAAATGTAAAAAATAAAATAAATAAATAATAAATAACTGTCCAGGAATCCTCTTCAATAACCAGGATTATTCTTAGCTTCTCATAGTCGCTAAAGGCGATTACGTTTTGTCACTTGCTGAAGCAGAGCCAAAAAAAAGTAGCTTCTAATCTTCCTCCACCAAACACTTGTTCTGTGACTATTCGAAGTTACAAAAATACTGAAAAAGAGATTTAAGACCGGTCCTCCAAGTTGCAGCAATCGCAACATTCAAATGTGTATTTGCAACCCTCCCTGCCAATTTCCAACCATGACAAGCAAAGTCAATGGGGAAGCCAGCAGGAAGTCACAAGTCACGGTCATGTGACATTGTGCTTAACAGTCCCTGGTAGTTTGTAAACTTTGGGTAGAACTGATTAACTGACATTGTAACCCAGGCATGGTCATCTAGTCCAACCCCCTGTTAAGAAAACAACATAGAAGTTGGGCTTAACTCAAAGCTTGATCTCAGACATTAAGTAACATCAGCCCCAGTGAGGATTCGGATGGGAGACCACCCAGATTAGTGTTTTTCTACTTAATGACTGCATCGTTAGCAAAAGTGTTGGTGTGGTGTGGTGGCCTAGAGGGGAGAGCTCTCGCCTCACAATCATGAGGCTGTGAGTACGATACTAGGTAGAGGCAGATATTTCTCTTTCTGGGCACACTGAGATTATATCTTCTGAACAAAACTCTGCATTGGCAACAGGAAGGGCATCTGGCCATTAAAACACCCTGCTAGCTATTCAGTTGCCCAGACTCCACCCCGCAAGGGATTATGGGGTTGTTAAAAGGATATGCTGATCACTAGCAAAAGTGTTACCAGTCCCAACTGTTTTTCATTCTTCAAATGAAGAATCCAGGTTTGTCCAGAACGAGACGTGACCTGGGGGTTGTGCTTAGAGAGCACAGATTGGCCAGGCTGACCTGATCAGAAACAATGATAGTCATGCGGGTTTCCAGAACTCAGGTCCCATCTAAGTACTTCTTGGCATCTTTTGAAGAAGGACTAGAAGACCTCCAGGGTCCCTTCCAACTCTATTATTCTATTTCATTCTATCTAGTTAAGTGCAGGGATTTCCCTGAGCAAAAGAACATCTTAATTGAATATTGCAATTTTTTATTATTTATTTTTATTTATTTATTTTGTCATAACAGTATATGTAATTAGGAGCTTTTGCTCCAGACAGCTTTCTACGTCTTTCCTCCTGATCCTTGTTTCTCTTATTCTGCTTTTTCTAGATAATCTGAAGGCAAGGATAGTTTTCATATTGAATTTTAGCAGGAATATTTGTACTGTATTTTATCTCTGGCAATGGGGACTTATCCCACATCAACCAGTTCTGGCTGTAGCCACCGTATGTATGCCTTGTATCTGAAAGTAAGAGCACTCAGCACAGCTTCTGACTCTCCAGATAATTTGAAAACAACTCCTATTCATTTCTCACTGTTTTCATCTTGCATCCAGAAGACAAATGTTCTGTTTCCGCTTTAAAAGATGCTATTTGTGCAATGCTAAGCTTTAAGTAATAATTGCAAGGGCTTTTTTTTTAAAGTTTCCTTTTTCTGACTCAATGAAACCTATGCTATAATGCCAAAAAGCTCACCCACCCAACCAGTTCACCTGCACAGTCGTTACTAAAAATAGCAATCAATCAATTGCTTTAAAAAATTTTCCTTTATCATCCACGGTTGACAGTAATGCTCACCTGACTAACTGGCTTACCAAGTTCATAAACTGGGTGATTTACAAACTCTGCATTTCTTTTCTCTCACATCTGGTGTTACTTTAAAAAGCCAGTGTCATTTGTGACAATCACACTTCATGAGCTGTTTTTTGTTTTTTTTTAAATGTGTTTGGCTACCTCTTGTGGGGAACAGAATAACCTTTTCAGCTCTTCTATCAAACTCACTCTTATAAATATGTACCCAGCTGTCGGGCTGCCTCTGATTATATCTAGGAAAGAATACACCTTGACTTCATTTGAAAATAAAGAAAAGTACTTTTACTAGGTACATCTTGATTGCAGCAGTATAAAGGTGAATCTGAGACAAAATATGGCTAACAATCTATATCCCCCCTATTTCTCCCTCCTCTTCCCCAAGAGGTCATCAGGTCTGGTCCAATGCTAGCTCCTTCCCGGGGTCCCGGGGTAATCTTCTTCCGCAGGTCTCTGGCTGCCAATCATATCAGGAATGCAATGTCCGTTAGAGTTCGGGCTCAAACATTCCTGTTAAATTCAAAACATTAATCTCCCCTCCCCCCTCAATTATGTCAGACCGACTCTCTTAAAGGGCCCTCTCTACTTAACTTGAATCCAAGTGTTGTGTCTTGCCTGCTCTCACCGCAGCCGGGGCCTTCTTATCTGCTTCCGAACGCTGAGGAATGTCCTAGTATGCCTCCCGGCCCCAGCCCTGGCTCCATCCCCAGACAGGCTAAGTAGGAGGAAGCACCTCCTGGCCCCAGCCCTGGCTCCATGCCCAGACAGGCTGAGGAGGAGGAAGCACCTCCCGGCCCCAGCCCTGGCTCCATGCCCAGGCAAACGGAGCAACTAGACCCCTCCCCCTCCCCCACAGCATGTGAGCCTGAGGGAGGTCAATTACCAACAGCTGCCGACTGGAGTGACCCTCGCTTCAGAAGAATTGATAGGCGGCGGCGTCAGAAGGAAGGGAGGGGTAGGCCTGGATAAGTGCTGAGTCATGGAGCCACACCCCATGGCCTATATAAAGGATCTGCTTTCTGGCATTCTCTGAGTCAGGCAAAGTCGAACATATCTTGCTGAAGTCACTTTCTGGTCTCCTGCCTGCCTTGAGGACTTTGCTAGGACTTTGGGCAGAGCTGCAGAGGCACGCCTGATTCGGATTTCCCTGACCCGGCCGTCAGTGGAGGAGTGGGACACGACACCAAGAGCTATTTACATTAGAAATAAAATCCCATGCTATCTAACAACTGAATATAAGGAGTACAAAAAGATATGAAGATTGGAGTGGAGGCTGACACCAGCACCAACAAGTTTCAGTATTTAGGATCTGTCACTTGACGTAGGTTGTATTCGTGCTACGTTGTGCTGTGTGTCACTTGGTTTCTGGACGGGTAGTCCTTGAGTTATGACCACAAGCGAGCCCCAAATTTATGTTCTTAGGTGAGATATGTGTTAACTGAGTTTTGCCCCATTTTACAACTTATCTTGCCACATTTGTTAAGCGAATCACTGCAGCTGATAAATTAGTAACCTAGTTGTTTAGTGAATCTGTCTTCCCCCTTGACTTTGCTTGTCAGAAGGTTGCAAAAAAGGACCACATGATCCTGGAATATCATAAATACAAATGAACCAGTTGCCAAGCATCTGAATTGTGATCACGCGATCATAGGGATGTTGTAACTATGATCTATGTAACAAAGATCGTAACTATGAAAAACGGGCCTAAGTCATATTTTTCCAATGTTGTAACTTTGAACGGTCACAAAACAAACTGTTGACAGTTGAGGATGACCTGTAGGTGTTGTGCTATTGTTATTTGTCATCATCACCGCTACTAACCAGAGGTTTGACATTTTTTGCTCTTTGTTGAGCTACATAATACGATATCTATTTCCTAAAAATATACGGAATCCATGGAGAACTCAATAAATATGATGAGTTTTCAGTAGACCTGCTCATTTCCCTGACCTCTTCAAATGTTGTCACTGAAATGCTATGGCAAACATGGTAAAGGGATTTTATAGATTAAACAAAAGGAAATAACAGAATGTTTAAATAATGATCGCAATGGCATAAAAGAATAAATAGTAGTTAATGGGTCTGTGGGGAAAGTAAAGGACAGAAATGAATCAATGTTTTTTTTTTAAAGTTAGATGTTTATGTATCTATCTATAATTATAATATATATGTACATGCATAGCTATTGGATTCATCCAATCCAGGAGACCCAATTTGTTGCTATCTCAGGATAAAATGCTTGCTTCGTGTTAGGTGTACAGTCTTGGGTGCCCTGTTCAGATGGGGTTGGACCTGAAGACTATCCCAAAGGAACTTCTCTAAAAGGCGATTGGACTTTCTTGGTTTTTTTCCTTAAAAACGTTTTGCTTCTCATACAAAAGGATTCTTCAGTTCGGTTAAGCCTAGTTGCCTTTTGGAAAAGCACCTCTGGGACACCTCTGGATGATTGAGAATCTCCACTAGAAGATTATCCGTTCCTGTCTTATGTTCTCTTACTATTCAGCCAACTTCCATATAGACATGACTCTGGCAGGTTCTTCAAAGTGACACTTCATGATGTAACCAAATGAATTATGTAAATAAATAAATAATGGAAAGAAAAACCAGGGGAGACATGATAGCAGTGTTCCGATATCTCAGAGGCTGCTACAAAGAAGAGGGAGTCAGTCTATTCTCCAGAGCACCTGAAGGCAGGACAAGAAGCAATGGGTGGAAACTAATCAAGGACAGAAGCAGCTTAGAACTAAAGAGGATTTTCCTGACAGTTAGAACAATTAATCAGTGGAACAACTTGCCTGCAGAAGTTGTGAATGCTCCAACACTGAAAGTTTTTAAGAAGATGTTGGCTAACCATTTGTCTGAAGTGTTGTGGGGTTTCCTGCCTAAGCAGGGGGTTGGACTAGAAGACCTCCAAGGTCCCTTCCAACTCTGTTATTATTAAGAATCCAAACAACTTTCCAGATGGACTGACAGTTGAAATCATTTAGATTGGCAAATCAATTTGAATGGTTAAATCAGATCAACCAGGCCACCCAACCTGAATTGAGATTAGAAGTAGACAGCACCCTATCCATACATCTAAAATCAATTCAGATCATGCTGTCTAAAACCAAGAGTAGCTTGGTACTGCCAGACCAGGAATGGGAAATACGTGTCCCACCAGATGTGGTTGGTCTATAATTCCCTTCAGCCTTGGCTGTGGAGCTAATGTTAAGTGACGACAAGAGATACAGCCTGAGAAATATTGCAAATCAATACAGCATCGAAGCCTTCCTAATCAAAGGGGAATCCAGAGGATTGCAAGACTAAACCAGCTAAGCCATTTCTTCATGGGCATATATCTCTTATAAAATTGGGGAACAGATTTGAACAAAGTGCAAGAGCATTTGATAGTGTAAACGCTGACTAAGTTCTCACTTTTTCTCCCCAGTTTGACATGCAACGGATAACACTGGAGGAGCTTAAGCACATCCTCTATCATGCGTTCCAGGATCACTTAACAATGAAGGACATTGAAAATATTATCATCAATGAAGAGGAGAGTTTAAATGAGAACTCTGGTAATTGTCAAACGGAATTTGAAGGTGGGTTTCGATCATACATAGAGCACATAAAATGATTTGACTTTCTTCCTCCTCATAGAGCACATTGAATAAGTGAAATGTTTCACTTGTACAGGTAATCCTCAACTTTCTCCCATACTGGAGCCTGGAATTTGTATCATATGTTATGAAGGTTTAAGTTGAGGCAACCAAGCATGATTTTCCATTTTTGACAACAGTCATTAATTAAATATGTTAAAAGGAGTTGGACTGAAGCCATTTTTTGTGTCGATGTAGAGATTCTACATAGATTCCTCTTTTGACTCTGCCCTTAGATTCTGCCACTTCAGGAACACTGCAAGCAACCATCAATGTGGGTCAGTTGTCAAGCATCTAAGATACGACGGGGGGGGGGCTACCATCAGAAATTCAGGTCACAAGTACGTTTGGGGGATCTTTTATAAGTTTGAACAGTTGTTAAGCAACCTGTCAACTCTGAAGCTGGCCTAACTGTAGCCATTTTCTTTTTGTAACTTTCCTCTAAAGAGATTTATTTTTGTGTTGCTTCAGGGCTGACACAGCCTGAAGCTGAGGGACCAGGGAAGCGAGTGTAGAGATAGCTGGGGTGTTGTAGCCAAAATAAAATTCTTTCCCCGGGAATCAAGGACATTCATGCACGTGTTTGAAAGGTGGAGACTGAGGTCACTTAGCAACTGGAGCAGGGGTGAAATGCTACCGGATCAGACCAGATCACACGATCCGGTAGCAATCGTGGCCTGTAGTTCAGTGATTCGGTAGTGCCCAGGTGTCATTACTTTCTGGTTTTAACCAGGAAGTAATGTGTTTTTTACCTTCTGCGCATGCGCAGAACGTCTATGCGTGCATGTAACGTGCGGCGCGTGCACTCCGAGCCGGTAAGGAAGGTAAGTAGATGTCACCCCTGAACTGGACTACATGCTGATTGGACCATGTGACTGGAGACTCTGGGGGGAAGTGACAAAATGTTACTTTTAATCAGGTTTTCCATCAAGTCTGTGCCAATTTGATATGTCCCAATAAAATGTTCTTTGAGGAATATGCCTGCCTCAGAGTTCTCATTGAAGGGGATGTATTACTTGGAACCTTGACATAACCATTTGCAAGTCTAGTCCTATATGAGCCACAGTGGTTAGAGTGCAGTACTGCAGGCTACTTTTGCTGCCTGCTGGCTGCCTGCTGCCTGCCATTTGGCAGTTCAAATCTCACCAGGCTCAAGGTTGATTCAGCCTTCTGTCCTTCCGAGGTGGGTAAAATGAGGACCCAGAATGTTGGGGGCAATAGGCTGACTCTGTAAACCACTTAGAGAAGCTGTAAAGTGGAATATAAGTCTAAGTGCTATTGCTATATGGAGTAAGTTCTGTTGAACATAGTAGAGCCTAGCTGTACTGTTTAACAAAGTGAAGGAACCTCCAAAGGCCATTGCTCTGATTCCCCTCTCTCTTTTTCTGGTTCTTTTACCTTTAAAACAAACTAGGAATGAACAATTTCCTAGACAGAACAACTTTCTCCCAATGAAATGTCCCGTAGCAATATGAAAGATTCTGGATGCTGAAGTCCACCTCTTTTGATGGTACCCAACTTGAAGAAAGTTGCAATAGAGGATTTTTCTCTGTCAGATAAAACACATGGCAATCCTATTTTAGAAAAAAAGAAAGGATTCCTAATTATAGCTTGGGATGCGGTGGCTCAGTGGCTAAGACATTGAGCTTGTCAGTCGAAAGGTTGGCAGTTCAGCAGTTCGAATCCTTAGTGTCGCGTAATGGGGTGAGCTCCCGTTTCTTGTCCCAGCTTCTGCCAACCTAGTAGTTCGAAAGCACTTATAAAATGAAAGTAGAAAAATAGGGACCACCTTTGGGAAGGTAACAGCGTTCTGTGCGCCTTTGGCGTTGAGTCATGCCGGCCACATGACCACGGAGATGTCTTCGGACAGCGCTGGTGCTTCGGTTTTGAAACAGAGATGAGCACCGCCCCCAGAGTCGGGAACGACTAGCACATATGTGCCTTTACCTTTAATCATAGCTTTTTAAAAAATCAGAACTCAGGCACCAGGGTTGAAAATCATAGATTGAGGACATAGATTGCATGAAGCCACGATGCTTGTGGCTGAGGGTGTTGACTAAACCCATTTATTGTGTTTGAAAAACTGCACTCCATGGCCAAGAAAAATAGTTAGAATTCAGCCAATTGTGGTTTATTTAACAAATTGCTTAAATCATGGCTTTGCACAACATGTGGACCTAGTAGTTGAGGAAATTGTCAGGATCTACTGCCATCCTGTGGCTTCGTGCTTCTTTCCTTCTGACTTTCCTTTTGAGAGCCTTTTTGAAAGATCACCTGGAAGATAATGGCTGCTTGGTGCTCTCTTTTTTCCTGTAGACCTTTTATTATAAGGCAAAGTTAATATCAGTCACACTAATGATCCATTGCACCAAGAAACCAATTATTCTTTTTTACTATTATTTCAGAAGTGTTTTTTAGGATTATTATTATAATAAATAATAAAAGGTTTTCCAGAAGAGACTGGACAGCCATTCGTCCAGAATATAGTATAGGGTTGCCTGCTTGAGCAGGGGGTTGGACTAGAAGACCTCCAAGGCCCCTTCCAGCCCAATGATTTTATAACTGTATATTTTAAACTAGAAATGAAAATAAAGATAGTAGGGAAATTGCAAGGGAAAAGAAAGGGACAAGTGTAGGGTAAAGGGGAAAAGAAGGGGGGGGGAGTATTGACTGCCAACTTTTTTCAGCAAATTACAAAGTAAAATTACAGCCCCAACTTTTTACTTTTGAATATTTAGTAAAGACTAGCCATTTCTAGAGTGCAATGATTCAACCCAGAGTGACGTTTCTTTTCTCCAATGGGAATTTTTTTATATATATATATTTTTGATGTGGTAGCAGTAGATGAGAACAAGGAACAGGAAAATCTCATGGAAGAAATTGCATTTGGTGCCTTGGTGGCATAGTCATTAGAATGCAATATTGCAGGCTGACTCCACCCACTGCCAGGAGTTCGATCCTGGCCAGCTCAAGGTTGACTCAGCCTTCCATCCTTCTGAGGTCATTCAAATGAGGAGCTAAATTGTCGGGGGCAATATGTTGACTCTGTAAACCATTTAAAGAGGGCTGTAAAGCACTGTGAAACAGTCTATAAATCTAAGTGCTGCTGCAATTGCTATTTGATTCCCCTTTTATAGGCCAGATACAAACTAATCCAAAACCAAAAAGCATCTGTTTTGTTAAAACAGTAAGAATTTATTTTTAACTTTTTAACTCTTTCCCCCTCCTTTTTTTCCCCCTTTTTTTCTTTTTAGTGCATTCCCAGAAACAAAACCGTCAGACCTGCGTACGGAAGAGTTTAATATGCGCTTTTGCTATGGCCTTTATTATCAGCGTCATGTTGATCGCAGCCAATCAAATCCTCCGAAGTGGCATGGAGTAGCCATAACACTGTGAAACAAATGATCCACGCATGCGCATGCTGCCCGGTGAACTTTCTCCCTGATCAACTTTCAAATCAACGGGCAAAGGAGAGAGAGAGAGAGAGAAAGAGAGAGAAGGTGTCAACAAGAGCGAAGGTTAAGAGGAACGGGTTCGGCAAGGAAACTCTATCCGGCAGCAGCATATCTGTAAATCAACCATATCCTCTTGGCAGGGACATCAAAGGGCTGTCTTAATGCTTTAATGGTTTTTTTTTTTTTCCGTTTCCTAATGCAATAAAAAAAAAAAAGAAGAAAACCATAAGCCCTGAATTATATTTTTGATGTGGTAGCAGTAGATGAAAAACAAGGATGCATTGATCAAGTCTTCAGCACTGGTTGCGTGGTAGGGTCGCCTACTGGCCAGGACACTTTCACGCATCTGTTTTTAAGTGTCCCACATTCCAGGAAATGGAACGTCCGCATCACCACAGCAAGTTCGCGTGACTCATGATTTCTACAATTTCATCAGACTTCAGGGTTTTTGATTCAAGGGTTGAAGGAACCCGCGAGAAATCCGCGTCTGGAGACCCGAACATGAAGGAAGCTGGTTCAGAGAAGTTTTGTTCTTCATCTACGAGACCTAAGACTGGTCCAGCGTTTTGTGTTTTTCCAACCAGCGCATTCCACTCATACATTTCCTGCTTTCCCATCGACACTTTTATGTAAGGAAAACGAAGTTATGCTGGGCATTTCACAAAAGCCAATGCAGAGTCTTCCTTCCTTTTCTCCTGTTCTCCAACAATGCTGTAAAAAGTTTTTGGGCACCTTGATCCAATGTATAAATAGCTTCATATTCAATATACAGTCTCTATTGATCTTACTCAAATCTGTCTTGTACAAAGATTGCCAAACCGAATTTTGGAGGTTGCTCCCAGCTTACTATCTTAGCACATTTTGCTACAACAATCCTAGAGGTAAATGATATATATATATGATTGTAGTGTAAGGGTTTAAAATGGGTCAAGGGAGTGCTAATTGTCTTGAAGCCTGATGTGAGGTTGTTCCTGCTTTAGGGTGGACATCTCCAGTGGAGTTTTTCCACTGAGAGCATGGATTGGTCCACCACCACAGACCATAATAGCCTTAACTGCAAAGATGATGGTAGCTCAGTCAACCAGTAGCCAAGAACAGCTTGGTGATATGTGATAAGGAGAAGAAATTGTTCCACAAACAGGTGCCAGAGTTCATCTTCCATACCTTTGGTGTCCCCCCAGACTATGTGAGTGAGATTGTAACTCATGTGACTTTCCTCTGATTAAGCTCCCTCAAATTAAATGATGCTTCTGTGGGGTTAAACCAAATGAAGCAGAAGCGGGCCAGGTTTCAGTTGACCTCAGTTTATATCTGGGGGGCGGGTGTGCTGGGAGGATAATGTAATATGGAGACACAGCCTGCTTGTCTAGTTTAGGGTTCAGTATATTGCGTGAATTATCCATAACTCTATGAAATAAACTGTATGAACTTAGTTCTCAGAGAGCCATACGCAGGGGTGTAGCTACAGTACTACTTCTCCCTGGTTTGCATTTCCCTTAACTTTCCTAGCACATGTAGTATGTATGGAGGGGATGCACAGATGCATACATTGGAATGAATTCTACTGAGTGAATTCACTTGTATGAATTGGAAGGGAACCTCATAAGTCATCCAGGCCTGACTCCTTGCTCAATGCAAGAAGCCACAAAATCCTTCATGCTAAGTTACAAGCTTTTCATTTGATATCTGCAGCAAGGAGTAGTCCATCGCTGGACTGGGTAGACCATTGGACCGATAAGCAGGTCTTACTATGGGTGTGTATGTGTGTGGTCTGTGCGCATATAAAGTCAAGCTTAGTTTCTGGTGAGTTCTTGTGTGTATATATATATATATATATTTAAAAAATCATGTAATTTTCCTGGCAACGCTGCAGAAATAGTTTGCTGTTTGCCTTCTGTGTTCGCATACACATATCTGCATATTTAGAAAATGTTGAAATTCAGATTTTTCACGTTAACTGTGAACCTGTGCTACTCTATTCAGAGCAACCCTATTCTCCTTCAGGCAGCCACATCCTCAAAATAGACCTCTGTGTTATTTTTTATTAATTATTCAAATTTTTAAACATGACTGGAGTATAAGACATTTCTATCCTTCTCAGCCCAAGCACCTGAAAGTTGCTTAGAAAAACTGAGAGAATTTGTAGTGGTGGCTGCAGCAGCCAAAATATATAAAAAAAATAGAAGAAATAAAAGTGAACAACAAAATAATAGCTCAATATAGCCACTTTACAGGTAGCCCTACACCTACAACAGTTCACGTAGTGACCATTTGAAGTTCCAACAGTTACGACGGTCTTGAAAAACCGTACGACTGTTTTTCACACTTAACGACCATTGCAGCATCTCCATGGTCCTGTAATAAAAATTCAGAAGCTTGGCAGGTGACTCATATTTATGACGGTTGCCGTGTCCCAGGGTCACGCGATCCCCTTTTGCAAATCTTCTAACAAGCAAAATCATTGGGGAAGCCGAATTCACTTAATGACTAATTTAACAACTGGAGTGATTCCCTTAACAATGGTGGCAAGAAAGGTCATAAAACGGGGCAAAACTCACTTAACAGTTGTTTCGCCTTGCAACAGAAATGTTGGGCTCCATTGTGGTCGTAAGTCAAGGACTACCTGTAATAGCAATGTTTTAACATAGGGGCAGCGACGTTTATGGATGAAGAGGGATCTGAAAATGAAGATGATGGACCTAGCAGCACTTTCCCATTTTTATATTTGGAGATGAAAATTAAACCATGTTACAACCCGGCTGAAAATCCTGAGCATGTGTGTTTGCCTAGCAACTAAAATCCCACAAATTGGTGCCAATATTGGAGCACTCAAAAAAGCCACTTCTGTTGTTTTCAGAACAATTTGGCTCAGCAGGAAGGCATAAATTGAGCCATGGCCAGTCAAACATGCAAATTAGGCAGCCGACATGAAGTTCTCGGATTATGTTGTTTGGCCAGCAATTACTAGCATCCTTTCTCCCAAAGGTGCTTTTGTTTTTCCCAAGAGGCAATTGAACTTTCTTTGTTTTTCTTCAAAGAGGCTTCACTTCTCATCCAAGAAGCTTCTTCAGCTTTGGAGCTTAAAAAAAGCTCAAGAGCTAAAGAACCTTCCTGGTTGAGAAGCGAAACCTCTTCAAAGAAAAACAAAGAAAATTCAATTGCCTCTTGATAAAAAGGACACTTGGGACAACCATGACCTGGATGACTGAGTATCCCCATAGACATTTATAGAACAATTAATAAGTGGAACAACTTGCTGCAGAAGTTGTGAATGCTCCAACACTGGACTTTTTTAAAGAAAATGTTGGGTAACCATTTGTCTGAAATGGTGTAGGGTTTCCTGCTTGGGCAGGGGGTTGGACTAGAAGACCTCCAAGGTCCCTTCCAACTGTTGTTATGAAATTATGAAATTTAGCTGAAAGGAATGGGTGCTCCTTTTGTAAATACGCAGAGGCAGATTGTGTGTTACTTAGTTGTAAAAAAAACCTGTGTACTCCCAGAAAAGTGGCAGGGGTGGGATTCAGCCGGTTCAGACCGGTTCGGGCATACCACTAACTCTGACGATCAGCGGGGAGTGAACCGGTTTGCTCTGACCATCAGGGGAGCTCGCCTGCCCACCCCTGTGCGCTCAACTTACCTTTATCCTCTCAGCTGATTCGCGTGGAGAAGCGGATTGTCACGCCTCAGCTGTGTTAGTCCCCAGAAGTAATGCAGATTTTTAGTTTTGTCTAAACTGCACACACACATGCATCAGGTGCGGGCACGTGTAAAGTACGTGCACGCAACACGCAATCACCGAACCGGTTGTTAAACTGGCAGGATCCCACCACTGAAAAGTGGGGTTCTCTACAGAGGGCCTTATTTCTTTCCCTTCCCTGTACTTGTATAGCATTTCTTCCAAACTTGTGTGTGTTGCATTCAGATCAGACAATGACATCTGGAGAAGTGTGGGGGGGAATCCTACTTTGGTGATGGCACACAGACACCTGGGAAAAAGGGCTGCATGAAAATTTGCAAAATGTCTCAGTTAGCAGAAAGAAGTTAGGAAGTCACAAAATATCTGGGCTTCTGAGTCGCAGCATAGACCTCTTGGCTGACTTTTATGGAGCTCTGGATTATTGCAGCCCTAGTATCGTGTGACATATTAGAATAGAATACTTTATTGATTAGACACCCAAGGGATTTGTCTCCAGTGCAAAATATATGCAAAGCAACAGAGTAATAGCATAATCATAATAATGATACCAATAAGAGGGGGGTAGTAGAGAAGATGAGAAGGATTGTCGTCGTATTATTATCCTTCTCATTTTCATACATGCAATATTTGATCAGGCTGTTGCTGTCAGGTCACTCTCCATAGGTCTGGGATAAAAAGCAAAACATACAGTTGCTTTCGCCCAGATCAGTGTGGGGAAAAGATTGCAAGGGGAAAATCAGAAGCAAACATGATTGGCAGGCAGAGTTTTGGAAGACAGTTTTTTTTTTTTTTTTTTTTATTAAAATAGTTTTACAACAATTAAATTTTTCCCCCCTCCCCCCCTCCCTCCTAAACCCCCCTCCCCCCCCCGGACTTCCCGGAGCAAACACAAGGTATAGTTCCTTAAACAAAACAGTCATACATTAAATTTTTAAAATCTAACACAATTATAATCTTTCTCTCACATAACCTGACTTCTTCCATTAAAATCAAAATAACATCCTTCATTCAAAAGCAATCCGAAATTTCTTAATCTGATATCTATTTTGAATATAATCAATCCAGTTCTTCCATTCATTTAAATATTTTTCTTGAGTACTGTCTTTCAAGAAGGGTGAGATTTTAGCCATCTCAGCCAAATTGGAAAATTTCAATATCCATTCTTCTATTGTGGGTAATTCTTTTTTCTTCCAATATTGTCCAATCAACAGTCGTTGCTGTTATTAAGTTCAAAATCAACTTAGTCTCAATCACTGTACAGTCCGTTGTTATTCCCAAAAGGAAAAATTATGTAGGAACTTTATCTTCTTCTTCAAAACATTCTGCATAATCCACCAGATTCTTATCCAGAAAGACTTAATTTTCTTACAAGTCCACCATACATGAAAATATGTAGCATCATCACAATTACATCTCCAACATTTCGCTTGCATATCTGGATACATACATGATAATTTCTTAGGATCTAAATGCCATCTATAAAACATCTTATAAAAATTTCCCTTAAATTTTGCGCTTGCGTAAATTTAACATTTCTAACCCAAATTTTTCCAATGTTTCCAACATTGTTGGTTCTTGAATATTCTGTGCCCATTTTATCATACAATCCTTTATTAAATCTCTTTCAGAATCTATTTCTATCAACACAGTATACAATCTCTTTATATGCCCCTGAGTTTGATTTCTAATTTGTTTAACCAAATTTTCTTCATTTTGAATGATACCAATTTTCTGATCTTCTTTCCATCTAGCCTTTAACTGTCCATATTGAAACCAAGTATAATTCCTCCCTTCTTCTTTTAATGTATCCAAAGATTTTAGTTGTAAATTTCCTCTCATTGTATAAAAGATCTTTATAAGTAATCATTTCTTGTTCCTGTTCTATATTTATATTCTCTACTGCGTGCCTAGGACATGCCCATATAGGAATTTTGTAATTTAACTTATAATAATATTTTTTCCAGACACGCAGAAGAGAAATTCTCAACACATGATTCTTAAAAGCTTTATCTACTTTCTTATCATACAATAAATATGCATGCCAACCATATAATAAATCATAACCTTCTATATTCAAAATCCTTTCCTCCGTCAAATTAAACCAATCACTTAATACCGAAAGAACAACTGCTTCATAATACAATTTTAAATTAGGCATTTTAATCCTCCTCTTTCCGTGTATCTTGCATTATTTTCATTTTGACTCTCGCTTTTTCCTTCCCATATAAATTTATTAATTCCAATCTGCCATTCATCCAAATTTTTATCTTTCTTAATTATTGGTATCATCTGAAACAAGAACAAGAATTTAGGCAAAACATTCATTTTATAGCTGCTATTCTCCTAACAAAGATAATTGTAATTTTTCCAAGTATTCATTTCCTTCTGAATTTTTTCCATAACACATCATAATTATTCTTATACAATTTTCCATTTGATGATGTAAGAAAGACTCCTAAATATTTAACCTTTTTACAATTTCAAAATCCTGTTATTTCCTCTAGTTTTTCTTTCTGGTTCTTAATCATATTTTTGGTTAACACTTTTGTTTTATTTTGATTCACTTTAAACCCTGAGACCTTTCCATATTGATTAATTACTTCCAACAAATATACACTCGAATTTATAGGCTGAGTCAACATAACAACCAAATCATCTGCAAATGCTCTGACTTTATATTCATATCTTCTAATTCTAATACCCTCTATCTCCCTTAACTCTCTTATCTTATCCAATAAAGGTTCCAAAGATAAAATAAACAATAAAGGTGATAAAGGACACCCTGCCTTGTTCCTTTCGCAATTTTAAAACTATCTGTCAAACTACCATTAATTATTATCTGAGCTGTTTGCTCTCCATAAATTGCCCTAAGTATTCGTATAAAACCATTTCCAAATTGCATTTTGTCTGTTAATTTAAATAAAATTCCCAATGCAAACGATCAAAAGCTTTCTCTGCATCCAAAATATAAACGCTGCGGAATCTGATTTTTCTTTTCCAAGTATTCCAATATATTCACTATCTGCCTAACGTTATTCCTCATTTGTCTCCCTTTTATAAAACCAGACTGGTCAGTGTGGATCCTTTGTTGTACAATTTTCCATTAACCTATTTGCCATTATTTTTGCAAAATCTTATAATCATTATTCAAGAGAGAAATTGGTCTATAATTCCCAGGCTTAGTACAATCCTGATCCTCTTTTGGTATCAATGAAATAAAAGTAGTCCTCCATGATGGTGGTACTCCTCCTCCCTCAATATCTGATTGAATAACTCCATAAGTGGACCAACTATCTCATCCTGTAACTTTTATAATATATTGCTGTAAGTCCATCTGTGCCCGGGATTTCTATTTTTAATTGCTTTATTACCCAAATAATTTCCTCAGAAGTTATAGGCCGATTCAACTCTTCCCTTTGTTCATTAGTTAAACCTTTAACCTTATATTCTTTCAAATATTTATCAATATCCATATTCAATATTGTATCTCTGGCATATAAATTTGTATAATATTCCAAGAAAGCTTTTTTAATTTTATCCTGTTGAAATCGCACTTTACCCTTGTATTCAATTCCTTCAATAGTACGTGCTTTCTGTCTTTTCCTTAACATATAACCCAACCACCTCCTGATTTATTGGCATTACAAAAAGTATTATGTTTAGCATATTGTATATTGGTTGCCACCTGATCTGCCATTAACATATTAAATTGACTCTGTAATATCTTTATCGCCTCAATAGTTTTTAAATCATGTGGATTATGTACCAATAATTGTTGTTTCCTCTGAATTTCCTCTTCTAAATCCCTACGCTGTTTTTGTAGTTTTCTCCTCTGTCTACTATTAATATATATCAAGTTTCCTCTCATAAAGGCCTTGCTCGTCCCACACCATTTCTATCAAGTTCCTTTCCCAAATTATAATCAAAAAATTCTTTCATTTGTTTTTTACATTGATTTACATTATCCTCATATCTAAACAAATTTTCATTTATTCTCCATGATCTTCTTCCACCTTCATATTGCAACTCCATCCATACCGGACTATGATCAGTTAAACACCTTGGAAATATCTTTGTTTTCCTAACCCTAGAAAGCAAGTCATTGGTAATTAATATAAAATCAATACGTGAAAAAGATTGATGCCTATCCGAAAAATAAGTATAATCTCTATCATCAAAAATTCTGCCTTCTCCATATATCTTTCAACTCAAAATCTTCCATCAAATCAAAAAGATTTAGGCAATTTTGCATGCATAGGAATTTTCTTAGAAAGAGTTCTTTTATCTTTTCTAATGTCCATTACACCATTCCAATCCCTAATATAATAAATGTTTTATAGTCCCAAAAGTCAATTTTTCATGTAACAATTTATAAAATTTTTCTTGTTGTTGATTAGGTGCATATATGCCAATCACAAGTGTCTTTTCCTTCTAAAATCAATTCAATAGCAATATATCTTCCTTGAATGTCCGTTTCAATTAATTTACTTGATATATTTTTCTTCAAATATATAACTATACCATTTTTCTTATTCGGAGCAGAAGAAACAAAATGTTTACCTAATTTCGAATTAATCAAATATTTCTGATCTGATAATTTTATATGTGTCTCTTGCAAACATATCACATCATTTTTAAATTGTTTCAAATAATGGAATATTTTTCTTCTTTTCTGTGCTGAATTTAAACCATTAACATTCCATGTCAAAAATTTATTTGCCATCTCTGGCCTCTTGAAGCTTCTGAGCAATTAGCTGAAGACCCTCACTCTTCGGCTTGGCTCCTCCCACAGCTTCAGTAGTAGAATCCCGTTCTTGTCTTTGAAGTCGTTCCTCCATCTCCTTACGCCTAATAGCTCCCCTTGTCACTCTTTGTTCCTGAGATTGTTCTTGAGGGACTGATATCACAGGTGCAGTTTCAGCTTCCCCACTCTGTTTCTCTTGAAGACTTTTATCCACTGTTTCTACATCCACTTTCAATACATTAAAAAGAAAATCTTTGCTTTCAGTTCAGTATCAATTCGATATCTCCTGCCTTGAAAAATACTGTTAAACCAATTGGAACCTCCCATCTATATTGAATCTGATGCTTCTAAGCTCTTGTGTAAAAACCTAAAATCCTTCTATCCTTTAACATTTTAGCAGGGATCTCTTTCAAAACCAACACCTCCTGTTCCGCTATTTGCAATTTCTTTTGGTATGTAGCTTGCAAAATCTGATTTCTTATTGTAGAAGTTAAAAAATAAATTACAATATCTCTTGGAAGCTTTTTCTGCCTCGCTACCCAAGAATTAACCCTGTATGCCTTATCAATTTGAAAATCAACTTCTCGAGGGTCCATGCCTAACATTTCAGCTACGGCTTCTGATATAACTTTTTTGAGGTCTTCTTCCTTTCGGTCTTGAAGACCCCTAATTCTCAAAGCCTTCTCCAATGCTCTATATTGCAATACCACCACATGATCCTCATTTTTATCCACTTTATTTTGAAGCTCTCCAACTTTATTATCCAAATACTGATTTGCTTGACTAATTACTTCCACTTTATCCTCCATTACTTCCAAATTTTTTGCCAAACCTTGAAAAACCATCAATAAATCTTCTAATTTTTTATTAGTCTCTTTAATTTCTTCCCTAAGTTGATCCTTCACACCATGAATATTATTCATAATTTCTTTAAATCGCTCTTCAGAAACTCTGTTCTGTTCCTTTAATATATCTTCTAAATTAGTTTCAGACCCCCTTCTCGTCATGGGAGCTTTTGGTGGCTTAAAAGCCATTTTAATTTAAGTAAAGTCTCTAATTAAAATTAGTAAATCTCAAAGTCTCAAAAAGTCTCCAATTAAAGTTGTAAAATAAAAACTTTCACCTTGCCTCCTCTGGAAAGCTTCTATTCAGCTAAAATCCACAAAGACAAACTTCGCTTTCTCTCACAAGCAGCCTCCAATCCACTTCCTTTCAGACGCCATTTCTTCCTTCACTAAGTTCAAGTAAGAAAAAGTTTTCCCTTTAAAAGGAGTAGAAGTCAGCTCTCTTCTTGCTTCCCCAGTAATCGATCGCTTGTATTTGTCCCCGTCTGCTTGAAGTTATTCAAAACGGAATCAATTGAGCAGAGGTGGGCGTTTTCCTCTTGTCCTGCTTAATTAACAGGATCGAGCCGAGTCTGGAGGGGGCTGGGTTATGCAGGCAGCCGTCCGAGACTCTGCATAAGAAAGCAGAGCCCCTGGGGCAATCTTCTGCTATCCAGCCACTCTGGCTAATTCTCTTTCACCCAGAGAAAAGCTTTGAAGCTGGCTAACAGTCGTTCTCCCGCTGTTTCACCAGCTTTTACAGAATCTCAGTTCGGGACGCCATTCCAGGCGTCCTTCTCGGGGAAAACGAAACCACCGGAAGTCTTGGAAGACAGTTTTGAGATGGGTTCTAGTTCACGTCACAAATTCCTAAGCTGTGTATATCCTCCCACCTTCTTGGATTTGTGATACTCATAAGCCACTATTTGGCTTTTTGGATCTCAAAAGCTTTGATTCAGGGCACCAGTGGAATATAAATCATTAACTGTGGTAATGAACTGCCATTATATAGAGCAGTCTTGTTACTCCTATCTAGTATTGCCATTCAATTCATTTTTACAGTGTTACTATCATGAATCTGACTCCCATGAGGGTGCAAAAACCTGGAATGGTATAGTGGCCTGCATAAA
Source organism: Ahaetulla prasina (assembly GCF_028640845.1). Classification (NCBI taxonomy): domain Eukaryota; kingdom Metazoa; phylum Chordata; class Lepidosauria; order Squamata; family Colubridae; genus Ahaetulla; species Ahaetulla prasina. The sequence goes on from NC_080539.1 coordinate 17,250,742, forward strand.
CAGTTCACTACTGCTGGTAAGGACTGTACATCCTAGTAGATATTATCAGGATACCTTGTCACTCAAAGAGTCAGATAATTATGTTTCCCAGCAGCTCTGGAAATTCTAAATGCTGTTGTATTAAATTTTAGTCTCCAAATAAAGAGACACTTGGAAGAAGAAGGCAGCTTGATTTGGAAAAGAACATTGAAGGACAGAATCTCTTTCCCATCAAAGTCAAAGTCATATTTAAGAACAAGTAACAATGACTTTTGGCATCACTCCTAACCAGTGTCACAAGTTTCAAATGGTTGCTGAATGAGTGGTCATTCAACCAAAATCACCTGCATATGATTATACACCTGCCCCTTTGAACACACGTGCAAAATAGGCAGGATTTAGGTCACTTTATAAGAAACCCAGTCTTGGTTTTTGATAACCCAGCACTGTAGATATTGTTGAAAGTCAGACAGACATCTTTCAACCATAGTGGTATCCTGCAGTGGATCTTCCAAACTGTAGCCCTAAATTGGATTAAAGGGCGCAGTTTTTTTCTCTCTAAGCATTTGGCATTTAAGTAGCATCCTGCAGTCTGCATTCCAAAAAAAGCAGATGAGGCTGGGACAAATTGCAAATCTGATTTCTGTGCAACTAAATTGAACATAAATCAAATTAATTAAATGCAATTTATTTGATTACTCGGCATGCATTTGCTAATTTTCACCTGTCAGATTTAAGAACCACAATTTTAGGTGGCAACCCTTGGATCAGGTTGTGGAAGACCAAGACCTAAGCAACCAAGACCTCTTCTGGTTGTCTAATTCTAAGTGACACCCAGAAAGGATGTCCCAAAATAAGTTCTTGCCATTTTACTTAGCAGTATTTAAATTCCCCTTTCCAATCCTTGCCCTCTTCCTCCCCCAGAATAAATCTAGCAATAAACGGAGTGAAAAATCAGAACCCACAACTGAATCAATTCTGGACTGGGGAACAATTAACACTGAATCATTTGTGAATGTGGCTTTTAGAGTCACAAACTGAGAACTAGGTTTGCACAAGAAGCTAGGTTAGCCTAAATGTAGCTCAGTATGTGATATGAACCAGGTTACCATGTTGAGATGCACTATAGTTTATTCATTTGGGCAGAACTTGTTATGTCAGGCTTGTCTCAAAGGTGTTTTTTTCTTCTTCTTCAAAAGGCAACTGGATTGTTTTGTTTTGTTTTGTTTTGTTTTGTTTTTTTGTTTTGTTTTGTTTTGTTTTAAGAAGAAGACATTCCACTTCCTATCCAAGAAGCTTCATCAGTTGTGACTGGATGGACTTATCCTTCCATCCCTGCACCATTTAGTCATAGCTAATGAAGCTTCTTAGATGAGAAGAGAAACTACTACTTCTCCTCCTCCTCCTCCTCCTCCTCCTCCTCCTCCTCCTCCTCCTCCTCCTCCTCCTCCTCCTCCTCCTCCTCCTCCTCCTCCTCCTTCGCAATAGCAGTTAGACTTATATACCACTTCGCAGTGCTTTACAGCTCTCTCTAAGCAGTTTACAGAGTCAGCCTATTGCCCTCAATGATCTGATTCCTCATTTGAGATTCAATCTGCCAAACTCCTGGCAGCCTGTGATCAGCAGAAGTAGCCTACACCACCACAGTTCCTCCTCCTCCTCCTCCTCCTCCTCCTCCTCCTCCTCCTCCTCCTCCTCCTCCTCCTCCTCCTCCTCCTCCTCCTCCTCCTCCTTCTCCTTCTCCTTTTTCTTCTCCTTCTTCTTCTTCTTCTTCTTCTATTTATTTGTCGAGTACGTATTAGATAATATATATATAAGTATAAGGATGAATTGAATACATAAAATGAATACAATTAAAGGGAACATTAGGACAGGGACAATAGGCACACTGGTGTTCTTATGCACGCCCCTTACACACCTCTTAGGAATAGGGTGAGGTCAACAGTTGCCAGTCTAAGGTTAAAATTTGGGGGGGGGGGGTTGGGATGAAACACAGAGTCAGATAGTGCATTCCAAGCATTGACCACTCTGTTGCTGAAGTCATATTTTCTGCAATCGAGTTTGGTGCGGTTTGCCTTAAATTTGTATCTATTGTGTGCTCGTGTATTGCTGTGGTTGAAGCTGAAGTAGTCATTGACAGGTAGGACATTGTAGCAGATGATTTTATGAGCTATGCTTGGGTCATACCGAAGGCAGGGTAGTTCTAAATTTTCTAAGCCCAAAATTTCAAGTGTGGTGGCATAAGGTATTTTGTTGCGAGCAGAGGAATGGAGGACTCTTCTTGTGAAATATTTCTAGACACGTTCAATTGTATTAATGTCCGAAATGCAGTGCGGGTTCCAGACAGATGAGCCTTCTTCTTCTTCTTCTTCTTCTTCTTCTTCTTCTTCTTCTTCTTCTTCTTCTTCTTCTTCTTCTTCTTCTTCCTCCTCCTCCTCCTCCTCCTCCTCCCCCCCCTCCTCCTCCTCTTCCTCCTCCTCCTCCCCCTCCTCCAAAAACAGAATAAAAAAACCAATCCAGTTGCCTTTTGAAGGAAAAAAAAAACACCTTTGAGACAATGATGACCTGAAATGACCGAGAAACTCCAAAGAGATGCCAGGCTTGTGTTAACTTGGAGTCATTATATGAACTTCACCCAATGAGCACCAAATGATGGCACATAGCAGTGTGGATGACATGGAAAGGCAAGCCATATTCATGTTAGATGTGCATTGTTAGCTTTGCTAACGGTCATTCCCAGCTGTACAACTCCCTGGATTTGATATCAAATCCCCAATAGTTTTGGAGCACAAGGATCTCTGGGGTCTTGGAAATTTAACTAATATGGAAAAATGTCAAGCATGACTAATGGCCCCTTCTTCACTGCATTTGATTCTCCCTTCCAAAACCTTTCCACAATTACATTGCTCCAAACCAGGAAATCTGCATTCAGAAAGAAGTTGCAGAGACAGAGGGAAACATGTGATCTATCAAAGACTTGGAGGGCTTTCATTATTTTTGTAAGACCTCCAAAGTCACTGAGAGTGAGTTGACGGCCCTATAAATTCTCTTAAATAAATAAATAACAATATTTGAGCACGCTGCTTGTAGCTATCACCATGAAGTCTTATGACAGAAAAAAACAGAATCACAATAGCGAATAGGAGATGTACAGAAAAAGCAAATGAATTATCATCATTAGAACTCTGTGGGAATTTGACAGGTGTGCATGGAAATAGCCCATCATTTATTTTTATTTATTTTTCCCTGTCGAATATACCAGAAAATGAGTAATGCTGCTTGGAGAAGGGTTGTTCTGTCCCCCTCCTCAGTCCAGGAGACACGAGCGATGACTTAATTAGCCGGCAACTATCAGCTCTGGCAGCAAACTAGCGAGCATCTGCCAAATGTCTCTGTTATCTCTCTTGATGCCGGTGAGTCAGCCAGGAAACCAGGAACAAACGGGACTTCAGCTCTAGTTCTCTCCCTCTAAGCAGTTGATTTGCTCGCCATGAAGTGGTATAGCAGCCCTTGCTGCTTTTTTATCCTGTGGGGTGTGGCTCCACGACTCAGCACTTCCTAGGCCTGCCCCACCCCTGCTTCTGTTGTTCCCGCCTTTCCTGCCTACGAAACCTAGGGTCCAGCCAGGCCTGATTGCCATCAGCTGGGTCTGGAGGCATGGCCTGGGGGGGGGGGAAGAGTCGGGACGGAGGCCTCGTTATCTCCTCCACCTGGTCTGCCTCTGGCTCCTGGAGCTGAGCCAGGGAAGCCGGTGCTCCAGAGGTAAGTTCTGATGGCCCTTCCCCCTCACTTTCCGAGTCACTTTCTGGCAGGGGGCCCAGCTCGGGGGGTACAGACACAACAGGGGGGCATGGAAAAGTGTACAGGTAGGCTTTGACTTACAAGCACAACTGGAACCAAATTTTCATTGCTAAGCAAGGTGGATGTTAAGAGACTTCCACCTGATTTTATGATTTTATTTGCCACAATTGTTAAACAAATCACTGCAGTTGTTAAGTGAATCACACAGCTGTTAAGCAAATCCGGCTTCCCCCTTTGACTTTGCTTACAATTGGGAATTTGCAAATGGTGATCATCGAAGTGCTGCAACCATTGAAAACACATGCTGGTTGCCAAGTATCCAAATTGTGTTCCTATGATCATGTTGTGGCCTGTCGGCCACCAGCCGCTCAGCAGCCGAATCAGATGAGGAGGAGCAGGAGTCAGGGCCAGGATCAAGGCAACCTGAGAACTCTGAGGGGGAAGTGGGAATGAAGCTATCAGAGAGAGAGACAGAGGCGGAGCCTGGGCCATCCATCAGCCCTCAGATGGAAAATCAGCCCCCAGGTCTGGAGGTGGCTGATGAAGAAGAGGAGGAACAGCTGGGTCCAGTGCCTGACGCGTGGATGTGCAGAAGGCAGAGGAGAGGAGAGCAGTGGAAATCTATGGGCTGATCCTTGGGACGGAAGAGCCACCACTGCTAATGAAGCCCCACCCTAGCTCTGGGGATAAAAGGCAGGGGGCGGAGATGAATAGGTGTGGCAGACAACTATTCATCTCCCTGCCGGATGGACTTGTTAGCCTGCAGTGAGTGAGAGACTTTTTTGCCAGGGCTGCTGGCGCTCCTAATAAAGGAATCGTTGATTTAATTAAAGAGGGTTTGTCGTGGAGTGAAGGTGACACCGCATTTCTTTGCCTCACTTCCATCCAACCTCCCATTTAAACAAATGAACAAACAAACAGATCAATCAGTGAATAAATAACTACCGTGTAGGGTGATCATCCACAAGATTAGCATCCCCAGGAAAACAAAGTAATAAAATAACTTCTCGTAGCACATCATTTTTCCATTCTCTAGGATTTTAGAGTGCTATTTTGCCAGATATAGAAACTTGGGCAGGCCCAGGGTATCCTTCGTGCCTTAGTGCACTGAAAGAGCATTGTAGTGTTTTTATACGATGGAAATTGTAGATTATATATTCTGAAGAATGTCATGATCAGCAGCATCTGGTCAGTTTGTTACGCTTTTAACCTTATAGTAATTCTATGATTGTTAGTGACTGACACGTTTCATTTTTCAGGCAGCAGAGACCAGATTACAATGAGAAATTTCAACAATTCCTATAAGTTGATGAGACATAGCAGGAAAAAAAAAAGAAAATTGAGCTGGGCTTGACTCTTGGTAATTACATTCAGACAAGAGAAGTGTCAATTTTTTCTTTTTCTTTTTTTACTTCCAACTTTAGCAATTCTGGGATTCCCAGGCCATCTAAACATAACCAAAGTCAACCCTACCAAAAGAATATTTGTAGCTTAGAGTTGAAATGAGGAATCCTCGGTGCTCTCTGAGCTTGATTGTTTTCCTGAAGATGTTTCATTACCAAACTAGGTTACATCATCAGGAGCACTGCTGGCATTACCTAGTTTGCTAATGAAACATCTGCAGAAAAAAACCCAACCAACACCCTGCTTCAGAGACTATCAAGGATCCCCTCTTAAAGTCAACCTTATTTAGTTTGAGTTTCCTGCAACTCCATGGGCATCATTTCTTCGTGTTCTGCTGGAAAGCCTCAGGCCTGTTTTCATATGTTCATGTTCTGTTGAATGTATGGGGAGGAGAAATGGGAAACTGCCTTCCCTGTCAGGCAGGAAGTTTTATCTCTGAATTAGTTTGTTGGAAGGTTCTACCAGGGGAACTCAGCTATTGTATACTCTTGACCAAAGATTGGTACATTCGTTCTGTTTGGGATGTTCATCTTCCACTGAACATACCATACTTTTCGGAGTATAAGACACACTTTTTTCACTCCTAAAAGAGGGTGGAAAGGTTGGTGTGTCTTATACACTGAATACAGCCATTTTTGGCCTCCCGAAACCCCGCCCCGCGTGTCCCATTTTTGCTACAAACAGGCCTGTTTTTCACAAAAATGGGACGTGCAGAGGGTTTGGGAGGCCTGCAGAGTGCACCTGGGGGCTGGGGAGGGCAAAAACATGAGGGGGGGGTTGGGAGGCAACGGACCCATTTTCGGCCTCCCAAACCCCCTACGCGTCGCATTTTTGCCTTCCCCAGCCCCCAGGAGCACTCTGCAGGCCTCCCAAACCCTCTACACATCCTGTTTTTGCAAAAAAACAGGCCTGAAGAGTGCTCCTGGGAGCCAGGGAGGGCAAAAACCGGAGATGCGGAGGCCAAAAATTATTTTTTTCTTGTTTTCCTCTTCGAAATCTTGGTGCGCCTTATACTCTGGTGCATCTTATAGTCTGAAAAATACAGTACATCTTTGAGATGGACATAGTTGGAGCGGTGAGGAAGGGGACAATTGCCTAGCCCAGGGGTCAGCAACCTGCGGCTCCGAAGCCGCATGTGGCTCTTTCATCCCTTTGCTGCGGCTCCCTGTTGCTAGTCAGCTCCACAATTTGATAGGGCTTTTGGTTAGGACCCGCAGAAGAAAAAGGATGCCGGGCTAGGAGGAGACTCTATGGTGAGGGAACCAGACTTCCAGCCACTAGAGGAAAAAGGAAGCCACACTAGGAGGAGACTATGATGGGGGAAACAGGACTTCCGGTTGTCTCTAGAATTGAAGTGAGGCTTCCGATTAGGCTCTTTGAGTGTTTAAGGTTGCCGACCCCTGGCCTAGCCAGACAGATCAGCTGAATTAAACTTGGTGATCAATGGACTGACAGATGTGGCAGCCAGATTCCCTTTATCCCAGATCGATGTACCAACCTTCGGTCAAAGGTATGTGATAGCTGCAGTCTCCTGCTTGAACCTCCAAACAAGCTCAAGATCCTATCTCTAAATGAAATCTGCACATCACCCACACACAACCCCTTGTGGGTTCTTCAGCTTGAGGATAAAAGTTTTTGGAGATTGAATTCATTGACAGGATGCGCTATCCTAGCCCTCTTCCCCTCCAAGAAAAGGCAACGAAAAAAGGGCTTTTATCATTTAAATTCTTTGATTTTGGAAGACGTTTCATTTCTTTCCATCTTGGCATTCAGTCAAATTAAAAAAAAAAAAAGTTGCTTCACAGATAGACTTTGGGACAAACCCCAGTGCAAAGAAATCAATTCATAAAGGTATAAATTTTAAAATTGCTACTGTCCCCTTGCATGCTCCTTTTTTAATGAGAAAAAAAAATATTTTAATATATAAGACACATTCTATATTATTGCACTGTACAGAATATATAAAGGGAAGATACTGCCATATATCCTATTTAACCAAACAGCACTGTAAAGATCTTATCTGTATAAAACGAAGAGAAACACAAAAGTCTAATTTTAACCACTGTTTATGCAATAGTAATAAAGTTGCTTTCTTCTTTTGAGTTGGTGTCATGCTTTTTGCTCTCAGCAGCAGTTTCCACTAAAGGCTGGATTTACACATGGAATAAGAGTTGGTCCCTAATAGCCTTTTGAAAGTTTTGGGATCTGAATTTTGCCAAGGAAAGGAGGAAAATCCAGCAATGTTTCAAGGGCAGGCAGTCCCCTTAGCAATGACAATTATGCTACAATAAAAAAGAGAGAACATAAAATATGGAAGTTTATATCTGTAATCTCCATCAATCGATCTGTCTATCTGTATCATCTATCCATCCATATCTATCTATCTATCTATCTATCTATCTATCTATCTATCTATCTATCTATCTATCTATCTATCTATCATCTATCTATGCAAGTATTTATGTATCTATCAATTCTATCATCTATCATTTACTGTTTCTATTTCTGTAGATCTAGCATCTATTCTATGCATATATGTATCAATCACCCATGTACAGTATCTATCATCTATCTGTCATCTATAGCTGTATGTGTCATCCATCAGTTATATATCATCTATATCGCTATATCAACTATGTATTATGTACCTATTATCTATCAGTTACCTAATATCTATATTATTTATGTATCTATCTTCATCTATCTATGTGTGTTTGTCTGTCTGTCTGTCTGTCTGTCTGTCTGTCTGTCTGTCTGTCTGTCTATCTATCTATCTATCTATCTATCTATCTATCTATCTATCTATCTATCTATCTATCTATCTATCTACCTACCTACCTACCTACCTACAATAGAACCGAGAGACATTTATGTTTTTATGTCAATCAATCATCTAGCTAACTAACTATTTGCCTATCTAGCTGTCTATCTACCATCTATTTATATCTATCTGCCTATTCATCTATCTGTCAATCTATTGATCTGTCTGTCTGTCCATCCGTCTGTCCATCTATCTATCTATCTATCTATCTATCTATCTATCTATCTATCTATCTATCTATCTATCTATCTATCTATCTATCTATCTATCTATCCTCTATTTATAGATCAAATCTATTTGTAAGCTTCCTGCCAATCAAATCCATCAAGCAGACCGATGTGATTGCCAGTTCTTGTAAATCAAACCGTATTCAGCTGAGGTGCAGCCCTCTAGATATTTTTAAATATGTATTTTTTAAATAGGATTGTCAGGCACCCTGACAATCTGCAAAAATAAAAACATAAATGTCTCTCGGTTCTATTGCAGTCAGGCCCAGTTTGGAAAGAAATCCACAAGGGATTTAAAACTACATCGTAAATGAGAACGATGGCATTGCTCACTCCTTGTACCTTCTGTCTTCCTGTTGGAACTGAGCACTTAATGTGACTTACTTCATCGAAGGAACAAAACCAAAATGCAAAAGGTACAAACAAGCAATTAAAATGCAAATTATAAGAACATTTATACTTAAAGGCTCAGCTAAAAAGATGTATCTTAATTGATTTCTAAAGACAGAGAAAGCAGGCGCTACCAAATACGCACCAGCTAAACAAGAGAAGCACTTCCCATGGGCCCTGTAAGCAGTTCTGCATCATCATCAGCACTTCAGAGAGCTTCTCCTGCTATTTAAGAATTTGGTCTTAACCTTCGAATCCTTAAATAGGATCCTTAAATAAATCCTTAAATAAATACACACCGACTGGGACTGGTCAGGAGGAACAGATGGCAAAATGTGTATCATCCTTGCAACCCAATTCTGTCCCATACATGTGTGTTTGTGTGTTTGTGTGTGTGTAAGAATTAGTTCATCAGCAATAGCAATAACATTTAGCAATAGCACTTAAACTTACATACAGCGCTTTACAGCCCTCTCTAAGCAGTTTACAGAGTCAGCCTATTGCCCCCAATAATCTGGGTCCTCGTTTTACCCACCTTGGAAGAATGGAAGGCTGAGTCAGCCTTGAGCCTGATGAGATTTGAACTGCCAAATTGCAGGCAGTCGGCAGTCAGCAGAAGTAGCCTGCAGTACTGCATTCTAACCACTGTGCCACTGTGACTCAGATAAGTTTTTTCCCCTCTTGGAATCTAAAGTTTTGCTGCTTCCTGGGAAAGACGATTAAAACATATGTTTGGGATCTTAGTGTAGGAAGAGAAGAAGAAGCAGAGCCAGGAGGTGAAGTCAAGAGAGGAATCAGCCTGGAGTCGTTAGGTTGCCACAAGCAATCCAAGTTCGTTCCCTTGCATTCCATTAACTCTTATTTAGTGCCAACTGAGTGCTGACCATTAGTTGACTCTATTCCTGTCAGTGGTGGTATTCAGCCAGTTCGGGCGAACCAGTAGTTAAATTGCTGGCTGGCCCCATCCCACCCCACCCCTTCCAGGAGTCCCCATGCGCCCCATTTTGGCTCCCAGGTAAGTGCAGGAAGGCCTACTAGGCACAAAACTGGGTGCAGTGGGGGAGCACAGCATTTCCCCCATGGCCCATTTTCACTCTCAGGAGGCTGCAGGGAGACCTACTAGGCCTAAAACAGGGCACGGGGGGGCACTTCCCCCCTGCGGCCCGTTTTTTCTCCCAGGGGGCTGCAAGAGGCCGAGTGCTGCCTGTCGCACCCCTTGGCCACGCCCACCATGGCCACGCCCACCCAGCTGGTCTTTAGAGCAGAGAACCGATTGTTAAATTATTTGAATCCCACCACTGATTCCTGTGCATAAGATATGAGCAATATATTGGCTCAACTGTAACTTAATGTGCGGCCCTGATTCTTTGGGCCTGAGATTGAGTTTCATTTCTCTACTTTGGCCAAAGGAGTTCAGTTCCCCTCCATGCATGAAAAGGAACTATTGCTCTGGTGTATTGCAGGAACATTGCTTGAATCTCCAGGTTCTAAATGTCATTTCTTTATCCCGCCAGAGGAATTCAGCTTCCCTTGATAGCCACGACTTTCAGTCAGCTCCCAGAGACAAGAGAGAATCATCTTGGAAGGTGACAATGGCTTGCAACCTTCCTACCGGCTTCCTCCGACTTTCTAGGGCAGGGCTGCCAAACTCCCAGCCCATTGGCTGAATGTGTCATGCTCTGGCCACGCCTACACCTGGTTTAACAAAGGGGGGGGGGAAGTCCCGATACGTCACGTGACGCTGCCATGACAATGTGAGTTTGACACACTTGTTCTAGGGAAACTATCAGAGAAGATTGCAAATGTTGATCACATGATCACCAGGCAGAAGTGTGAATAGGTGGCCAAGCACCCAACTATCATTCATGTGATTGTGAGGGCAGGGGAGAGGTAGGATTTTATTTTTTTTATGATGGCCATAATGGCTTCTTCTCCAGGCCATTGTAACCAAATGGTCATTTAACAACCGGTTAAGTTGTTCCGCACTAGAAGCAATTCATAGAAATGGGAGTTATCTCATTGGAGGCATGGAGAAATAAACAGCTGCAAGAGAAAGAGACAGCCTGGAGATTGTTTTTTAAAAAATAGAGTTACAAAGTTTATTTAAACCAGGAAAATACAATTTGAGCTTGCAAGGGCCCTCAGAACTTTGCTAACCATGCTTAGAGAACAACAAAAGTCATTGCCAAACCGTATTTAATATAGATTTAAACTTAAAGTGACCCTCTCCAATCTTGATTGTAGAAAATATGACTTCAGTAACAGAGTTGTTAATGCCTGGAATGCACTACCTGACTCCATTGTCTCTTCCCAAAATCCCCAAAGAGCACCAGCGTGCCTACCATTCCTGTCCTAATGTTCCCTTTGGTTGTATCCAATTCATATCGTTATTTCATGCTTATACTTATATATATTGTTGTGTTTGACAAATATATATATAAATAAAAAAAAAATATTTATCCAAGAAATGAATCGATGCTGTAATGCAAATTCTACCTCTAACATCAAGACATTGCAAACAAATATTTCAAGGATGGGAGCTTCCATTATGGTATCACACAATACCTATTTCCTCCTTCTGATGAAAACCCTGCTGCAGACACCTATGTAGTACAGGTAGTCCTCAACCTATGACCATCACGGGGTGGCTATTAAGTGAGTCACGCCTGATTTCATGGTCTTTTTTTTTTTGCCGTAGTTGTTAAGTGAATCACTGCAGTCATTAAATGAATCCCCTGCAGGGGTGAAATCCAGCAGGTTCTGACAGGTTCTGGAGAAGTGGTAGCAGAAATTTTCAGCAGTTCGGAGAACCGGCAAATACCACCTCTGGCTGGCCCCAGAGTGGGGTGGGAATGGAGATTTTGCAATATACTTCCCCCGGGAGTGGGGAAGGAATGGAGATTTTGCAGTATCCTTCCCCTGCCATGCCCACCAAGCCACGCCCAACAAGCCACACCACGCCCAACAAGCCACGCCCACAGAACCAGTAGTAAAAAAAATTGGATTTCGCCACTGATCCCCTGGTTGTCAAGAGAATCCAACTTTTCTCACTAAACTACTTATCAAAAACTGGCTGGGAAAGTCACAAATTGCGACCACCTGACCCTGGAACGCTGCTCCAACCATCGTAGTAAATACATGCTGTTTGTCAAGCAACCAAATCTTGACCACGTGACAATGGGGATGCTGCAATGGTTGTAAGAACGAGGACCGGTTGTTAGTAATTTTTTCTGTGCTGTTGCAACTTTGAACAGTCACTAAATGCATGGTTGTAAGTTCAGGAGTACTTGCCTGTTTTTTCTACAGCCACTTCCTTCCCCAGTTGCACTTCCAATTAATGGAGCTCTGATTTTATTTTACTTTCACCTCTGCTGTGCAATGATCTTCCCTATTTTTCTATCTTTTCTTTTAATGCCCTGATAACTTTTTGAATACAATAATTGATGCTCTCTTTGCCTTACCACTGAATTGATGAATTCCCTTTCTTCTAGCTGGCACAATTTTCTCCTGCTAATGAATGTTGTTCTTATGGTAAAGCTGCCCAACCATCCTCTTTAATTGGCAATCCAAGCTGGAGATTTGAAAGGGGAAAAAGAGCAATGGAATTTATGTTCAAGGAAAGAACATAGAATAACATGGTTGAATGGGACCATGGAGGTCTTTTTGTCTATCTAACCCTCTGCTCAAGCAGGAGACCCTATTCATTCTAGACAAGTAGCAAAAGCAACAGCACGTAGACTTATATACTGCTTTACAGTGCCTTACAGCCCTCTTTAAGCAGTTTACAGTCAGCCTATTGCCCCCAACAATCTGGGTCCCCATTTTACCCCCCTCGGAAGGATGGAAGGCTGAGTCAACCTTGAGCCGAGTGAGATTCGATCTGCCAAACTGCTGGCAGCTTATTATCTAATAAGAGGTGGAAGGTTGAATTAACTAAAAGGTTGTAAGGCAAAAATGGAATAAGTTGAAATACATTGTTAATAATTAAAATATATGAAGGAAATTTAATATTTAATAAAATGGAGAAAAAAACGGGTTTGCCTGGACACCATAGTGAGAAATACTGAATTGAAAATGAATACAGCAATAGAGAGAGAGATAAGAAGGAGTAGAGAGATGGAAAAGAGAGAGAAGGAGAGAGAGAGAAGAAAGGGAAGAGACGAGGAAAAAAGGGAGGGGAAATAAGAGTAGGAGAGATGGTTAGACAGGGAGGAAGAAAGGAGGAGGGGGAGAAACGGAGAGGAAGTAGAGAAGGAGTAGGAGAGGAGGGAAGAAGAAAGAAGGAATGATAAAAGAAGGGAGGGAGAGGAAAGAGAAAGAGAAGAAAGATTGCTGTAGAATAAAAAAGATGAAATGGAAGAAAGGCAACCCCAAATATGTTTGAACATACTAGGATAAAGACTGAATTATCTAAAAATAATTAAAGAGAATAAATATCAGTAAAAATGGAGAAATTAGAACTTGAGGGCGAATGAAGATGTGGTTTACATAAATAAGCATAGAAATATTAAGATATGATTCAAAATATGGAAAAATAATATTTTGGAGCTTAGAGTGGGTGTGTTTTTATACCTTCTGGATTCCTATGGGGGTCACGTAGGGGTCATAGCTGGCTCTATAGGCAAAAGGGGAAAATGCAAATCCTAGGTGTTTGTCTGAGCTAATTTTCTCAACCTTTTGTTGGTTGCTTATCCGAGTTTCTGTCTTGACCCAGTCTTTCTGAATGGATTTCCAAATCCGCATTTCTAAAAGATGGCCCCCTCAGTTTCTGCTTTGATGGGCTGTATGCTAAAATAAACCCAGGCCATGACACACACTTGAAAGTGTGTAATTGCGGAGTGCGTCTTGCAAGAACAAAGAATGTTTATCTACAGAAAATATGCATGTGTAAATCTTGTAACAATTCTGGGTAGTTAGAAAGCTGATAAAAGTAACAAGAGTTAGACAACTTGCAGGCCTCAGCTAAAAATTAGGAATACAGATGGCCTGCAGCTAATTAAATGTATATTAGATAACTCCTGGGGCATTCATTAGCCAAGGCTGAGGAATAGGGACAGCCAGAACAATAGAACAAATTGTAGAATTATTACTAAAATATTTAATAGATGATATTTCTTATTATCTCGCCTTGTCCCGCCTTCTCTTTTAGTGAAAACGTATAAAGCTTTCTTAATCCTTGGTTCTTGGTTCTTGGCATTTTGGCCAGGAGCCCTTTTCCTTGGAGTACTCCAATAAAAAGCAATCAGAAAACCTGCACTTCATGTCTGGCATCCATCATTGGCTTCAGCACCAGGCTGAGACCCGAATTGGGGACAACAGCCTGGGGCAGGAAAACTGGGGCCGGTTTCTGCCTCCATTAATATATTTTTTTTCATTTCTCCATTAGGAGAAATATAATATTCTGCCTTTTTTAATATTTCCCAAATATTTCATTCGTCTGGGGGTGGGGGAGGGCTTCCCACACCACCTTCAGTTATTTGTGCAAATAATAAAGGCAGGATACAAATAAATAAATAAATAAACTATACGGTTATTTATTTATTTTATTTATTTATTTATTTTGTCACAACAATATATGTAAGTATTATACAAGAGGATTATATAGTATATAAACATATATATGAGTAAATATTAGGAGTTATAAGCATATATATATATATAGGAAGAAGAAAAGAAAAACAATAGGACAGGAACGGTAGGCACATTTGTGCGCTTATGCACGCCCCTTATGGTCCTCTTAGGAATGGGGTGAGGTCAATAGTAGACAGTTTTTGGTTAAAGCTTTTAGGATTATGGGAAGACACCACAGAGTCAGGTAAAGTATTCCAAGCACTGATTATTCTGTTACAGAAGTCATATTTTCTGCAATCTAGATTAAAGCGGTTGACATTAAGTTTAAATCTATTGGTTGCTCTTGTATTATTGCAATTGAAGCTGAAGTAGTCTTTAACAGGAAGGACATTGCAATAGATGATTCTATGAGTTAAACTTAGGTCTTGTCGAAGGTGACAGAGTTCCAAGTTTTATATTGTTTATAGAAATATAACACATACACATAGAATAGAATAGAATAGAATAGAATAGAATAGAATAGAATAGAATAGAATAGAATAGAATAGAATAGAATTTTATTGGCCAAGTGTGATTGGACACACAAGGAATTTGTCTTGGTGCATATGCTCTCAGTGTACATAAAAGAAAAGATACGTTCATCAAGGTACAACATTTACAACACAATTGATGGTCAATATATCAATATAAACAAAGCTATCAAATCTTTAACCTAGCACTTCATTTTTATCTTTCTCAGACGAGAAGTCCAAAGTGGTCCCCATGTAGAAACAAAACAATTACACCCAAATAGCAAACTATGCTATGGTAAGATCGTCATCTGTTTTAAATACAGCAGGACAAGATAAACCACCAGAGGGCAGAGTAAGTCCATCAATAGTCCAACATGAGTTTCATTAGGAAAAAAATACATTCTTCCCACAAGTATTGAAACAGGCTGAGATACGGAAAAAATATATGACCGAATCATTTTTGTTTATGTCATCCAACATCCACTTATTATTTTAAAATTATATAAAATTTTATATTCTGCATTATCGGTGTTTATATTATTGTACCCACTGATGCACAGAATGGAGAAGGATGAAGGAATCATAAAAATCAATATTTCACTTATAAAGGATCTTGTGGCGTTCACAGACATGTTCCCCAGTATTGTTGGTGCTCATCTTTAGAATACAATAGAATAGAATAACAGGGTTGGAAGGGACCTTGGAGGTCTTCTAGTCCAACCCCCTGCTTAGGCAGGAAACCTTACACTACTTCAGACAAATGGTTATCCAACATGTTCTTAAAAATGTCCAGTGTTGGAGCATTCACAATTTCTGGAAGCAATTGTTCCACTGATTAATTGTTCTAACTGTCAGGAAATTTCTCCTTAGTTCTTCTCTCCTTGATTAGTTTCCACCATTGCTTCTTGTCCTTGTCCTTTTCTTGTTTCTTTTTTTATCCTATAAGCCAGTGGTCCCCAGCCTTTCTGGCACCAGGGACCAGTTTTGTGGAAGACAATTTTTCCACAGACTGGAGGAGGGAGAGGAGGAGCATGCAACTTAGATCTCTTTCATGTGCAATTTCGCTTGTCCACCGTTCACTTCCACTTTTGTGGCCCGGTTCCTAACAGTCCACGAACTGGTACCAGTCCGTGGACTGGGGATTGGGGACAATCAAGATCAAGTGAGGTACTAATACCACTCTATAAAGCCTTAGTAAGACCACACCTAGAATACTGAATCTAGTTTTGGTCACCACACTAAAAAAAAGCTGTTGAGACTCTAGAAAAAGTGTAGAGAAAAGCAACCAGCATGATGAGGGGACTGGAGGGTAAAACATACAATGAATGGTTGCAGGAACTGGGCATGGCTAGTCTAGTGAAGAAAAGGACCAGGGGAGACATGATAGCAGTGCTCCAATATTTGAGGGGCTGCCACAGAGAGGAAGGGGTCAAGCTATTTTCCAAAGCCCCTGAAGGCCAGACAAGGAATAATGGATGGAAATTGTTCAAGAAGAGATTCAACCTAGAAATAAGGAGAAATTTCCTTACAGTGAGAACAATCAACCAATGGAACAGAAGTTGCCTTCGGAAGTTCTGGGAGCTTTATCACTGGAGGCTTTCAAGAAGAGGTTGAACTGCCATTTGTCAGAAATGGTGTAGGGTTTCCTGCTTGGGTGTGGGGTTGGACTAGATGATGTACAAGGTCTCTTCCAACTCTATTAATCTGTTAACTATGTAAACACAGGTGCCTGCTATAAGCCACTAGGGTGAAGCTAGGAAATATTACTCTCAGTTTGATTTGACTTCATTCTTTATCTCATTGTCTCACAACTAACTGAATGACAGCAATTAGGTTCTACCATAAAAGTTCCTGGAATCACGTTTCATCTATTTATTACTGAAAAACTCCTGTTGGTCCGTTTGTAACCTTTGACTGGGCAAAACAGTGCCTCATAAGGCAACAATTTTTGAACCAAAATACCTCAGATGGACCAACTTAAAGAATGCATCCAAAATCAGGAACCCATGGAACTGAAATTTGGCAAATTTTCTAAAACATTTTATGACATAAGCATTATTATCCTAAAATGTTTTTTTTTTTGGCATAATACAAAATTTATTTATTTTTATTTTATTTATTTATTTCGTCACACAGTATATATAAGTATAAGCATGAAATAACTATACAATATATAAGCATATATATAAGCATAAGTATGTAATAACTATATTAATTGGATATAATGGAAGGAAACAATATATAAACAATATGAAGGAATATGAAGGAAACAAAATGTCATAGAACATTTCCTGTGGTCAGTTCCTGTGGTTTGATTGTATATCCTGTGGTCAATTTCTGTGGTTTGAACATATACAGTTCAATATGGCTACTTGACGACTAGCCTTGTGGTGCAACCAAAACAATCTGGAACTGAACACACTCAAAACCGTAGAAATGGTGGTAGACTTTAGGAAAAACCCTTCCATACTTCCACCTCTCACAATACTTGACAACACAGTATCAACAGTAGAAACCTTCAAATTTCTGGGTTCTATCATATCGCAAGATCTCAAATGGACAGCTAACATCAAAAACATCATTAAAAAGGGACAACAAAGAATGTTCTTTCTGCGCCAACTCAGTAAGCTCAAACTGCCCAAGGAGCTGCTGATCCAATTCTACAGAGGAATTATTGAGTCTGTCATTTGCACCTCTATAACTGTCTGGTTCGGTTCTGCAACCCAACAAGAAAAACACAGACTTCAGAGGATAATTAGAACTGCAGAAAAATAATTGCTACCAACTTGCCTTCCATTGAGGACCTGTATACTGCACGAATCAAGAAGAGGGCCGTGAAAATATTTGCAGATCCCTCGCATCCTGGACATAAACTGTTTCAACTCCTACCCTCAAAACGACGCTATAGAGCACTGCACATCAGAACAACTAGACACAAGAACAGTTTTTTCCCGAAGGCCATCACTCTGCTAAACAAATAATTCCCTCAACACTGTCAGACTATTTACTGAATCTGCACTACTATTAATCGTTTCATAGTTCCCATCGCCAATCTCTTTCCACTTATGACTGTATGACTATAACTTGTTGCTGGCAATCCTTATGATTTATATTGATATATTGATCATCAATTGTGTTGTAAATGTTGTACCTTGATGAACGTATCTTTTCTTTTATGTACACTGAGAGCATATGCACCAAGACAAATTCCTTGTGTGTCCAATCACACTTGGCCAATAAAATTCTATTCTATTCTATTCTATTTCAAGGCAGACACAGTTCAGAAACCTAGAGTCAGACATGACTGGACAGGGCGGGTCAATTTGTCAACTCCTAACTTCCTAAGAAAGATTTAGTTTAAGACTTACAGCATTATGTTTATTTCTGATGAAATAATTTTTTAGGTTAAGGTACACTTATCGTGAATCCACCCACACTTAGTTTCAGTAGCCTTTGTGAAACAGCTTTTCTCTTTTCGTGCCTCCATCAAGTCACTGGAAATTTATTCTACGTTTCAAAGAAGAAGAAGAAGAAGAAAGGAAAAATCAGATTTAATTCAGTAGCAACCGTTGCTCAAAGGGCTATTAGCCAGAAATGGTGCAGTGACTCATAAACCACACTCTGTGAAATACTGACAACCCAATTTCTACTATGAATTTAAATGAAAATTAGATTATGAGCTGGGGGGGGTGAGGTTAGAGAAGCTGAACTTATTAATTGTAACTAAACAATGTGTGACTCATTGGATCATTGTTTCAAACTTGTTTCTTTACTAGATTCCAATATTTCAGGGGCTGCCACAAAGAAGAGGGAGTCAAGCTATTCTCCAAAGCACCTGAGGGTAGGACAAGAAGCAATGGGTGAAAACTAATCAAGGAGAGAAGCAACTTAGAACTAAGGAGAAATTTCCTGACAATTAGAACAATTAATCAGTGGAGCAACTTGCTTCCAGAAATTGTGAAATCCCCAACACTGGAAGTTTTTAAGAAGAGATTGGACAACCATTTGTCTGAAGTGCTGTAGGATTTCCTGCCTAAGCAGAGGATTGGACTAGAAGACCTCCAAGGTCCTTTCCATCTGTTCTGTTCTGTTCTATTCTATTCTATTCTATTCTATTCTATTCTATTCTATTCTATTCTATTCTATTCTATTCTAATGTCCCCGATCAGTCATGTTTGACTCTAGGGGTCAGTGCTCATTTCTGTTTCCTAGCTGAGGGAGTCAGCATTGTCAGAAGATGTTTCTGTGATCATGAGACCAATATGACTATACACCAAGGAGCACGGAACACTGTTACCTTCCCACCAAAATGGTACCTATTTATCTATTCCCATTTACATGCTTTAGAACTTAGGTGGGCAGGAGCTGGGGCAGGTAACAGGACTTGGACTTCAGCCGAAATCTGAGGGTCAAAAGGTTTGTTTTGTTCACCGAAAAGCTGTGCTAAATCCATGATTCCCCCCCACCCCCGTTTATCTCTTGACTAGATCAAATGCAAGAGATAAAATGTGTACTATTTTTCTATCTATCTCAATGGTAGTCAACCAAGTCCCTACCGCCCACTAGTGGGTGTTCCAGGTTTCATGGTGGGCGGTAGGGGTTTTGTCCGATACTGAAGCACTTTCCTTTTTTTTAATTTAATTGACTTTTTAAAAAATTTTCATAGCATTATTTAAAAACATTTTCATTAGGTTTTCATAAAGTTCCCCATGACAATTTAAATTTCTGAAAATATACTATTTGTATCGCCCGCGCATAAGTTTAGTTCACGTTACGTAAGTGAAACTAAATGGTGCTATAGTGTGACCGCAAACAAAAGAGCCTTGTCTCAGAATAGCTCACGCATTTCCCCCCACACCACCCAGCTGTAACAGATAAGCACAGCTGGTAGCCGGCGCCCCCTCCCCAAACCCAATCCACGATGCACGAGAGGCATGCGCAGATGACAATATACGGCACATTACTGTGGAACTGGTGGGCGGTTAGAAAATTTTACTACTAACAGAGATACAAAAGTGGGCAGTAGGTATAAAAAGGTTGACTACCCCTGATCTAGCTCATAATCTTTTCTTTTTGTTCTCTGATGTTTCGGAAGTAGGCACAAATGTAGAATCTGCAAACCTTTTAGAACAGACCAATCAGGGACGGTGTCTTTTCCAGTTTAGGAATGTTTCAATCAAAGAAAATCCACCTTATTTATTTCTCTGATTGCATGGCCGGGTTCAGTGGTACCTGATTTTAAATTTAAAAAAAATAAACACCATTCTAAATTCAGTGGCCCTTATCTGCCTTTCATTTTTTGGATTCTGCACAAAGTATACTCCTTCCTCACTGAAAATGCCCAGACGATAAGTTTGATATGGTTATCTAATATGGGTATTATGAACTGTGGTAGCGCAATGGTTAGAATTCAGTATTGCAGGCTAATTCACTGCTCACTGTCAGGAGTTCGATCCTGACTGATTCAAGGTTGACTCAACCCTCCATCCTTCCAAGATTGGTAAAACGAAGACCCAGATTGTTGGGGCAATAGCACTTAGACTTATATACTGCTTCATAGTGCTTTACAGCCCTCTCTGAGTGGTTTAGGGAGAGGGCTGTAAAGCACTATGAAGTGATATATAAGTCTAAGTTGCTATTGCTAAGTGCTATTGGTAAATTTGCTTTTACAGTTCTGTAAAACCATGGAGGAGAACAAGATAGTAAAGCAGCCTCTAAACCAGGGGTGTCAAACTCAAAGCCCAGGGCCCAGATTTAGCCCACGGGGTGCTTAGATCTGGCTCGCGGGGCTGCGTTGGAAACAGTGAAGGACCGGCCCATGGTGCCTCTGCCAGTGAAAACGAAACTCAAGAGGGATGCGTGCGGCCCTCCAGAGCTCTGTTTTCACTGGCAGAGGTTTGCAAGAGGCCGTCGCAGTCAAAAACAGAGCTCACGAGCTCATTTTCGCTGATAGAGTTGTAGGAAGTTAGCACCCACCCCCCTCCTAGAAGAATGAAATATCTTAGGAAATATTAAAAAGGGCAGAATATTATATTTCCCTGGATAAGAGATGGAGAAACATGTTTTAAAGGCAAAGCAGCTTCCTGCCTCCCCACACCTTTGTCAATGGGCCATTAAGGCCTCAGCCAACCTCACTCATTCGCCCCACCTTTGTCAATGGGCCATCATCTGCAACACAATAGGACCCATCTAGCAACAGAAACTCACCACATGACACCTGGGGAGATTACATCAGCCAGCAAGGCTAGCTAAGACCCCCACCCCCTGGGAGTCTGACAACCAATCAGGACACTCTACCTACACCCCAGAAAGTTCAAAGCTCAGAGAAAGCATAAAGTCAGGGAGCGCACAGCAGCTCAGCCCTTTTCTGTTCAGGAATTCAATCCATGTGAACCTGACCACCATTAAGCCATCTTTCCAAGTAGTCTCCATGTTTCCAGTGGTCTTTAATCCCCACTTGGAACTGAACCCAGATGGATGTTTTCTTCCAACAGAGTACTCAGGCCACCACAGGCACCCCCAGCACGAGTGACGTCGAGTTGGCCATGCCTGACCTGGCCACGCCCCCCCAGCCCCCGCAGCCCCCCCGAGGCCAAGCACAACCCTGATGCGGCCCTCAATGAAATCAAGTTTGACACCCCTGCTTTAAACTATCCGGCAAAATCTCAGAGGCGTTATGCTGGAGGACAATGCAGATGGTATCCTATTCTTGGGGGGGAGGAATGAAAAATACAAACTGTCAAAAACAGAATGCTGTATAGTTACCAGTGGTAGGCATTTTCCCCTTCTTGAAGTAGTTTGTAGGAAATTAGCTTACACTCCGGAGATTTTGTTCAAGTGCAGATAATTATCTTTTCCCCCCATGCTGGGATAAATTTGTGAGAAACAAACAAGCAGACATCTAATGGTCTTGACTGCTAAAAACAATCATTTTCCTTCAGATGGATTAATATTGCTCTTCTACCAAGATTGGAAGTTGTTTTAAATCTCATTTATGCAAGACATTTTTGTCTCGACGTTTTAGAAATTGAAAACGTTCTGCCATGCTGGCATGTGGATGTGAGTGTGTTTACATATAGGCTATTGTTGGATTCCCCACAGCATGCTAAATCACAATGTTGTGTTCTTGATGCTTTATGAGTGTGAGAAAGTATCTTTAAGTATATCAAGTATCTTCAAGTATATCAAGTATCCAGTCCATGTGGCTGGTGAATCTCTAGGCTTTCAAGTTGTGTGAACTTGGTAGTTGTGGTTTATTCAATAATTGATGGTTTAGTATGTTGCTCAAAGATAGTTATAATTATTAACAATAGCAATAGTGCTTAGATCAGGGGTCTCCAACCTTGGTAACTTTAAGCCTGGAGGACTTCAACTCCCAGAATGCCCCAGCCAGCTTTGCTGGCTGGGAAATTCTAGGAGTTGAAGTCCTCCAGGCTTAAAGTTGCCAAGGTTGGAGACCCCTGGCTTAGATTTATATACCACTTCATAGTGCTTTACAGCACTCTCTAAGTGGTTTACAATGTCAGCATATTGCCTCCAACAATCTGAGTCCTCACTTTACCGAAGGATGGAAGGCTGAGTCAACCTTGAGCCAATCAGGATCAAACTCCTGGCAGTGGGCAGAGTTAGCCTGCCATGCTGCATTCTAACCACTGTGCCACAAGGGCTCCTGTTATCTGTCCTTATTTTCACTTTTCAAGAGCAATTATGCATGGAGAGCTACATTGATAATGATCTTCATTATCAAAAAGGCATAGTTGATGCTGTATAGTGTTTGAATAGTTTTTTTGGCAATAGTAAATTATGGCATGAGTGGGTTAGATGGTGTTTCCTCATTGAAAACCAATGATTGGACATGATGAAAATCTCTGCTTTAACATAACATAACATAACATAACATAACATAACATAACATAACATCAGAGTTGGAAGGGACCTTGGAGGCCTTCTAGTCCAACCCCCTGCCCAGGCAGGAAACCCTACACCATCTCAGTCAGATGGTTATCCAACATTTTCTTAAAAATTTCCAGTGTTGGAGCATTCACAACTTCTGAAGGCAAGTCGTTCCACTTATTAATTGTTCTAACTGTCAGGAAATTTCTCCTTAGTTCTAAGTTGCTTCTTTCCTTGATCAGTTTCCACCCATTGCTTCTTGTTCTACCCTCAGGTGCTCTGGAGAACAGCCCAACTCCCACTTCTCTGTGGCAGCCCCTGAGATATTGGAACACTGCTATCATGTCTCCCCTAGTCCTTCTTTTTGTTAAACTAGACATACCCAGTTCCTGCAACCGTTCTTCATATGTTTTATCCTCCAGTCCCCTAATCATCTTTGTTGCTCTTCTCTGCACTCTTTCTAGAGTCTCAACATCTTTTTTACATCGTGGCGACCAAAACTGGATGCAATATTCCAAGTGTGGCCTTACCAAGGCATTATAAAGTGGCACTAACACTTCACGTGATCTTGATTCTATCCCTCTGTTTATGCAGCCCAGAACTGTGTTGGCTTTTTTAACAGCTGCTGCACACTGCTGGCTCATATCTAAATGGTTATCCACTAGGACTCCAAGATCCCTCTCACAGGTACTACTATTGAGCAAGGTACCACATATACGGTACTGGTGCATTTTGTTTTTTTGGCCTAAATGTAGAACCTTACTTTTTTCACTGTTGAAACAATCATGCTTTAAACAATCATCAACATTGGAAGTTAACCTCAAAAGATATAAGAGGTCTTCAGACCTAAAACTGCATTGCAAAGTCTCCAAGAACCAACTCAGTCATTCCACTGAGGTCGTTTTGTAAGACTTTATCTTAACTCACCATCCAAGCCTACTTAATGTGGCAAGTAGACATTGTGCAATCCCAGAAAATTAAGATTGAGGGATAATTTGAAGGATAGAATAGACTCATAACAGAGGGATTTAGAGGTCTTCTAGTCCAACCCTCTGCCCAAGCAGGAGACCCTCTGCCATTCCAAACAAATGGCAGTCCAATCTCATCTTAAAAACCTTGGGTGATGGAATACTCACAACTTCTGGGGGCAAACCATTCCACTGGGTAATTGTTCTGTCAGAAAGTTCTCACGAAATTTCTCCTTAGTTCTAGGTTGCTTCTCTCCTTGATTAGTTTCTATTCATTGCTGCTTGTCCTGCCTTTGGAGAATAGGTTGTCCCACTCTTGTTTGTGTCAGCCCCTTAGATACTGGACATCTGCTGTCATTTTTTTCATGAGTCCTTTTCTTCATTTGAGTTGACCTGTGATGGCGAACCTACCAACTGCGCCGCGCATGCGCATGTGCCTCCTGTCGGCCAGCTGGTTTTCATGCTTCTGCTGTGCATGCTCTGGGGGTGGGCACATGTGGGTCACTCATGCGCAATGGGGTGCCTGCAGTGGTCACATGCTCAATGCGGGGTGGGCAGGGCACAAGTGGGGGTTTGTGCAGCTATGCACAGTGGATGGGGCAGCGGTGGGTCAGAGGCGCATTGCATTATTGGTGTGCGCGCACACGCCCGCTTTTGGCATTCGGTGCCAAAAAGGTTATCCAGTTCCCTCAACTGTTCATTGTATGAATAAACTATGCAGAGGTCTCCAGAGGTCCTTATTGTTTCTGTGAGAAAGTCATAAACTCCACCACTTTGGAGCATGTATGTGATGTCATGATAGGTGCACTTGCATTTTAACACCATGATGCTATTTTCTTCAATCTGACTGACCCCTTCCTCAATTTTGCACCATAGATGCCATTCAGATATAGGTAAGTGAGCCATGAATTACTGTCCTGTTAGCAAGTAATCTCTGTGTTTCTGTGACATACTTAAAATAAAAGTTTGAAAGGGCTGCATTGAATCTGCTCCTGCCTTCTCCATTTTGGTATTGGCACACTAAACCTGCACAAATGTAAAATATTAATGCAGAAGGACTAAATAATTAAAATTATATCCTTCCCTTCTTTTCTAAGGAGCATAAATTAAAAATATAAATCCCCAATGGAAGCTGTCTCGAAAGCTTCCAGGCTGAGCATCTTGGTGATGCAAAAGCAATATTTCCTTGGAGTCCCTTGTGCTCTTTGACCTTGGTTGTTTTCTAGCAGACATTTCATTGCCCAGCTAGGCAACATTATCAGTACTGGAAGGGAGTGAGGTTTGCTCTCTATTTATATACATTAGCTTGCCTTGTTAGTATCAGTGGGAGTCTTCTTGGTGGCTCCTTGATTAGGCTGTTATTTACTGTTACCTTGTTTGTCTGAGTTTGTAATTCCTTGATTAAGAGCCAGAGTAGCACAGTGGTTAGAATGCTAACTCTGCTGACATTGCCAGGAGTTCAATTCCTTCAACCCTGACCGGCTCAAGGTTAACTCATCCTTCCATCCTTCCGAGGTGGGTAAAATGTGGACCCAGATTGTTGGGGGCCATATGCTGACTCTGTAAACTGCTTAGAGAGGACTTCTAAAGCACTGTGAAGTAGTATATAAGTGTAAGTACTATTGCTATTAAGGCATTGTTTACTGTTAGTCTGGAATTAATCATGGTGTTATTTTCTGGTTATCTGGGTATTAACTGCAGTGATAAGAACAGAACAGAACAGAACAGAACAGAACAGGGACCTTGGAAGTCTTCTAGTCCAACCTGCTGCTCAGGCAGGAAGCTCTACACCATTTCAGACAAATGGTTGTCCAATCTCTTCTTAAAACTTCCAGTTTTGGAGAATTCACAACTGCTAGAGGCACTGGTTAATTGTTCTGTCATGAAATTTCTCCTTAGTTCCAGGTTGCTTCTCTCCTTGATTAGTTTCCATCCATTGCTTCTTGTCCTGCTATCATATCTAGTCCTTCTTTTCATTAAACTAGACATACCCAACCCAAGCAACTGTTCTTTATATGCTTCCTTTAATTGATACTACCGCAGAGCTTGTCAATACGGTGCCCAAATGCTCCTTCACAGAACATATCAAACTAGGTTTTATTGAACTAACTTTCCAAATTGGCATAATATATAGAAGTATAAACTAAAAAAGCAAGTTCAATCCATAAAACATACTGAGAGAGAAAGGGAGAGAGAGAGAGAAGAGGGGAGGAGGAAAATAGCTTTACGCTAACCCAGTTTACCTTCCTGTGCATTGAATGCAATTGATGGGTCTTTACCAGATCTGGCTAAGGACGTTGTGTGAAATAGTGAAAGTCATTTTTCACCCCGTGCTGACAGTTGGGCTCCTCAGAGCAAACTGAGAATCAATGTCTCAGCAAAATAACTAATTTCCTCAAGCGTTTCACAATAAATCAATAGCTCATATTTTTGTCTGGTAAGATTAGTTGATTTGCTAGCAGGATTCTAATACAGTTATCCAAACTCAGCCCATTCCATCATTTTTTTTCCCTTCATCCACACACTTGTACATTTCTGCCCCAAAGTTCTGTGCTATTAGAATTATAGCAATTTGCAGAACTTTTCTCCCAGAACACCTACAGTGACTTTCAGCCAATGTATCCATCATGATTAAAAATAATGGCTACCAACTTTTTAGGATCGCCTGCATTGTCTGTGAAGTCTAAGATGGCAATGGTGAGGAGACAAACTGAATAAGATAATGAAGCTAATTTTAATTTGTTCCATGCAAATTTTGTATACGGAGAGTCTCATTCATCTAGGTCATGGTTGTCCCAAAGGTGCTTTTTCAACGACTTGCTAAAAGACTGCAAATGACCAGCTGTCTGCAAGGAATATAAATTCTTCCATTCCCCATTATCCAGTCAGAGCGGAAGAAGCTTCTTGGGTGAGAAGCAAAACGTCTTCAAAGGAAAACCAAAAAAGTCCAGTTGCCTCTTGAAAAAACACCTTTGGGACTTCCATGCAAATGAAGTGTCAACTAGGGTTACAATATTCAAACGGCCCATGTTGATAAAAATGTTCATAAAAGTTGCTTCCAAATAAGGTCGCCAGTTCAACTCCTGTGTAGAATAGAACAGAGTAACAGCGTTGGAAGGGATCTTGAAGGTCTTTTAGTCCAACCCCCTGCTCAAGCAGGAGACTTACACCATTTTAGACAAACAGCTGTCCAATCTTTTCTTAAAAACCCACCATTCCATTATTAATTATTCTCAGTGTCAGGAAATTTCTCCTTATTTCTTAGTTGGTTCTCTCCTTCATGAGTTTCCATATCTTGGTTCTTATGCAGCCTTCAGGTGCTTGGGGGACTAGATTGGCTTCCTCTTATTTGTGGCTTCCTGATCATATCCATGTTGTTATCTTGGCAACACTATAGAAACAGGTGGGTCATTACCTTCTTCTAGGAAGATGTTCAGCAATGGGTTTCAGAAATGCTTACCACCAGTTGGCCGGGCATGCATGCCTTCTGCACAGGCGCCTGGCCTTCCGTGCATGCACCTGGCCTTCCGCACATGAACTTTGCTCATGCGTGCACCTTCCGTGCATGTGCCCGGCCTTGAAAACGTGGCTAAACAGGACGGCATTACGCCGGTGCAGGGGGGCAGCCACCGCAATCGCCGCTACCAGTTCGCCTGAACCGGTATGAACTCGCTGAATACCACCTCTGAAGATGGTGCTTTCAAATTTCCAATCTAGTTTACACCAGTTCCCATCTAAAAATAGTTGAAAAATTGCTTTGGGCAATTTCATGTTAGTTTGCACTCATCACATGCTTGGGCAGGGAGGTGGGTTGGACTAGATGACCTACAACAGGGCTGTCAAACTTGTGGCCCATGGGCCAGATGCGTCACACTCTGACCACGCCCATGCCCAGTTTAGCAAAGGGGGAAAAAGTCACGATACGTCATGTGATGATGCCGTGATGATGTGAGCTTGACACCCCTGACTTACAAAGTCCCTTCCAACTCTGTTATTCTGTTATTCATTTGATTCCTCAATTCAGAGCAGGCCAAACACACCTGCACTCTTCAGTTCAATCAGCATCAGTTATTGTTTATTCATTAAAGCCCAATATGTATCAAAACATTAACATTTAAAAATGGAATAAAAAATAGATAAAAGCAAGGAGGCGTGAATAGCAGACAAGAATTATCTATAAAACTTGGGAAATGGGGAAAGAGATGCTGCCTAGGGCAGTAGTCCCTAACCTTTGTGACTTGGTAGCCCAGCTACCAAGTCATGCGGTGGGACGCGGTGGCTCAGGGGCTAAGACAGCTGAGCTTGTCGATCGAAAGGTCGGCAGTTCGGCGGTTCGAATCCCTAGTGCTGTCATGTAACGGGGTGAGCTCCTGTTACTTGTCCCAGCTTCTGCCAACCTAGCAGTTTCGAAAACACGTAAAAATGCAAGTAGAAAAAATAGGGACTACCTTTGGTGGGAAGGTAATAGCGTTCCATGCACCTTTGGCATTGAGTCATGCCGGCCACATGACCATGGAGACGTCTTCGGACAATGCTGGCTCTTCGGCTTTGAAACGGAGATGAGCACCGCCCCCTAGAATCAGCAACAACTAGCACGTACGTGCAAGGGGAACCTTTATCTTTACCTTTAGCCCAGCTAGCGGGGAAGAGGGAACTGGGCTGCACAAGCAATGGGCCGGAGTGCAGGTGTACATGGCTCCACTTGCATGAACAGTGCTGCGCTTGTGCATGAGCACTGTCCTGGCCCTCCCACGAGTGGAGGTACATGCACATGTGCACTCTGGCCAGCCACTCATATGAGTGGAGCTGCATGCACAGGTGTGTGCCAGCTTGTCTCTCGTGTGGCCCAGTTTCAAATAGGCCATGGCCTGGTAGTGGGCCATGGGCCGGAGGTTGGGGACCCCTGGCTTCGTGAATAATCAGATAAGAGTGAGCCTAGCCCACAGGTACATAATGGGGCAGGGAAAGTGACTCAGAAAGGAACTTCTTTAACTTCTCAGGTTGCAAACAGAGTTTTGTACAGTACTATCAGACTTGCAAGTAATGTCAGCCTTCCAGGTTAATTCAGACAATAAACACATGAGCTAATTCTACCTTATTGTGAGGTTACAGTAACAGAACCTTGCAAGTCCAGTAGTATAAATTTCCTGCTGTCTTTTTTTACAGTCTGAGATGGTAGGAAAATCCCTTTCTGAGTCCTTCTCTCTTCCTATTATGGAGCCGCAGAGAAGCCCTCTCATTCCCTGTGTAGCATCCTTTGTCCCATTTCCCAAAGTTGTTCTTACATATTATT
Organism: Ahaetulla prasina; assembly: GCF_028640845.1. Classification (NCBI taxonomy): domain Eukaryota; kingdom Metazoa; phylum Chordata; class Lepidosauria; order Squamata; family Colubridae; genus Ahaetulla; species Ahaetulla prasina. The sequence continues at coordinate 17,279,601 of NC_080539.1, forward strand.
ACATGCAATTTGGTAAATGTGGATGATTTATACACACACACACACACACACACACACACACACACACACACACACCCCCCTAGGATCAATCCTGTTTAGCATCTGAAATCAGCAAAAATCAATCTCGCGTTCTCACCTAGTTGATCTTGTTTGGTTTTGGAAACTTCAGATCTGGCTTCATGTCAGCCATCCCAACTTGGTCAATTAGAAAAGAAAGGCTCTCGAATCCATTGTTAGCAACTGATTAAATTTTCCCTTCTCCCCACCTTTCCCCTAGTTATTTTGTTAACTGTTCAATTACATTCAACCAAATTGTTTTGGTAACAGGCCCTGGCTTGGCAGGTTGGATGGCATCATATTCCATTCCATGACCTTGGAAAGGTTAGCGGCTCCCATGGGATGGCACCAAAAATAGCTTCAATTCCCCTTTATCCCAGCCTCCCTTTTACCACCCTGCAAGTCCCTCCCCTCATTGCCTATGGCATGGATGGTGTAGCAGGATGGCAGCCCTGAGATTAAGTGAGTTCAGGGCTGATTAGTAATTGGATGAAGATGATCAGAGAATTCCAGAGCTGTAGTTACAGGGAAGATGAATAATATCCTGGACAAAAGCACTAGTAAATTCCTTTTGTAATACTGCCAAGATACAATCATTATCACTCCAAATCACCTTGAAGCTTTCTTTACTCCATAGTGTCCAGATTGCACAGTTAATAGATTTTTGTTCATAACAGTTTCTCATTCTAGGCACTTTATATCTACAAGCCTAAGCCATGAACGAGACAAATAACAAACAAGAGTGAACAATATTTTCATAGCTAGGATATATATACTTACTGATTTTGAAAAGGATGAAGATAGTGCAAAGTAGCTTCATATATGTAGATAGATTTGGAGATAACTTGTTAATCCAATGCTGAAATCCAATGTGCATATCATTTAAATGGTGCTCTTCTGGAAAAAGCAACATTATGCAAAGTAGAGAAAATTGGGATGTCACCATAAGGGTCCATAAACATTTAATTTGACTCCCCTGCCTCCATCATATCTTTGGTCAATTTAAGGCTTCTCATAGTGTAATACATTTTGTTAATGTCAGTGAAGAGTAAAACTGATTGGTTTCCTTTATCTCTTTCGCAGAGCATAAGAATGTCCTGAACATTTCTTAAATAGAGCAAGAAGTGATTATATTTACCTTATTAAATGCCTCAATGGAGCAGGGAATCTCTCTTTTTCTCTTTTTATGTTAAATGTATGTCTTGTGGATTTTATAATAGTACAAGTTCTATTCTACCAATAGTGGTGGATTCATCACGTCAATGTTAACTCTTAGGGATCAGATTTTCTCCAGGGTAATCTCTCTGCAAGCTGATCCCTCAAGTCTTCAAATGGTGCACCTCTCATCAATGCTATAAATACTGTAAGTCTAGCCACATCATTGCTATCCACTTTACCTAGCATCAGAGTCTTCTCCAGAGACCCAGGAATTTGCATAAGGGGTCCAAAGTAGGATCATTTGAGCCCAGTCACTTGACCATCAAGTGACCACTCAGGGTTGGTTTGTTCAATGATCCATTGGTTTGTCCTTTTGCCTATCCATGATATTGTCAGGTATCTTATGCAACATTTGTTAGTTGCTTAGCCCTAGCCATAACCCTGACCCTGACCCTAACCCAATCCCAACTCCAACCTCAACTGCTGGGAGTTGGCAGGGTTTGGGAGAACCTCTAGCTAAGATTCTGTGCAGTTCAGAGAATCCCACTCCTGTCTAGCCCCACCCAAGCCATCCCGCCCCTCCTAGGAGTCCCCACGTGGCCCATTTTGGATGCAGGTAAGTGCAGGATGGGTGTGGATGCTCGTGGAGGGTAAAAAATGGGCCTACTGGAAGTTTGGGAAGGCTGGAAATGGGTCCGTTTCTGGGAAGGCTGTTTCCGCCCTCCTGGAGGCTCAAGGAAAGCCTCTGGAGCCCGGGGAGAGCAAAAACATCCCCTCCCATGGTGCAGGAGGCTGACTAGGCCACGCCCACCCAGCAACCAGGCAGAGAACCTCTTGCTAAAAATTTTAAGGCCCACCCCTAGATGAACATGTATATGATTCATGTGCAATTAGTAAGACAAATACAACTTGTTTTAGTCATCGCATACCTTTGATACTATACAGTTAGGTTTGAAGATCGAAAACTTATTTACTTAACCAAGAATGTTATTGAAGGTTATTTTTCCCCCAAGAAACAGTCTTCCCAAAATGCTTACAAATTCTGAAAGAATGCCAGAGCAAATGAGAACAAGATCTACCACATATTTTGTGAAGCATTTGAAGCACCTCTAAAAATTCTTCCTCGAGTGTTGAAGGATAGTTCTTCACCCAGCTTGATGACAATGCTGTAGTGTTCTTTATGGAAAGGAGACAAAAAACCACAACTAGAGTGCCCCTTAGACAAATGATAATGCAACAAGGTGACAATTGTATACTTCATTCATGGGTGGGCTTCAAAAATTTTAGCAAGGGGTTCTCTGCCCGGTTGGTGAGTGGGAATGGCCATGGTGGGCATGGCCTAGCCATTCTCCTGCACTATGGGGGGGTATTTTTGCCCTCCCCAGGCTCCGGAGCCTTTCCCCAAGCCTCCAGGAGGGCAAAAATGGTCTCCCCAGGCACCAGAGGCTGTCTGGAGGCCAGAAATGGGCCTGTTTCCAGCCTTCCCGAACTCTGGTAGGCCTGTTTTCGCCCTCCCTGAACCTCCGTACACGCCCAGCACTTACCTGCATCCAAAATGGGTCATGTGGGGACTCCTGGGAGGAATGGGGTGGGCAGGGCGGGGCCAGCCAAGAGTGGAATTTGGGGGTTCTTTGAACTGCACAGAATCTTAGCTAGAGGTTCTCCTGAACCCATGTGAACCCCCAGCAGCCCACCCCTGACTTCATCACATTTCTTGCAGTCATTTCAAAAGAAAACTACCTCCACAACCACCTCAAACACATATTATTACCAGTTGGAAAAGTCCAGAACAAGGGGTGAGATACATTAAAGGGTGAACAAAGGTTGCAGGAAATTAGATTGGAGGGTGAGTAGTTCAAGTATCATGAGTCAAATAAAGTTATTACTTGTCTGATGTAATTTACTTGATGATTGATAAACACTTTCCTAGCACCATTCAACAGTTCATGGAAAAAAATCAGTGATAAATTCATCAAAGTCAGTTTTAATTTCATTTGAGCACAAGACTGACAGGCAGTTAGCTTGTAGTGAATCATCAGGTTAACTCAACTGTTCTTTAGTTTGGAGCGCTAGTATGGTTGAGGAGCTGGCTTACAGATCAGGAGACTCTGGGTTTTGGGCTGCCTTAGATATGAAAGCTGGCTTGGTGATTTGGGGCCAGTCATTGCTCTCACCAGAGGTGGGTTTCAGCAGTTTCTGACCAGTTCTGGAGAACCGGTAGCAGAAATTTTGAGTAGTTCGGAGAACCGGTAGTAAAAATTCTAATTGGCCCTACCCCTATCTATTCTCTGCTTCCCAAGTCCCAGCTGATTGGCAGGAAATGGGGATTTTGCAGTAACCTTCCCCTGCCACACCCACCAAGCCATGCCACACCCACCAAGCCAGACCCACAGAACCAGTAGTAAAAAATTTTGAAACCCACCACTGCCTCTCACCCAACCCACCCCAGAAGGTCTTTGTAGGAAGACTAAGAATATTCACCACCTTGAGTTGACCAGACAATATATTTTTTTTAAGGTGGAATAAATAACAGTGCAAAGACCTTCAAGTAGAAGTAAAATGACTGTGGCAAAAGAAAGCAAAGATAGTTGCCAACAGTAATGGACACCTTAGTTGCAATCCCAAAACATCTGGACCATCACTTGAATACCACCGGCATTGACAAAACCACCATCAGTCAATTGCATAAGGCAGCTTTACTTGGAACGGTTCACATTTTTGTCTGAAATGGTGTAGAGTTTCCTGCCTAAGCAGGGGGTTGGGCTTGAAGACCTCCAAGGTCCCTTCCAACTCTGCTAGTCTATTCCATTCTACATCCTGTGACGATACTATTAATAGCACCAAAGAACAATGCTGTTATCCTACATCTTGGGAAGGACTCAATAAAAGGTAAAGGTAAAGGTTCCCCTTGCACATAGGTGCTAGTCGTTCCCGACTCTAGGGGGTGGTGCTCATCTCCGTCTCAAAGCCAAAGAGCCAGCGCTGTCTGAAGACGTCTCTGTGGTCATGTGGCCGGCATGACTAAATGCCAAAGGCGCATGGAACATTGTAACCTTCCCACCAAAGGTGGTCCCTATTTTTCTACTTGCATTTTTTACGTGCTTTTGAACTGCTAGGTTGGCAGAAGCTGGGCAAGTAATGGGAGCTCACCCCATTACGCTGCACTAGGGATTCGAACCACTGAACTGCTGACCTTTCGGATGACAAGCTCAGCATCTTAGCCACTGAGCCACCACATCCCTTTTAAGGACTCAATAGGTGAATAAAAACGCCAAATCCGGTCTAAAAATCTGGCTGTCTATGCGAGCAACCAATAACCAACCAAGCAATGCAACTATGCAACCAACCAATAATAAACCTTTTGCTGACCTTTCGATCAACAAGCTCAGCATCTTAGCCACTGAGCCACCATGTCCCTGACTTCTTAGCTTCTCATTTAAAAATGCAAGCACTGATTTAAACCAGCATCTGCAAATACCTTCTATTAAGAAGGCTTACACTATTTCAAGGGTCTTAATAGTTTGGCAGTCTTGGTTCAGGAATTTTTTTTCCCCCTTCATATGTCATCCTTCTCTTTAGGGCAGGGGTCTGCAAACTTGACTCTTTTAAGACTTGTGGACTTCAACTCAAAGCTGGCTGAGGAACTCTGGGAGTTGAAGTCCACAAGTCTTAAAAGAGCCAAGTTTGCAGACCCCTGCTTTAGGGTATTATTGGGAGAGGTATAAAAAAATCAAGATGACATCTATGATCACACAAAGCCCACCCCTTCTTATCCTGCATTGTGAATGCGACACATATATCATTGCATAGGTGTTCAATCACATGGCATGGCCGCCATCTTCCCCCTCCCCCTTCCTGGAGATACCACTGCTTGCCTTTCAGAGTAAACACGATGTCAATCATTGATCAAAGAAAGAATGACTTCTGGATATATTGACATGTGCTATTACAGACTATCAGAAACTGCTTAGAAGAAAATTGGGTCGAAAATAAGATATAAACCTCGCAAGCAAATACAAGAAAAGCAGCAGACACTAACTGTCCATTAGGGAATACAGATCAGTTGAAATCCATCTTGTTTGATGATCTACTGTTGGTTTTTTTCTCTCTATTTTTAATTTTAAAGATCCATGAAGAATATCATGATTCTCTTTAAAGGCAATGAGTGAAGTGACTGGGTTGTTGTTGTTTTTTCCTTACTTCCTCCTTTCTAAAAAAACAAATATTTTTAGCCAACTTAGAATATACAACTGCACTGAGAGATAATCACATTTTTGCAACAAGTATTATAAGATTGAACACATAGGGGACACATGCTCAAGAATGCAAGACCCCCACCTCAGCTATCCCACTCAGAAAATAACGTATGACCAAACTTTATAGCTCTTCACTGATTTTTTTTTAGAGGTTGTCTTCACAGTTTTTCTAAGTTGCATATGGCTGCCATTCAGGTTTTGGGAGGGAGGGGGGAGATAGGTATTTGGAATGAAGGAGAAATAAGAAAAAAAGCTTATTTCAAGTAGAGTTCCAAATACTGTCAATATTTGATATCTTTGAGAAGCCACAAGGATCCCAGTGCTAGAATAATTCAACTACCCTGTTAAAAATTGAAATATTGGTGGAGGCTCTGAACAGCATCTGATTATTTCTGTTGGTGATGTAAAAATTTTTAGAAGCCATTGATTCATGATCCGATGCTATAAATCACTGACATTGTTTTGGGACAATATTTTAAGATGCATAAATGGGGACACGTTTTAGTGTTAAACATGGTAACTTTGTTAAATTATGTCCCAAATCTTTGGGATTTGACTATTTTTAAGCAGTTATGATTCTATCAGGTTTAGGGTATTTCTTAAGAGAATTAGTTTGAGAAATTAGAGAAATAGTAATATTCCTAATATTAAGGGTTAGATTCAAATGATGCATAACATAAGCCTTTTTTGCGAAGATAATTTTACATAATAATCCAAAAATGTCTCAAAATCTTTGGCACAAATATTTCTGATATTTTACAATCATTAATTATAATTTCTTCCCCTGCGGTAGATTTAGAAACCTCTTTGACATTTGATTAAGAGGCGACGTATCTCAATAATTATCCTCTTTTGTTTGTTTTATTATGATTTTGTAGTTGGGTTTTTCCCTTCTTTTGGTACTTCGTCATTTTTCTATCTCTTTCTTTAAAAGTGGCTCAGAAATAAATAACAATAAATGAATAAAAGCATTTTTTTTTAAAAAAAAAATCCCCTCAAACTCTTACGCAATTTTCATCCAGCTTAGGGACAAATTCACATAGTTTGTCAACTTCTTAGTCAAAAAAATGGCAGCCAGGCAAACAGAGGATGAGAGATTAGGCCTCTGGGCTCTGTTTTGATGAGACACTTTGTCTAGACAAGCAATTTGTGTGTCACTGTGTTGACATGCTCTGCCTCAGGATAGTAACCCCTCAAAAGTTGGCTCTTGTGTGTGTCAACCAGCAATGCTTCGAGGTGTGCACAGAAGCATTTTTCTCATTCTAAGACAAGCAACACCCAGAGCTGTTCCACTCTCATATTTGGGAGCCGAGGGCCATTTCACTTCACCAAAGTACTTCAAAAGAAGCACTCTGACATTTCATCCTGGAAACATGGCCTTGTGAAGTTCCTCACATTCCAACTCCGAGCGGATCATTCTCACAATTTTGCCTTCTCCCACAGTGTTTTTTAAAACAAAAACCATCCATTTTTTCCCCTCTTTGTTTTCTGAAGGTGCAGTTAGTCCTCAACTTAGGGCCATAACTGTGGCCATAAATCAGGGGTGTCAAACTCGATTTTATTGAAGGTCACATCAGGGTTGTGTTTGACCTCAGGGGGCCAGAGTGGGCATGGCCAGGGTGGCTGTAGCCAGCTTGACGTCACTCGTGTCAGAAGCGCCTGTGGTGGCCCAAGGGCTCTGCCAGAGAAAACGGGCTCTCAAGCTCCGTTTTCAGCTATGACAGACTCCTACAACCCTCTGCCAGCAAAAACGGAGCTCGGGAGGGCTGCATGTGGCCCTCCGAAGTTCCGTTTTTACCAGCAAAAGCACCGCGGGCCAGTCCTTCTCTGTTTCCAGGGCAGCTTCGCGGGCCAGATCTAAGCACCCCATAGGCCAAATCTGACCCCCAGGCCTTGAGTTTGACACCACTGCCATAAATCATGACATTCATAAAGCAGAGTACCCACATGCCCGACATGATTTTACAAACTTTATTGCAACAGTCGTTTTAAGTAAACCCATTGTTCACCTTGGGGTATTTTTACTGAAAACCAAAAGCAAAAAAATGTACATTGCAGTCGTGTGACTGAGGGATGCTGTAAATGATTGTAAATACAAGCCAGCCATTAAGCAACTGAAATGTGATCACGTGACCACAAGGGCAGGAGACCGTTAGAACCTTGGAATAGAATAGACACACACACACACACACACACACACACACACACACACACACACACATATATATGTAGGTCTTTGGTTATTCAGGTTTTCTCCTGCGTAAAATTGGAAGTGTCTTGGCGACGTTTCGATGAAGTCTCATTCGTCATCTTCAGGCTTCAGCTTCGTGCTTCTGGGAGCAATGTGTGCTTGTAGCTGAACGACATTGCTCCCAGAAGCACTAAACTTTATTTGGCTGTACACCGCCCTGAGTCCTTCGGGAGAAGGGTGGTATAAAAATCTAATAAAATAAAATAAATAATAAATAATTTTACGCGGGAGAAAACCCGAATAACCAAAGACCTACATACAAACACCCGCGAAAACCTCAGAAAACAAATATAAAGAAAAGATATATTCATCAAGGTTAGTCAGGTTATTTTTTTCAGGTTCCATCATGACTTTGAGTAGTCACTAAGCAACACTAAAGTCATAAGTCAAGGTCTGCCTGCATTTTCAAATGTTCGAAGGCTCATATAAACACAATAAACACCACAAAATTGTCAGCTGTTCCTGGAAGGTTTACAAACAGGGTAGTGCTTCTATCTGAATGAGTTCCACTTATATTTTGATAAATGAAAAAAGGTGAATTGGGTCCCACTGTCAGATGAAAAACAAATTAGGAATTGGAGAACAAATCGGAATGGCATAGAGTTGGCAGAATTCTGGTGTTTGACAGAAAATCAAAAAGTGAAAACAGGGAAACTGAGTAAGCTGTAGCCTAGTTAATATATCTGTTGGTTGTTTTCAGATTATTATCGGGAAATTTTAGGGTGCTTTTATCAGTGGTTAGCCACCCAGGGTTGCTACAGTAAGGTTAGGCAGCCACATCAACATAAATAAAACAATCTACATACTGTATGTGCTACTATTGGTCGTCCCTATTTAGCGACTTCCTTCTTACAGTAACCGTTCACAGTTAAAATGATGATGGTAACTTCGGGACCAATCTTGCATTTATGACCCACACAGGCTATAAACCAAAGGAAAGCTGAAGTAAATTCATAAGCACAGTCAGTTTCACTTAAGGATCACTTTACTTAACGACCAGGTTGCTGGTTCCAGTTGTGGTTGCTAAATGAGGACTATCTGTCATTTTGCTGTCATGTTGCTCAGGAAAAGGGGGAAAAGAAGAGCTTGTTACTCATCCGGGAGAGCAGAAAACAATGGCTAGTTCAGCAAATCATGGCTCAAACAAGTTGTGGTTTACTCCGAGGTGTGAATCTTTAGAGCAACTAAAGTTGCTAGTCCCGACTTCTAAATGGTTATTTTGTGGGAGATCCAAAAGACAGATTTGGAAGAAATATTGGAGATCTTCAAGTCGAATGTGAACATACAAAAAAAAAAGATGTTGAGGACCTAGAAAGACTGCAAAGAACAACAACAAAGATGATAAGGTGTCTGTAGGCTAAATTATATGACGAATGACTGAGGGAAGTAGATATGCTTCGTTTCTAGGACTTGAGTGACATGATAACAGTCTACCAGGACTTGAGGGGCTGTGATAGAGAAAAGGGGCACAACCTATTCTCCAAAGCGCCAGAAAATAGGACAAGAAGTAACAGGTTGAAGATTATTAAAGAGAGGTCCAACCTAAAACTGTGGAGAAATTTCCTGACAGCGAGGACAATCAATCAGTTGAGTAGCACTCTACTGTGGGTTCTCTATCACTTGAAGTATGAAGAAGACACTAGACAGCCATTTGTCTGGAATGATATGCTCAAACAGGGGATTTTATATCAGCGGTATCAAACTCGCGGCCTGTGGGCCGGATGCGTCACGTGCTGGCCACCCCTATCTGTTTTAGCGAAGGGGAAGAAAGTCTTGGTGCATCACATGATGATAACATGACACCGCAAGTTTGACACCCCTGATATAGGGTCTCCTGCTCGGGCATGAGATTGGACTAGAAGACCTCCAAATTCCCTTCCAATCCTATTGTTTTATGTTCTGTGTGTGGCCCGGTGATGGTATTCGGACCGGTTCGGACCGGTTCGGGCAAACCGGTTGTGGTGTTCGTGGGCCCATGCCCCTGCCCCAGCACCCCAGAACTATGCCGTCCTATTTAGCCATGTTTTTGAGGCTAAATAGCACGGAAGACGCGTGTACAAGCAAAGCACCTGCGCAGGCCAGACACATGCATGGAAGACACACACGCATGAAGCATGCATGCACACACGGGGCAAACTGGTGGTAAACATATGTGAAGCCCACCTCTGGTGTGGCCCAGAGCGAGAATCCATATGCCACCCCTGACTAATAGCTGCCTAACCTTTGTTAGGCAATGTCTCATCATTGTAGGAGACCATTTATTCCATTGTGTCTCATGGTTGGAAAATTCCTCCTTATTCACATCAACAGTGTGTGTGTGGCTTTAAGCCCAAATGGCAAAAGTTGAAATAAGTATGAACTCCAGAACTGATCTTGCGGTGTGCATTCATCTCTTTGCGAGGGAAACTGACACAATCAAATTTCTGCAGGCAATTGTATTCAGCTCCCTTGTCACACTCACCCCCCTAAATTGATTATCTTTACAGCAACTACTCTTTTAAGTGTGTGACTTTGTGACCGGAGAGGCTAATAAGCTCACCAACATAACTCCTAATGGACTATATACCCAATCTATATTCCGGACTCATTTGTCACATTGTAAATCAGGCTCATTTGTCTGAGATATAGTGCCAGAGAGCACTAAACACACATCGCTGTTGTTTCATTGTTCTTATTAATTAGATTTATATTTTGCCTTTCCTCCTGGAATGCCAAGTGGCATCCATAGCACTCTTTTCTTCTCTCCCTTTTTTCCGACAACTATTCCAGGAAGGAAGGTTGGGGCTGAATCAATGTTTCTCAACCACGGCAACTTTAAGACATGTGGACTTCTGCCTGCTGAGTGGGAGACTCTGGGACAGGGGTCTCCAACCTTGGTCCCTTTAACACTTGTGGACTTCAACTCAGCCAGACTTTGCTGGCTGAGGGACTCTGGGAGTTGAAGTCCACAAGTCTTAAAGGGACCAAAGTTGGAGACTTCTGCTCTGGGAAGTCCAAACATCTTCAAGTTGCCAAGGGTGAAAAACACTGGACTGAACAATAGGAACTGATCTACGGTCTTCCAGTCAGTGGTTGTATTCAGCCAGTTTGGATCGATTTGGGCAAACTGGCTGAAACCTGCGAGTGGGCTTACCCGCCCACCCGCCCCGGCACTATGCTGTCCTATTTAGCCTCATTTTCTAAGCTGCACGCATGTGTGCAAGCTGCGCACATGAGCCAAGAGCATGCGTGGAAGGCCGGACACATGCACGGAAGGCCGGGCATAAGCACGGAAGGTGCGCGCGCTCGCATTTTCGGTGCACAGCGATCCGGTGGTAAAATTATGTGAAATCCACCACTGCGCCCAGTGAACCTTTATGTCTGATGGTGACTTCTCCGAAGCTCCTGAAGGCAGGACAAGAAGTAATGGATGAAATTAATCAAGGAGAGAAGCAACCTCAAGGAGGAACTTCATGACAGAACAATTACCCAGGAGAATGGCTTGCTTTCAGAAATTGTGGGGGCTCCATCACGGGAGGTTTCTAAGAAGAGATTGGACAGTCATTTGTCCAGAATGGCATAGGGCCATGATGCCAAATCTATGGCACACGTCCCGGAAGTGGCATGCAAAGCCATCTGTCCGGGCACGCCAGCTGTTGCCCATTGATCCTCCGGGTTTGGTGCGCACGTGCATGCTGGCCAGCTGGTCTTTGCACACATGGAAGCACCAGAAACTGGAAGACCAGGTGACCGGTGCGCATGCGCACGCCAGACACCGGAAACTCAGCTTCCCAGCACGTGCATGCACTGGGGAACTGCTCTTCCGGTTTCCGGTGCTCCCACACATGCACGCTGGGGAGCTGCTCTTCTGGTTTCTGGCGCTCCCCCGTGCGCACTTGCAAGCTCCCATTTTAGCATTCGGTGCCACAAAGGTTCGCCAACACTGGTATAGGGTCTCCTGCTTGACAGAGGGTTGGATTAGAAGACCTCCAAGGTCCTTTCTAACTCTGTTATTCTGTTATTTTCTTACTTTCAACAAAGCCTTCTCAGTCTAATTCAACTCCTTAACTGTATGCCCCAGTGGCTTTCAGCTCATGTAAGTTTATACTTTTGAAGCAGAATCTCATAAATCATATCACTTGACCCCCATTTTTTAATGGTGCCTTTTGGCACATTTTGGGTTTCTCCTTCTGGATCAAATCAGGACCTCTTCTTTATGTTAAAGAAGGTTGCTCCTCAGAAATGTGTGTAGGTCTCATTTGATTCGATGTAAAATTCTGGAATTGCATTCTAAATGATGATTGAAACTGACTAGAATTCCTTCTGTAATCTCAAAGAAGATTCCAAATACAGAGAGGGAAAAAATTAGGAAAGAATTCCTAATTCCTAATCAGAAGCCCTGGTGGCACAGTGGTTAAAGTGCGGTATTGCAGGCAAACTTTGCCCACAGTCTGAAGTTCAATCCTGATCAGCTCAAGATTGACTTAGCCTTCCTTCCTTCAGAGGTCAGTAAAAAGAGGACCCGGATTGTTGGGGGCAATATGCAAACACTGTTTCTATTTTGTAAACCGCCCAGAGAGTTTTGTAAATTGGTATGGGGATAGTATATAAGCCTAAAATGCTATTGTTATGACTAATTCTTACTAAGGCTCTGCCTTAGTAAAGCCAATTGATGACCTGGTCACCTAGAATTGGTGCTTCTCAACCCAAATGAAACTCTCTTTCTCCACCCCATCTGTATTTTGGACTCAAATTTCATTTATTAGACCATTGCTGTCCCCGCTCCCAAGGTTATTCTCACAGCCCATCACCTCCCCGCCGTTTTCATTTTTATTTATGTGAATGTTGGATTTCTATCTGGAACATAGTCATGTTACGACTTCTTCATTTATATTTCATTTATATTTCGTCTTTTGTTGTGGTGAAATGGCTCAATGTCAAAGAGATAGAAAGGTGGAGTAACAAAGACTATTATTATCATTATCATCGTTACCATAATTAATATTCCTTACAGCCTCTGAAATTGCAACTGAGGAGAGGAAGATTGGATTTCTTGTATCGTGAGCCATTATGTCAAATTCTTTTTACGGCAGAGATGGCGGGAAATGGGTTTAGTTCACGGTCATGAATTCAGCTCATTTAGGTTCCTCGATAAATATACAAATTAAATTGCAATTATTCTTTCTTGTCATATTTTTCTGCATAGTTTGATCCCAAAATGGGCATTTTAAGGGAAAGTGTTTACATAAACATGTATATTACTGCATTTATAAACGAAAAATAAAGTGCTTTTCTCTTTTTCATACACACAAACACACATACACGCATGCTGACTTGGGGAGTGAGATATGTATGAACTTAGGGAAAAATCACAATAGCTAGGAAAATGGGAAGGAAAATTGGTGGGGTGAAGAAGGAAAAAAAATGAACAAGTTTAACTGGAGGGATTTGTAACCACACCTAGGACATTGGGGTAATACATATATATATGTATATGTATATGTATATGTATATATATTTGTTTTCGGAGGTTTTCGCGGATGTTTGTATGTAGGTCTTTGGTTATTCGGGTTTTCTCCCGCGTAAAATTGGAAGTGTCTTGGCGACGTTTCGACGAAGTCTCATTCGTCATCTTCAGGCTTCAGCTTCGTGCTTCTGGAAGCAATTGATCATTCTCCCACGTAAAATTGGAAGTGTCTTGGCGACGACACAAACCCAAACTCTGGCTCAGATACGTAGACGACACCTTCATAATCTGGCCACATGGGAAAGAAAAACTTGACAACTTCCTCACACACCTCAATAGCCTACACCCCAAAATACAGTTCACTATGGAAACAGAAGTTAACAACCAACTTCCCTTCCTAGATGTCTTAGTTTACAGGAAATACACACACACACACACACACACACACACACACACACACAGATCTGATACTTTCAAAATTCCTGTTCAAAAGTCCCACCCTTTCCAGGAGGTTTCGTACCATTGACGATCCAACCACTAATGAAAAGTGCACATCGTTGGAATATATCTTGTATAAAAAAATCATATTTTTACAAATATGTAAAAATATGTACAAATCATATTTGAAATAAAATCTCTTTAAGAATTCAGTTTACGGAAGCTTTATAGCACAACAGTGTTTCTCAGCTTTGGCTGGTTTAAGATCCCAGAATTCAGTTCAATTTCAATTCAATTTAGACTCCTACAAGTGAGCTGCAAAAGTCCGGATGCCTAGTAGAAGGTGGTAAATAGTTGAGTTCCCTGTACCTCTGCTGCCATCTACTGTCATCCTGGTATTTGCAGATCAGATCTGGTTGTCAGCCTTTTCTTTGGATCTGCAGTTGCAGAGATATCTAGCCATAGAGTTGAAGTCCATAAGTCTTAAAGCTGCCTAGTTTGGAGACCCCTGGCTTATACTCTCTCAGAAAGACAAGGATTAAAAGTGCCCCTGAGCCCAAATCTCTCTCTAATTCTTTTGAGCGAGGACCAGGGGAGCTATTCAGCAGGTTCTGACAGTTTCTAGAGAACCGGTAGCAGAAATTTTGAGTAGTTCAGGGAACTGGTAAATACCACCTCTGGCTAACCCCAGAGTGGGGTGGGAATGGGGATTTTGCAGTATCTTTCCCCTGGAGTGGGGTGGGAATGGGGATTTTGCAGTATCCATCCCCTGCCATGCCCACCAAGCCACGCCCACAGAACCAGTAGTAAAAAAAATTGAATTCCACCACTGGCAAGGCCACAATTATAGAATCACAGGGCTTGAAGGGATCTTGGAGATCCAACTTCCTTACCAGGGCAGGAGTCTTTTGGTGCGAAACCCTCTATCTTGACAAGAGCACTGTGCTCCACTGTGGCGAAAATCCTTGCTCAACAATGGAAATTTTGGGTTTGATTGTCGTAAGTGGAGGATTACTTAATATATTGTTTTGTTGACTGGCAGCTGCTCAGAGTCGGTTTTTAAGATGGGTGACTGTACAAACATAATAGATAAATGAGATAGATAGAGGGATGGATGATAGATGATAAAGGTAGGATAGGATAGGATAGGATAGGATAGGATAGGATAGGATAGGATAGGATAGGATAGGATAGGATAGGATAGGATAGGACAGGACAGGACAGGACAGGATAGGATAGGATAAAATAAGCTATAAAATAAGCTATAAAATGAGGTGAGAGGAGAGATGATGAGAGTTAAGAGATGATAAGAGATAAGAGATGATAAGAGATGATAAGAGATAAAAGAGATGATAAGAGATAAGAGATGATAAGTGATTAGAGGTACTTAGAGATAAGAGGAGAGGAGAGGAGAGGAGAGGAGAGGAGAGGATACATAGACAGACAGACACTTGAACTTGAAACGCTTGTCTTGCAATTTGTTTTTGGGCAAATACAAAATGTAGGTGATTACCTTTAAAGCCAGGGATGGACATCTATGACTCCTTTAAGACCTGTGGATATCACCTCCCAAAATTCCTGAGCAAGCTGCCTCAGGAGTTGAAGTCCACAGGTCATAAAGGGGCCATAGCTGCCTGCTGTGCTTAAACCTGGCAACTTTTAAGATATGTGGACTTTAGCTCCCAGAATTCCACATCCAGCATGCTTTCAAAAGAAAACCTCCTCTAGGAACCTTCATTTTTACTAAGCTTATTTGAGTAGTTTGCCTACAATTATCTGTAACTGAGCTTTTTCAGCTGCTGCCCTTCTTCTCTAGCGTGCATTCCCTGAAACATTTATTTTTTATTTATTTTTTTAATTTTTATTTGCATTTATATCACGCCCTTCTCCGAAGACTCAGGGCGGCTTACACTATGTCAAACACTGAGACCTTGACATCTTTATTAGCTTTATAAAGCACCTGCAAAACATCTTTTCATGTGAGTATTTAAATGTTAATGATGACATTTTAAACTTTTTTTAAAAAAACTGTTTGTTTTAATTGCTATCTTAAGTGGAGGGTTTTGTGTGTTGGTTTTCAATCTGTTATCCCAATAATCTATTCAATGGCTTTGATAGCTGGCGCTACCGGTACATCAGATCAAATAATATACAGGTACTCCATGATTTACAATTGGAGTAACTGAGCCTGAAATGATGGCTGTAAATTGTGTCGATCATTAAGCGGGTCACCACGTGATCACGCCCAATTTTACAACCTATTTTGTGACAGTCAGTAATGAATGGGGCAGTCATTAAGCAAACCCATTCTAGTAGCAGTGACTGTGAGAGGGATCTTGAAGTCTTAGTGGATGACCAGCTAAATATCAGCCAGCAGTGTGCAGCAGCCGCCAAAAAAGCCAGTGCAATCCTAAATTGCATGAACAGAGGGATACAATCAAGATCAAGTGAGGTACTAAAACTCTATAAAGCCCTAGTAAGACCACACCTAGAATACTGCATCCAGTTTTGGTCACCACACTATAAAAAAGGATGTTGAGACTCTAGAAAAAGCGCAGAGGAGAGCAACCAGGATGATTAGGGGACTGGAGACTAAAACATGAAGAAGGGTTACATGGGCATGGCTAGTCTAGTGAAGAGACGGACCAGGGGAGACATGATAGCAGTGTTCCAATATTTGAGGGGCTGCCACAGAAAGGAGGGGGTCAAGCTATTTTCCAAAGTACCTGAAGGTCAGACAAGGAATAATGGATGAAAATTGATCAAGGAGAGATTCAACCTAGAAATGAGGAGGAATTTTCTGACAGTGAGAACAATCAACCAATGGAACAGAAGTTGCCTTTGGAAGTTGTGGGAGCTTCATCACTGGAAGCTTTCAAGAAAAGTTTGGACTGCCATTTTTTTTAATTTGAATTTATATCCCACCCTTCTCCGAAGACTCAGGGTGGCTTACACTGTATTAAGCAATAGTCTTCATCCATTTATATATTATATACAAAGTCAACTTTATTGCCCCCAACAATCTGGGTCCTCATTTTACCTACCTTATAAAGGATGGAAGGCTGAGTCAAACTTGGGCCTGGTGGGACTTGAACTTGCAGTAATTGCAAGCAGTTGTGTTAATAACAGACAGACTTAGTCCATTGAGCCACCAGAGGCCCAATTTGTCAGAAATTGTGTAGGGTCTCCTGCTTGGGGGGGGTTGGACTAGATGACTTAGAAGTTCCCTTCCAACTCTGTTAATCTGCTAATCTGTTTTCTACCCATTTCTTTCCCAGAAAACACAAGTAAATGGTGGTTTCTTCCCCAAAACATTGTAAATTGTGGTCACATTCAAACAACCATAAATGCAGGCTAGTTGTCAAGTGACCAATATGTGAAATATGTCAATATGTCAATATCTGAAACCAAGTTGTAAGTTGTTCTGGAGTGACTGGAAGTAAGTCAAGAACTATCTATAGTACAGGATAAAATGTTGAATTGTGCCAAAATGTTATCTTGCCTAATGCCCTGTTTTCCTGTGCAACCAATAATGTGTATCAGAAATGTTTAGCCGTTAGCAGAATGTTTCCGTCGATGCTCTGCTTCCAATGGCATTTAACACAGTAAGTCATTTGAATATGGACATTCCTTTTATGCCATCAAAGCTAATAGCTGTTGATAAGACTTTGAACATATCCTATGGCGATTGGTTCTGGAAATGAAAGAATTTAATTAAACAAATTGAACAACAGCTGCATTCACAACCATTTAACCTGATTACTGAATTAACCCAGTTTTCTGGGTTGGTAGAATTCATTGCACAGAAATCAACCAAGCAGGATGCACATCGGGCTAGGCCATAAAGATACTAACAAAGATCAACACAAACCATTCTTAGCATATTACCCAGATGCAAACTCTTTTAAGGGTTTAAATGACCCAGCTAAATATGTCATGGGAGAACCTTCTTCTCTTACCCAGAATTTTTAGATCTTGGATTATTTAATTGGATGTCCTGAGAGAAAGAAAATTTTCTGTTTTAAAGAAGTTTTTTTTTTCCTTTTTCTTCCACCAACTGTGCTGAATTTTAATTAGCCAATAGTTAAGGAAGCCCATCAACACATGCCAAAATCATAACAAGGGATTTCGCTCCAAGTAGGAAACAGGGTGAGTTTTTGTTTGTTTGTTTCTAAGCACATTTTCACAGGATTTTTCTTTAAATTAAGATTGCATATTTCACATTCCACATACACTGAAGCAAACAATCCCTTTGTTTATATGGAACTTGGGAGAAATACAGTTCCTTGTGAAAACATCCTCATTATTGATCATCGACTAATAATTAGAAACAGCTACTCTCTTTTTAAGAGTGACAAAAGGCAGGGAATTTGATCCCTAAAAAGCACAAATTGCAATTCTGTTGGTCCAGGGCTTGTTCTAGCAAAGGCAGAACTTGTCTCATTTATCGATTTGTTTAAATTGGTTTTTTGCATAAGTTTTCAAGCATAACTTTTCTTAAATATTCAATAATATTACATATATTTTCTCCTAAAGTACTGGCTTTTTAATAGAAATTTCCTCCAAGATTTTTTTGTTTTTGTAAACATACTTTTCCTTTTCATCTCTTTGTGATGAAATTTTCCCCTTTCCACTCTTATTTTTTTAAATCTACACTTCTCCACCATATTGACTGATTATGTACCATCAAGTCAATTTTGACTCCTAGCTTTCACACAGACAGAATTTTTTCCATAACCATCTATTCTTTTGTTTAGCTTTTGTTATTTAGGCTCTTAGTTTCTTACACAACTCCAATGTGATGTATGCAATTTCAGAAACAATCCTTTATGGCTGTATATCTTTCACAAACAAATTGGTTTAATGTATGTGTGAGGATTTTCATGGGAGTAATACAGATGTTAGGGTCCATTCACTGCAATGGCAAAGTCCACGTTCTTGTGTTTTGCTGCAGATCTCTTCTTTTAAAACATCCCTGTCAATTCATGACATTTCAGGATAATTCTTGCTCCTCTTTGAACTAGTAGCACAAAGTCGATAACAACATGGTGTGTGCTTGATATGAAGAACACATTCTTCAAAAAGTTTATAAAATGTCCTTCTAGAACTCCAGAGCACTTCAAACTTCCAAATGAGGCTGTGATACACATCTCATGCTACCTTCATGGAAGATGACTGGGTTTGTTTGTTTGTTTGTTTTAAATCTTTTGACATGGTATTCCATATTAATATGTTAGGTCATTTCCAAGATTGTGTGCATTCAAATAAAAGAATATCAAAAATTTCATCTCTGAACCTCAAATATAATTTGCTGGTCCTGTAGCTGGATTGGGGATTTGGGTTATTTTTGGAAACGTTTGTAAGCTTTCATTACTTGTCTTTAAGCCAAGATGTTCCTTGAGTCTTCAAGATAATGACAACTGTAGATCTGGAATGTTTTCATTCTGTCAGTCAGTCAGAGTTTGGCAAAGAGATAACCAAAGTTCAAATAAATAAAATGTAAAAAAAACCTAACAACAACAACAACAACAATGCAAACACCTTCCCTTATGAGTCTTCCCTGATATTGTGGATGAGAGTGGAAGGTTTGATAAAAAAATGTTTCCCCTGGTGAGAACTCAGTCCGAAGAATTCTTGAAGGTTGGATAAGAGGCGCTCTACTTGATAAAATGTTTAATTGTCCACCTTTGACCTGTGCAGCTGCGAAGAATAAGATCCATACCTGACGAGCCTTTATTTTCGACTTCCAAGCAGCGTCCTGTCCCTTTGTTTAGGATTGCACCATGCTGGATTATGTTTGAGAGAGAGAGAGAGAGAGACAGAAAGAGAGAAAGTCAGTGTTTACATCCATCATCTCTTAATAGGTCCGATTACAATTCTTATGCCAGTTGCGAATTTTTTGAAGCTGCAATTCAGGACATGCAAGGAAGAAGAATCTCCTGTTAATGATATTGTCCTATAACTTTGCCCTAAAAAATTACCAGGTTTGACTTGCTGTAACTGGATCAACCATTAGATGGCAGTAAAAGAAGATAACATTCTAATCCTTTGCTGCCACTGGTGGCAATTTTAAGTTTTGCAGCAAGATTTACTAGCCCTAAGCTAGGGGTGTCAAAACTGGCAGCCCACCGGCCAGATGCATCATGCATCATGCACAGGCCACGCCCACCCCAGTGCCACAATGGGGAAAATGTCACGTGGCGTCATGCGACGGCA